>NC_133826.1:4587500-4903750 GCF_047830755.1 Zonotrichia albicollis | reverse complement strand
CCTTTGTTGTGGATAAAGCAGAGAGCCTTTACGGAGATTCATTCCACCTTATGGAAGAAAAAAAGCACTAAAATAAGTTATTACAGTCAGAAAGTCCTGTGTTTACAAGGGAAAAAAATAGATCATGTAATTCAGTAACTGTGGGCTGTGGGAGAAAAGATGTAATTGTTGTCTGTGCTAAACACAAACCTAAACAGGATCACAAGTAATTAGCTATTTAATAGGTGACTAAAGTAAATACTGCAATTAAAAATCCTATTAAAAATAATATTAAAAAAAAGAAACCTCGCAAGAAATGCAGCTTTGTCCTGGACTGCCAGTCAACAAAATCAACAAATCATTATGAAAAAAAAATGTCCGTGCATGCCCAAATCAGTAAAACACATAGTAATTACTTGGCACATTTTATCTTCAAAGTTCTCTGCGTGAGCTAAGTAATTAATCCTCCCAACACCTCGGTGCGGTATGTGCAGCAGGCACCGGTGAAAAGCAAGTTTGTCTTGCAGCCAGGTACAAATACCTTGTTGTGGGGCTCCTTCTTGATAGAGGAAATGCCACTGTAAAGTCAATAACGGGCGGTGGAGGTGGTTATCTCTTCAATGGCGCTCATTGTAAGCCGCTGCTGCTTTTGTTTGAGGAGGGGGCACTGAGACACCAGGAATTCTGAGGCTGTCCTTGGATTCCCCATCGCATTCCAGCGTGAACAATGGCTTTGCAGAAAGCCCACGCAGCTCCTGCCTTCACACCTGCGTCTGAACCGGGGTCAGGGTGATCTGCCAGGCCTGGAAACACTTCCCCACAAAGGCTATGGGTCTGTCCAGTTGGAAATTAATGGGTTTCTGTTTAATTAGCTGTTTCAGGGCAGAGGGAAAAGGGAGCTGCCCCTTGCTCGTGGTGATGCTCCAGCAGCAGCTGGGGAGGACAGGTAAGACCTGGATGATAAAACCTCGTGTGCCTGTGGTGCTCTGAGCCCACTTCTGGGCTCTCTGCCAAACAGAAGACAGCATTCTGCTCTGATCCTTCTGCCATAAAGCCAAAAGGTGGGGAAAAGATAAATACAGGTAGCAGATCAGAGCGGAATAACGTCAGGGAAGGAGAGGTGAGGATGCAGTGGCAGAGCATGGAAAACTCACATTAACATCGAGCTGTGTCATAAACACATCCAAGCCTGAGCTCTGGGAGTGCCAGCAGAAACAAAATACCTTACAGAGAGAGATCAAAGGTGGGACCATCAGCTCCATCCTCCTCCTGTAAAGTGCAGCAGAAGGCAGGTGCCACATGGAGCAAACATTCCACCTGGGAATGACTAATCCCACCCTGGCTGCCATTAAGAGACCATTTGCAGTAGTGGCTAATTGGGCTGAGCAAAATAAACTTTCCCACAAAGAAGGTTGAGCTACAAATGGAAAAATACCTGTGCAGAGATTAATTCTGGTGTGGGAAGGAAGGCGCTTCTGCCAAATGAAAGGGAGCACTGGAAAATGGAGTTGCTTTCCCTTTGATCAGAGGGGCACCTGGGCAGCAAGGAGGAAAATGGAGGTTTATGGATGGAGGTTTGTGGAGATGCAGCTGGCAGAGAAGAGTGTTTTCACCAGAAGTGAGATTTTTGTAGCTGTAGTTGCTGTGTTGTAGCTGTAGTTGCTGCAGGTGTGCTGCTGTGTACGTGGAATGAGAGTGTTGCTCTACATCAACAGGCCAGGCCTGTACAGGCCAGGATGTGAACAACGTTGCTGTACATCAGGTCAGGATGTGAACAACACCAAAATGTGCCTCCTCCTCCCTTCAAGGAATGTCATTTTTTCCCTTTTTTTGCCCCTTCTATCTTTTCTTTTTTTCTTTTTCCTCTTCTCCAGGCTCCTCTGCTTCTCAGCTCTCAGGGGAGACCCATACCTGACTTTATTCTCCAGCCTGCTGTTGATCAGGGTAAATGATGTTCTCCAGGATGAATCCCCAAGAATAGGTACTCATCAGCCTCATTAGCCTGGTCATCTCCCTGTGGATTTTCCATTTTTCTAGGAATTAAAAGGAAAACAAAGGGGGCAGAGTTCAGAATCTCGAATGGATTTAGTAACGCGTGGAACATTTTCCAACCCCTCACGTCGTGCAGGCACAAGTCATGCAGTGTGCTCACAAGTCCCATCCTAAATCCAGAGTAAACTGCCAAGTTATTTCCCTGTAGGACACGCTCAGTGACGTGCATCAGCTGGGTCATCAGCAGAGCCCAGCCCTGAAAGCAGCATCTAAACACATGCTGGGGCTTAAACAAGGAGCTCAAGCACGTGCTTTAGGATTACGTGCTATCCTGATTTATAAATAATTCCCACAACTCTGATTAGAAGCATGGGATGAGGCTGAGATATATTGACCTGTCTATTCAGAGGTTTCCAGGGAATGTCACCTTTCCAGCTCTCTTTTTTTGTGCCATTAGGATGTCAGGCTTGGCTGGAAGAGCTGTGGAGGTGATTCCTCTTGCAGGCTGGATGTGACAGCACCATGTGGAAAAACTCCTCTTAACAAAGCCCAAACTGTTACTGCAGCAAATATTTAACTGGCATCAAATGCCTGCTTATTTCCGCTCTTCCCAAATAATCTTAATTCTGCTCTTTGCCAATAATTTGCTGCTTGGAGGGCATTTCATTATTTCTTCAATGTCTCTTAGGAGAAAATCTGCTTTACCACACCAGTTGCCTCTGAAAGGACACAAAGAACAGGGACACTCGGGATCCATCCTTTCCAGAAGGTGATGGATTCCATGGCTCATCCAGGAGCTGCTGGATTCCCTGGAGAAAAGAGGATCCAAACTGGATCATGGACATCAGCAAATAACCTTGTTCTCCTCAGCATTTTTTTTCAGAGCAAATGTCCCAAGCACATGACTTTCCTTTCTGCCTTCCAGGCAGTGGGAAGCAGCATTCCCAGACTACACACATGACTTTCCCCTGTTTATCCCACAGTGTCTGTCAGCTTAGACCCCTCTGCCATCCATCATCCATGCAGAGATACAGATTTCACTAATAGCCACAGTGTAAATATTTACAGTAAACAGTTGTAACAGCTGACTTTTAGTAGCCACTGTGCATATGGAAATGCATAAACAGGAAGGACGATTATGGGGATGGAAAAATTGGCACAGGAAGGAAGGAAAACAAGAAAGTACAATGCTGAAGTCCTAGAGTAATTAATTAATATAACATTAATTAATGTATATAATGAATAGAATTACTTATATAAATATATAGATATATAAAATATATACAAATATTAAGATATATTAATTAAGTATACAATTTATATAATTAATTAATAAAATAATTAATTAGAAATTACCGTTCTTTTCTGAAGACCCATGAAGCAAATGTAATATTATTTGGCCCTACAAATAATGCACTGAAATTCATCTGATATTATCTTTTTGACCCAAATGATTAGCCAGGATGTGGGGTCTCAGGGCTCTTTTTTCCACTAGAAGTAGATATTAATGATGATCTCAAGTATTTCTTTAACACAATCCTGTTTATTTCAAAGCCTGGGCAAAATCCTTGTTCCCTGAACTCGTTAGGAATTAAATAGCAGGAGGCAGTTTCCTTGGGCAGTGGTCCAACTCCCCTTTTCCAGCCAGCACTCAACCCAAAAAACTCACTTCATCAGTCTCATTTCAGGGTCATGCTTCATGTGCTTCTTCAGTTATCCTTGACTCTTTCAGCTGCCTTCTCTCCTTGCTACCGTGATATTTCTCATGATGTTTTTACTACCTTTTTCTCCCTTTTCCCCTGTTTCCTTTCCACTTCCATCCTCCCCTTCCCCCCCAAAAAGACCCAAGAAACAGCATGAAATCCCTTCAAATCCTTAGCCCTTAGCACTTGCTCACACTTTAGGCAGTGTGAATGTTTGGGCACTAATTCTCCCCTTACCTTTGCAAAAATAGATATTTCTTCAATTTATTCTCATCAAAAAGTGACATTTATTCTCATCAAAAAGTTTATTTTGCATCTCCCTCCCACCTGACAGTGACTTTGTATCTTCAGCTGTTGTCGCTTGCCTGTGATTTATTTTATTTTATTTTATTTTATTTTATTTTATTTTATTTCTTGATTTATTTTATTTTTTATTTTATTCTATTTACTTTATTATTTCTTTTATTTTATGTTTTTTTGTTTTATTTTTATTTTATTTATTTATTTATTTAATTTCTTGGTTTATTATATTTATTTTTATTTTATATTTTATTTTATGTTATTTTATTTTTAATTTTGTTTTATTTATTTTTATTTTATTTTTTTACTTTTATTTTATGATTTTATTTCATTTTATTTTTATTTTGTTTTATTTTATTTATTTGATTTTATTTTATTTTTAATTTAATTTTTTGTTTTATTTATTATTTTTATTATTTTATTTTATTTTATTTTATTTTAATTTAATTTTTTTTTGTCTCCACAAGAATCTTCCCAAGGGAAAGGCAGAATTTGTTCTGCTTTTTTAGCCAGGCTTTGCCTCTGGATGGGGTTTTGTTTTTACTTTCCTCTCCAGCTGGTAAATCCCTGTCACCATGTCACACACCACACAGTGACAAATTCCTGCGCACACTTTGCCTGTGGGTTCACAGGCACACACTTTGGACCTCAGCAAGAAGAAATATTGGCTTCCATTCCCCCCCTCTGCCAGAATAACTCTTCCTCTCCATGTGTTTGTTTAACTAATCTGTTCTAAGGCCACCTGCTCCTCCAAAGGCAGCAGCAGCATTAAGAAAATAACAAAATGCTTCAATATTTCAGTGGGAATCGAGGCTCCGTGGCTTTTTTTGGGCACAGCAGCAGGGTATTTACAAGGCTAATTTCAGCTACTTGGAGCATTTCAGCAGCTTTTTAAAGGGGGGACCCATGAACCTGAACTGAGCCAGGCTTAAACTCGGGTTTATCCATCCCAGGTGCCAGGAGGGCTCGGATCCACACTCTGTATTCCCTGCTTGCATCTGCTGTGTCCTGCAGGAGGAGGAAGGTTATTTGACTTGGAACCGGGCAGATGGCTGACAAAATAATGTGACCAAATTAAGATGGATGGAAAGTGGGGACACAGGAGGGGAGAAAAGTGAATTTCTTTTCCTCTTGTGGAAAATTTAAGCAGGCCAATACCTGCTGCAGTCCAGGTGGCATTCATTTCCCTCATTTACCTTGCTGGGGAGACTGGGATTTTAATTTTATTTCATTTATTTTCTTTTTACGATTTCTCAAAGCTTTTTTTTTTTCATCTGTATTTTGATTTTCTTTAGAACCACATGTCTTCCTGCTACATGGAAAAGATTCAGCAAGCCATCACCTCCATTTCCTAAAACACTTTTACCAGTGATTTTTCCTTTTTTAAAATTAAATGTATTTTTGAAAACCTGTTATTGCTTAAAAAAACCCAACCAAAAAAACCCCCCACAACCAAAAAGAAGTAGTAAAAGAATTAATAATTCTAATAACTCAGTGGGAAAGATGTAGCCTGTGGTGACTGGCTGAGGCAAAATCCTCAGAAGATCATTAAATAATTGTAATAATTAATAATTTAAATAATTAAATAATTTCAATAAATTATTTCAATAATTTCAAGGCCTGCTGCCAAGGGAAACACCATGGAGAATGTGTTATCATAAACTGGTGAACAAACTGTGACAAAAAAAACTTTTCCTGATGCAGAGGAAAGATGGAAATATCGAAAGAGAGCAGGAGGGGCAATGCAATTATGAAGAATTTGAAGCTACAACATAAATACAGGAATATAACCCCTGAACCAGCACTGGTCTAAAAGATGTGTAATTTTAAATTTATGAAATGTAGATATTAAATCACATGTGCTAATTGTGTGCTTAAAATTAGGCCTCACTGGGCTGGAGGTCAGGTGGGGCATGGATATAAATGGTGTTGAACTCTTGGTGTGTGAAAAGGAGTGAAAAGGAAAAGAAATAAAAAAAGAAAAGAGGTGAGAAGATGTGAATCATGAAGAAAATTCCTGTTTGGATAGCCAATACACAAGAAATATCACATCAGGAGAGGGAAGAGGGATATCCTTGGAACAATTGGATCAGGTAACCTTGAAGGAACCAGCAAAGATGCTGCCTCGATGATGTTCTCAAAAGACACGGTTGGACTTGAGACAGTTCCTTCTGTTTTCATAGCAGGCTTCCCTTCACTTCTTCCTTTCCTAATTATATTCCATATATATTTCCTAATTATATTTCCATATTCCATGTAAAAAGAAAAATCCTTCAGGAGATCTTCTGCCTTTGTTTAGGACCTCCTGGAGTCCCATCACTGCTGTTCTGTTGCTCCAAAAGGCATCTCCCACCTCAAGTGGGACCTTCAAGGTTTCTGGAGAATGTACCACATTGTCTGGTTGGAAAACCCCTGGCCATTTAATAAGTGGTTGGGTTTCTTATAATCTTATCAATAATTTTGTTTCTGCTGCTCTGTTGCTGCAAAAGGCATCTCCCACCTCAAGTGGCAGCTTCAAAGCTTCTGGAGAATGTACCACATTATCTCTTTGAAAAAACCCTGCCAATTTAATAAGTGCTTGGGTTTCTCATAATCTTATCAATAATTTTGCTCACAAAGACAGATTGCCAACAGAAAAATACTTCTGTGGGTCTGATCCGAAGTTCAGGTGAAGTCAATGAAAATATTCCTCAGGCACTCTCCTTGTGGAACCATATTTTGACCTGTCTTTCTAAAGCTTGCAGGGAAAGAGAGCTGCTCAATCTGTCTAGTTGCTCTTTAACAAATGGTTTTATTGTTTTTAAAATTCTGCCTTTGGGATGTTCATGCATCACTGAGCACTGTTAAAATAGAATTTGACATTGGTATTCACAGCAATGCTAAGAAAACTACCTTTCTTTATAGGAAGGAAAATACCTAACCCTAAAAGGAACATTAAACACATAAATAACACGAAGCTTGCCTGTTTCCACAATAATTTAAATGATTCATTTATTTGTTTTTAGTCCAGGGCTTTTAAGATAAAGATTCATCATATGAATTATTTTTTTAGGTAATGCACACCATAAACATTTTATTTTCCCCCTCCCTCAAGATCTGATCCCTTTCCTTTTTTTTTTTCCTGCGGAAAGCAAAATTTTTCCAAACTTTTGGTGAATAAGTGATGACGACGGGAAGTTCTCTAATCTCTTGCCATTTCCAAGTGAGTCCACGTGGAGCTTTTGGATGGAAAGTTGCAGCAGAAGGTTCCAAGGGCTGCAGGGCCCTCTAGCTCCAAGCTGGGCTGAGTGTATGAAGATGTATCCCAGGCAGCAAAATCCAACTTTTCCAGAATAAGCTCATTTTAAAGATGTGTGGATGTGGCACTTGGGGACATGGGTTAGTGGTGGACTTGGCAGTGCTGGGCTAGCAGTTGGACTTGATGATCTCAAAGGTCTTTTCCAAACTAAATGATGCTCTGATTCTAATTTTTTTTTTTTCTCATCTTTGCCCTCTAATGAGCTGCGGCAGCTTTTTCTTGCCTGCACATTCCTTAATTCCTATGCAGCCAGAACCTTCTGGGATAGGCAGGGGAGGATTTGGATGCTGTAGGGCTGTCACAGGATCACTCTGGTCTGACCCTGGAGACCATGCTCTGCTTTTCCTTTTTCCCGCATCCAGAGGTGTTTGTTTGGAGGGAGTGTGAAATTTGCATTTCAGCAGCCCCGACTTCAGTCTCCGGATTAACTCCTCCTGCTCCTCCCTTGCAGAGGAGTTGTGTCATCTGGACAGGGGCTTAGGGGTGAGGAATGAGTCTGTCCATGACTTCTGGTGATTTAACTGGGTGGTTTATTCCATTAATACATTATGTTTTGAGGCATGGCCCTTGGGAGTCAACGGGAATGTTTCCAGTTGGTTTCCATTAACCAAATATAAAATGGAGTTGCAGCTTCAGGGGAATTTAACAGTGGAAAAACTCCAGTAATCACAAACCCTGGGACACCAGACCCTACAGATCATGGCCCTGGGTGGTGGGTGAGTATGACCTGCAGAACAGCCTCCTCTCCTCTCTCAGGGTTAAGGCCAAGCCTTGGAAGGACCAACTCCATCTCGGTTTAGCAAGTACGGGGTCAAGAACAAACCCCTTCACCCTTGCTAAAATTCCTTCACCAAACACACCCAGAAATGAAACATGGCATTTCTTCCAAGGTTATTACATTGCTGTCAAATATATATATATAAAACATGAGATATATTGGGGATATTAGGCTTGTGCTTGTGGTGGTCTTCTCCAAATTCCTCATTGCTCCTGCAAGGGGACCTTGTTTCAGGTCTTGTGCTCCAAGTTTCCAGCTCTGTGGTGGTCACAGCTCTCCCTCACTGCTTCTGCTGTTTTTTTCGTTGTGTCAACTTTTCAGTTTACTGCAGCTCCTTTATCCATGTGGGAAGTGTTTTTTTTAATAGTCCTTACACCACTGGGGAGATACAAAAAATGTCAGCTGGGTTCAGCTCTCAGATTTGCTGCAATAAAAATGATACAAGGGCAAAAGTAATTAATGAATATTGAATATCAAAAGCGGACTCAGTTCTAGAACGTTTTGAGCATTTTTGCTTTGGAGCAAATACTCTGCTTGGGCTAAAATGTGAAAGGCTTGCAGGATTTTTATTTTTTTCCAGAGAGAGGGTTGCTGCTATGTGGAAATACTGTCTCTTATGCCACATAGTAAAGTACATTTTTTTCCTCTTTTGCAAAAAAAATGGTGAGAAGCCAGCTTTCTTATTTATCCAACTTGTCATTCCGCAGGGAGAGGACTGGAGATTTAGTAATATCTAGAAAAAAGGATTGCCAATACAAATGCAATTTTCTCTCACAAAGGCACATTAAGGAGACAACATTCAGTGCTTCCAAAAACGCAAAACAAAGCTGGATGTAAAATAATTTTGAGAGGAATTTGTGGTATGTAACTAGGAATGAGTGCATGCCTGCTGAAAGGACAGATCATTTAAGTTCAACGGGATGTATTTCTTCACAAGCCAGATATTCCATGTATCATAATTCAGGAAGCCCCATGGGAGCAGCTGTAGGTGGAGAATGGACTCTTGGGTGATGTGTTTATTCACAAGCTCAACAGGAATCAAAGCTTTTCCAAATGGAGAGCTGTTTGCGTGCTTAAGACATCCACTAAAGTTGCCCAGCTGGGCTGGTGGGACACTCCATGTACAGCCAAGAAAACATGGATTGAACACTGGGACATTAACCCACAAACAAAGCAGGGATCCAGGAGTCCTGTGCACAGGACTTGGCAGCTTCAGCTCTTTGATGATAGCAGGAGAGGCACAGCTCAGATCCCAGCTCAGCTACGAAATTTAACCACACCTCCACGTTCCCAACCCTGCACAGTTCTGGCTAAATTGCATTAATTTTAGTGTAAACAGGACGTGTTTCATATTTATGCAGGGCTCTGGCTGGGATTGCTGTCCTGAACTGGAGCCACAGCAGATGAACATCTCCTCTTCAGCCTTGTTTGTGTTTTGCTGGTTCTGCTCACAGCAAACAACCGTGTCTGAGAAGCCTGGGGTCCGTGGGATCAACTGTTTAATCAGCTGTAGCAAGAATGTGATTGTCTTTGTTGTTGACCACTCAGCTATGAAAAGCGTGAATAGTATATGTACATTTGGAAGCACCACACGAGTGGTTTTGTCCCTGCTTTGCTCCCTCCTACTGGTCAGATGCTCAAAATAAGTTAAATATTTTGGAAGTCAAGCATTTTGCTGTTTTTTCTCCAAAGTCTGTGTTTTCAGTTCAAACAGATAATTGCATCTGTAATGGAGAGATGTTTTCCTCGCTTGGCACTGTTCACTTCATAAAACACCTGCTAGGGCTGAGCTGCTTTTACCTCTGAAATGTTTGTTTTCCACCACTTTTTCTGCAATATAAATGTGCCACTGTAACTACAAAAGCTTTGCCTTAAAATTGTTTAAAAGCTCCCCTCCTTGGCATGGAGAATTATACTGTCTTTTGACAGGTTTTGTTGGATTTTAATTTTTTTATATTTTCCTTAGACTCTAAAAATTTTTTGGGCTTGCAAGAGAAAGGAAAAAAAACCCCAGCCAAGTCTAATGTAACTGTTGAAGTGTCAGAAATGCAAATCTGCTGCTGCTGTTTTGGTGTTCACGGGATGGAGGATGAGGAGGTGGCTCCTCCTCCCAGGGCAGCAGTTTTGCATCGCTGCAAAGGCAGGATTGCACTGCCTCTCTCTACCCACACAGAGAGGGCTCTTTGTGCATTTTAGGGGTGCCCACACTGGGCAGGTGGGCTGGCAGAGGTCACTGGTGGTCACTCAGCTCCCATGAACCAGGAGAAGCCAACTGTGGTCCTGGCTGCTCCTGAGCTCTGCAGTGTGGCTGCAAGGAGCTGAGGATCAGCCCATGTGAGTGATTGCTTCACTCTGCTGGGTGGCTGGATGTTGCAAGACCACTCAAGGTTCCAGTTGTTTTCCTGGACCCTGGAATGTGTCTCTGGTCTGAGTGTTGACTCATTTCTCCCAGGAATGGGTGAGTGGCTGCTGTCTCTGGATGTCCCGAGCAGCTCCTGGGCACCCAGGGGAGCAGGGACAGCCTGTGGGTGCACACCCTCTCAGGCACACAGAAATAGGATGTTGCAACGCTCAGACCTGTAGATTGCCAGGTTTTTAATGGAAAGTTAATGGATGGCTGACCTCAAGATGCTGGATGCTACCTAGAGGGTTACGTCACTCCACCACCCACGAGCGTTTCTCGTGAACTTTTCCCGACTTTCCTTCCCCAACCCCTCAGCTGTCATCTCCTCTGCGTTTGGACAGGCAGCAGCATTTGGGTTTGGTTAAACTCCTAGGAAAGGCATTTCTGAGGTGCTGCTGAGTGTGGAGACAGGAGAGGTTTCTGATGATGCCAAGTGTGGCACAGACTGTGTTCCTGAGCTGAGCTCTGACTCTGTTAGTTATGGTATCAAGGAGCTGCTGATATTGAGGAGCTGTTGGGTGGGAGAGGGTCTATCCCCTTTTCTCTCACCACTGTGTCATCTGAATCTTCCTTGAAAGACATCAGGGAAGAGCAAACCAGAGGATCCTTTAAAATTTTCCCCAGTGTCATCATTGATGTGTCATGCTATTAAAATGTCAGCCCAAGAAGTGAAGTGTCCCTGTTTTCTCGCACCCCCAGCAGCCCGTTTTCTAATTCTCATCTTCAATTTCAGAAAAAAAAAAAAGAGATTAAAAACCCCCAGAAGTGATAAACATCTTGCCACATTGCATAACTCCTGCCCTCAGCGCATTTTCCATGCTCCCAAGCCAGACAGGTTTTCCACTTTGACTTCATAGTTATGTCTCACTCCTTGAAGCAACAGCTCTATCACAAAAATCTCTATCTCTTGTTTTCCAAATCTGCAGCTGTTTATGTTCTTCCAGCTTCCAAATTGCTCTTGGTCCCTGGCCACACCGGAGTGTCCCAAAGCCACCAGCGGGAGAACAAGAGCTGGCTGTGAGGAGATGGTGGGTGGTCTGCAAAGGGGCTGTGCCTTAGCCCTCCACCTCTGCTCGGGCAAAAAAATGTCCTGCAGGACCCAGAAATGTGTTTTCCTTTCGTGTGCAGCCCCCAGGTAAAAGCGCAGCTCCCAGATTGGAGGCTTTGCCAAGAGCGGGCAGGCTGCTCCTCGCCTGCCCGTCACAAACACCCGCTTGTTTCCAGCAGCTCGGGATTGACAGGCAAAACTCAGATTATTCTGGCGCTTTCCCCCCTTCGTTTTAGCACAGAGCTGACCTTCAAGGATCCATTTGCCTGCCTTTTCCATGGTGTGGAGGGTGGCACAGAGGACAGAACCTCTCCTTGAAGCCGCCGCTGTTGTGCCGGAGTTTGCCTCTCCCTGCCCGCAAAGCGTAACCCGAGCCTCCTGCATGGAACTCGCTCAATTTAAAGTTTACACAAATCATCTCGTTACTTCCAGTTTTGCTTGGCTCTCGCGGGGGTTTGTTTGTTTTTCAGGCCTTTTCTCAGAGGTGGTTTCTCAGCACCTAGCTGCCCCCTGGTTCCAGGGCAGAGGGAGCCTCCAGGGGTCAGGTTTCCCACCTGGATTATGCAGAGCCCCAGGGAAAGGAGATGTGAAGGAGCTGGGAGATGCTGGCTTAGTTATCCAAGCAACAGGGAGGTGGTGAGGATATTACAGTTCTGCGGTGTCCTAAGGATGGTGTCAGGAGGTCACCCAAAGCCCAGGTACAGCTTTACGATAAGGAAATTCAGGAGAAAAAGGACAGATTTCTGACAACTAGGACTATGTGATTCTGAGAATTTAAGGAGGTGTAAAAACCCTTCAGTTTTATAGGTGGGTCTCAGGGAAGTGCTATGTGATGAGGGTAAGACTGGGGGATGCAGTTCCAATCTGAAATGTCCCTCTGCCTGGGGACAAGGCAGATTCACCTTTTCTGAGTTCTTTGCACTGCCAGGACCCCTTTAAACCTTAATCCTCTCTCAGCGTGCCTGACTTCATGTAGATGCACATAAGATAATAATTGTCCTGCTTTTATGGAGTTACTTTTCATGCTACTCCACTCTCACACTGTAATTTAAACCAATTTCTATTGGCTTAATACATACTGAAGATGACAATTTTATTTCTTTTTTTTTCCCCTCAACCCCCTGCTAATTCCTTCCTTCAATTTTCTTCTCCCAAGACCATAGCTAGAGCACTTTTTGTCATGATTCTCACTTATCATAATTGAGCCAGCCTAACTCATGATGTCACAATAAGAAATCAACTCTCTTAAGCTATTTTGTAGACAACTTGTCTCAATAATTCCCCTGCCTTTACCCTGACAATAACCTTATATCTTTTTGGCCTGTTTTTTTCTTTTAACTAGCATAATCGGTTTTGTCATGATGGTAGCAGTGCTTTGAGTGCCAAAAATGTATTCCCAGAGCAGCTGTGATGAACAACATAGTAGTGAATTTTGCAAGTCATTATTAGTCATTTGCCAAAAATGAATGGCAGCTCAGCTCCAAATGTGCTACCCAGAGGATGCCCAGGAAGGAAAGCTCTGTGTGCCAGGGGCTTTCTTCTTTCCACCCAGACAGGACAGGCTTTCACTGAGGGTGGGCACAATGACTCATGTCCTGCCAGAAAAAGAGCTGGGACCCATTTCTTGTAAGAAACAGGAATGGAAGCAAAGCCTGATTCACTATGTCTTAATGTTTCTTGAAAAAGTGCTTTTGAAGGCTTGTCTTGCTGTCAGTTCAGATTCAGTGACCTGACAGTGCCTTTGCTGTCTTTTTCTCCTTGCTGCATTCCCTAAATGCAGTTATTGCACTTTCAGGGGTTACAAATCCACACTCCTGATGTGCAGTTTCTCAAATGCTTTTCAAACCCCATTAGGGAGATTCCCCCATCCCTCTAAACTTCCCTGCGTGATGCTCTCAGCTCCATCCTTTCCATGTCCTCTCCTCAATTTCCACCCCATCTCTGTAGC
Organism: Zonotrichia albicollis; assembly: GCF_047830755.1. Classification (NCBI taxonomy): domain Eukaryota; kingdom Metazoa; phylum Chordata; class Aves; order Passeriformes; family Passerellidae; genus Zonotrichia; species Zonotrichia albicollis. The sequence continues at coordinate 4,890,300 of NC_133826.1, read as the reverse complement.
AGCCCTTTGCTGAGCCCTGGGCAGGGGTGACAGGCTTGGAGCAACCCTCAGCTCTCTGATTTCTGCTCCATTTTCACTGCACCACAAAACACTTTTTCCCTCCCTGTGTTTGTGGCTGGAAAACATCTGAGACTGTTTTCCTCACTGAAACTCCCATCTGGGTTAATTTTGATAGTTCTTACCTCTCCTCTCCCCAGCCTCCAATAAGCTCCTCTGTTGCTTTTGCACCCTTGATAAGACTCCCTCTGTTCTTCCACACCAAGATATCCATGTGAGACAGGGAGGAGACCTTTCTCTTTAGCAGGGTGGTGAATTTGACAGCATTTTTTTGTGTTTCCTAATAGAAATTCCAAGGTCCTTGATCACAGCAGTCACTGTGCCCTTCAAAGCCTGACTCCTCCAGCTCTACATCCTTTTTGGTGCTGGAAGCCTTGGTGTTATTTTGAGTGAGTCAGTGGTGGTCACTCATTTTAAAGCTCTTTGCCATGAGTTAGGAAGAACTTTTGCAGTGCTTGACCAAAAGCAGGGCGGAAACAGCAGCTCCTGAGGAAGCCCATGCAGGAACAACTGCGCGCTCCACCAGGTTAGCAGAATGGTTTTTCCAATTTTCCCCCAGGAAATCTCCATCCAGAGCACAATTCCTGGCTCTCTCCAGCACCCTGCAGAGGTCACTGCCAAGGTCTCTGTCAGACAGTCCTGTCTCAGCACAAATCTGTCCTGGACAGATTCTGACTGGTCCCTGATGGATCTCTTTCCTCTGCATCAGCAGCACAGCAGTGGCTGGTGATTTATCAGACCCTGCTGCTCTGCACAAGTCCTGCCAGAGAGTCTGAACCAGCTCATGTGATAATTTCAAGGGCTTTTGTGGTCTTGATTGGGGAATTTGTCTCTTCAGGTAATATTTTTTCCATCCCTGAAGGCCCTGTGTGAATTTCATGGACTTATTTGGCTCTTAAAGTCCTCCCTTGCTGGGGAGAAAGCTCCTGTGAGCTCATGGAAGGCTGTGCTCTGTCTGCCCTTCCACAGGAGCCCTCTTGTTCAGGCCTCTCCAAAATCCACCTTTTATCCTCTGCCACTTTTGATTTGTTGGTGTTTCTTCTCCCACCAGTGCTTTTTTTCAAGCCTGGTTTTAAGTACGAGGGAGGTTAAATATATTACATTGTTTATAGCACACATTTCTACCTCAGTTTAGCTGGAAATGCTGTGTGAGAGGTGGTCCTTGCCTCATTCCAAATCACCTTTAATCTCCCACCAGGAATCACTGCCACTTTCCACTCGAGCCTGGCTTTGCTTGATGGCCAAGGACCCAGGTAATCTGTCCTTCTGAAAATTCCTCTTCTGAAGAAATCAAATTCTCCACTTCCAACTTGGGGGGGGGAACCCAAAACACTTGCCCCATACTCCCCCAAAAAAATCCCTAAAAACAAACAAACAAAAACCAAAAAAAACCCCCTGTGACGGTGTTCACAGTGGTTCTTAGGTGAGGGAAGAGACGAGCATCTGACTCCATGTTTCAGAAGGCTTGATTTATTATTTTATGATATATATTACATTAAAACTATACTAAAAGAGTAGAAGAAAGGATTTCATCAGAAGGCTGGCTAAGAATAGAAAAGGAAAGAATGATAACAAAGGTTTGTGGCTCAGACAGAGTCCGAGCCAGCTGAGTGTGATTGGCCATTAATTAGAAACAACCACATGAGGCCAATCACAGATGCACCTGTTGCATTCCACAGCAGCAGATAACCATTGTTTACATTTTGTTCCTGAGGCCTCTCAGCTTCTCAGGAGGAAAAATTCTAAGGAAAGGATTTTCCATAAAAGATGTCTGCAACCAACCCCAAACCCCCAAAACAAAAACACTAAAACAAAACAAACAAAAACCCCCCAAAAAACCTCCAAAGAACAACAATAGCAACAACAACAAAAACCAATTACACCAACCAAAAGCAAAAAAAACCAAGAAAAAGCCTCATGATCTCAGCAGGTCTGAGAGGTTCCTCTGGGGCAGATATTTGGCACTGTCCTGCCAGCTGAATCCATGGACAGCCCATTTTGATGAGCTCCAGTGAGAGCCTGGATTTGGGCAATCTCCAGGAGATGACGAGCTGCTCACCAGAGCCCTTTCAAACCAGCTCAGCTCCAAGGAATTGTTTCCCTTCCATCAGACGTGTCCTTACCCCCACCCCTTCTGTGTGGGATTTCTTCCTGCTGATGGTTTCTTTTTGCAGTGGACAGGGAGCTTAAAAAGATGGGAAAAAATTGTCTTCCTGTGATGCTGTCATTAAATGTATGCTCTGGGAACTGCCTTCTTGGCAGAAATATGGACAAATCATATATCATATATTTCCTTTAGTTTTGACTTGGAAATACATTAAAAAAAATGACAGCAGTCACAAAGCTGTATTGTTACCCATGAATGCTGTTTGGGGAGACCTTGTTTTGCTGTTTCTTTTCCATACATTTATTTGGGAGGTTTTCTTGGCTGCTTTTCTCTTCCATAGGCAATAAAGTTCAAATTATTGTAGGATTTGGAGCTTCACTTAAGAAAAAGTCAGAACTTGACAAAATGCCCACTAATGGAAGTGGAAAGTCTCCCACTGACTTTGAGAAAGATTTGCTCGTGTCAGAGAACATCCAAGAAATGTTTTATTTTATGGTACTTTCACAGTTCAGGAAATGGTGACTCTTTAAATCACAAGAGTAGATGAATGCTGGCTTACACATTTGCAGGATTTTTATCCTGCTCCAGCATCACTATTTGTTTTTGGAATGGACACTGTAGAGGACACAGCACTAATATGGAAATGTCCTATTTTTTACCCCTGTTGTCATCATAGGCTGTCCAATGTTCTTAATTTTTACTTAAAAATAGTATTTGGACAATGAACTTAAAATTTGAAGAAAATTCATTTAGGAATGGGATTCTCCTTTGCATATCAAAACGAGATAAAACAAGATACAACATCCAGACAAATCTGGGCTGGAAACACAGTTAAAAATTTTAATGGTGGAAGTAGATAACTATAAGATACCTCATGAAGATTAGAGTTATGGGTGGGATATGTAGGATTCTCCATCACTAGAAGCCAAAATTGGGTTGTTTTCTTCTGGGTGCTCAGCATGACTCAGAGGAACCACTGGGTGGGGAGAAATTCAGGACAAATGCCACCCTGGGTTGTGCAGGAGGCGACAAAAGACCATCATTACAGCCCACCCCAAATTTATAATCTCAAAATTGCATGAAGTAGGTAATTATTGACAACTTGGACTTCAAATCTCAGTTCTCATCCAGGTGACAGAAGGCTTCATCTGCAGAGAAATGTTCTGGAAAACAGGGAAATTCCAATGCAGCCTCTGGAAAGCTGCAGTGTGGGAGGTGGAAAGGGGTTATAAAAAGTGGAATTAATGAGGTGTTTGGTGCAGGTAAAAACGAGGCTCTGCCTGTCTGGTCCTGCTCTGGTGGCGGCCAAACTCTCAGGGTGCTTGGTGGCTCCAATCCCTGAAATAGGGGCATCCCAATGTGCTGATGAGGATATTTTGGGGTCCTAGACTCTGTTAAACTCCAAGTTATTTTGAAGTAACAGAAACTGTGAAGTTGACACCAAGAAAAAAGAAGAAAAAAAAGGGGCCCATGTTTTGTGGTTAACAATAAACGAGCGTCACATCTCCTTCCAAAGCAGAAACCTCTAAATTTTTGCTTCTGTCTCATTCAATTATGCTCAAAGGGCCACACTTAAGAAGTGCAGGAAAAAGGAGTCAGACCTTTACAATAAAAGACACAAAGCTGAGTTTGGCTGTGCCAGCCTTTGCTTTCTGCAGTTCAATTCTGGAGAGCAGCCAAGGCTGGGCTGGTGCCAGGGCTGGCAGGTAAATAACCCCTGGCACCTGGGCATGCCCTGGGCTGGCAGCTGTGCACCCACCCAGCTCACTGCCAGGCTCCTCCAGAGCATCCCAATAAAGACATTTCTGATGGCAGATTAATCAGGGTGCCCATTTCCCTGTCTCAGATATAAAATTTGGAAGGAATGCTACAAAAGAATGAACTTTTTCTTGACCAAGACACAAACTCCCAGAGAGTTTACATCTGAGATATTTAAATCTCTGAGGCTGGACATGGTGCGTCCACTTATCTTGTTCTGGACCAGTGTAAATCTCCTTTACTGAAGGTTTAAGATCTTCAGATAACCCATACATAAGGTTCCCAGTTCATAACCTTCTTGGGATTGCACTTAAAATTATTTTTCTCTCCCATTATAATATTAATAATACTATAGATATTAATATTTTTTTAAATTTTATTAATAATAATAATAATAATTAGTTAATATTCAGATATTTTAGTATTTCCATGCCATGGCTTGCTTTGTTGTTGTGGATTGGAGCCGCTGTTGGGAATCTTAGAGCAGCAAGGCACAGGCTCTCACAAACATTCCTCTGCCTTCTGGATGTCTCTAAGCCTACTCTCATACTCTGATTTTTTCACCAGGATGCAAGGAAATCACACAGATGCCTCGGTTCCCACTTTTATTCCGGCTACATAAAATGCTGAGAGCCTCTCCCACTTTTGCTGATTTGTTTCAAAATTAATTGGAAGCTAAGGAGAGGCAAATGGGATATGGCAGGCATGGTGCTGAGCCCAGATGGGATACTGAACTGAAAAAAGTTCTTGGATAGGGAGATAGGTAAGGAAATGTGCTAGATCATTAATACTGAATAAATCTTCCTCTATTGTTTTTCTTTTCCAAGTAAAATTCTAACAGATACTCATTTACAGTTTGGATATCTGCCGTGAAATGTTTGACACACGGTTAACTTCACTCTGTTAATTATTGGAGGCTTTCTGGAAGTCTCCTGAGGTATTTGGTGCAGAGCAGTTCCTGTGCAGGAGAGGTGGCAGGAGAAGATTCCACCTTTGTTGTGCTGGCTGCTGCCAGGCTGTGCCATCTTCCCAGCAGGATGTCAGCCCAGCTTGGAAAATTCATTTCTGTTTGTAACTCAGCCCTGTGCAGCAGGCAGAGGGTGTGCATCTTTTGGAGCAGGGATTGCATCAGGGTCAGCAGAAGGGGCAGAGCCCCACAGGTGGTTTAGCTCAGAGCCTGTGAGAGCTGGAGGGGAGCAGCAGTGATCTGCCTTTCCCAGGAGCAGCAGGGCTGGAGACCCTCCTCTGCTCAGCACTCCATCCAGGGATTCCTGACATCCTGGGGGCTCAGTGCTGAGTGCCAGCACGGCCCAGAGCTCTGGAGATCCTTTCTCCCACCATGTTCAAGCTTGGAGCAAGCCACAGGCTGGTTTGTGTGTACACAAGGGCTGGGGCTGGGCAGGCAGGGAGCTACAGCCAGTGGAGCTGAAAGCTTCAAGCTCTGCTTTGTTCCCCATAAAGCCAGGGAATGTTGGATTCTCCTGCTTACTGGGGAGGCAGGAAAGACAGGAATTTCAAAACTTCATTCCTTCAATTCACCCTTCCCTCAAAAATGCTGCTCTTCCTTCAATTTCTTCTCTGGTCTCCAGCCTAAGCCAAGTTTTCATAACTCCTTTCCCCCCCCCCCCCACCCTCTGGTTTGAATTATTGCAGTGTCTATCAGTTTTAGCTGACATTGTGAATAAACTCTCATAACCCAGAGAACATCTTGCTTTCTAAATCACTTAAGCGATAATCAAATTTAGCAAGATGATTTAGAGCCCAGGAAGTTTGCAGGGTGTGTTTATTTTACTAGAATTTTTCTGTACACAGAAGTGACCGTCCTGCTAACTGTCCATATGAAGAACTTTAATTCAGAACTTTCCTTCACTACCCCATTTCCACTTTTATTGCAATCCCATGTTTTGGAGGATGCTAAAAATCCCAGCTTTTGTTGCTGGAGATGAACTAATGCTGAAAACTCCCCAGAGAGAAATGAGCTTTCATCCAAGTGTGGGCCAGACAGCCAATTATTTTTCCTTAATAAGAACAACTGCTTGATGCTGCATCATACTTGAAACTAATAGTGAGTTAAATAATAGCAACAACAGCTGGTGGAAAGTGAAAGAATAGCAGGAAATAGCTCCTCAGGCATCCTATAGTTAGCTTGTGGCCTTCATTGGCACAGGAGATGGTGGTGATGACTGCTATTGTACGGACGCCATGGCTCCTGCTCAAGAAAAACCAATCCTTATCTGCCTGAAAACTCTCTGTGGGAGGTTCCTGGAAAAGCACATTGCAGTGCTAAGGTGGGAATGACAGACAATGACTTCATGTCCAGGCAAGGTGACTGCTCTCCACGGCTAGGGAACTCTGTCAGGGTTCCTTGGAGGCTTTCTGGGAAGCTGAAATAAATAACTTGGGAATTACTGTTCCTGGAATCATAATGCTTAATCGGTCACAGAATCACAGAACATGGAATAGTTTGGGTTTGAAGGGGCCTTAAGGATCATTCCTACCCCCTGCCATGGGCAGGGACACCTCCCACTATCCCAGGTTGCTCCAAACCTTGTCCAGTCTGGCCTTGGGCACTTCCAGGGATGGGGCAGCCACAGCTTCTCTGGGAATCTGTGCCAGGGCATCACCACCCTCACAGGGAAGAAATTTTCCCTAATGCCCCATCTAAATCTGCCCTGTTTCAGTTTAAATCCATGCTTCATTTCTCCTGAGCTCCCTGAAATCAGCTGAACAGAAGAGGGTTTCGTGTACAGCAGTTGTCAGATTCCCATTGCAAAATCACTCCTGAGCTCTACCTGCCTCCAGTCTGACTCTGCAGAAAAACTTCTCCAGCCTTATTTTGGATCCTAATACCTGTGAATTAAATGCTGCAGAGCCATGGAAAAGCAGTCTGTGAGCATCCAAGCAGTGTGAGGGCCAGCAGCCTGTCCCCAGTCTGATGTTTCCATCCCTGCACTGACAGATTCTGCCTCAGACAACCCTAATTAGAGGTAAGATTGTCTGAGGATCTGAGCAAATTTATTCAGCTATTCTGCATATCCTGACACCAGTAAGGTTTTCTCCAGAGTCTGAACATTAATTTTGACATTTAAATTTCCTTTATGGGTTTCTAAGTTCATACTTCTAATAAGCTTGACCTGCACTTTTCCCACTGATGGCCACAATATGCTTCATTTTAAGACCGATGGAACAAGATGAGATCTTTTGGTTGTTTTATTTTCCAGGACACAGGCTGGAAATTACACAAGGAGCTAAAACATGCTTGAACCTCTTATCAGCACCATCAGATATATATCACAATGTTGGTTACTTAGGAAGGGCTGTCTGCACAACAACTGGGAAAAGGTGTGAGTCATCTCTTCTTACTCCATCTCCGTGAGGGGAACATCACACCACAGCTCATAAGATGCCATTGAATGTGAGAGGGAAGATTTCAGCTATCAGGCCTTATCACTGAGATTTTGCAATAGAAATGACCCATGATTCACATCTAATTTTGGAAGGTTTGGCAGTTGTTGGGGTAGTTATTATTTTTTTTTTTTGAGTGAATGAAAAGCAGCAAGGAATGAAGGAATGCACCCTGTGAGATCCAGAGCCCTGTGTTGTACAGAGGCATCGATGCTGTTTGGACACATAAAGGGCAAAGGACTTGCCAAACAGTTGTGTCCTGACACTTCACTATTGGCTGGAAATTGACATCCACACAGGGCTCCCTATCAGCTCAGCTGCCTTGTGTTCTCATTAGGTTGGCTCAGGAGCTGCTTTTTCTGCAGCCATGAATTTGTGCATACCTCAAGTGCGCCATTCCAGCTGTCCTTGCTGCACATCTGCCATCAGCCATGGAGGTCATGGACATCTAATGGCCAGGGGGACAAATGAGTCCCAGAAAATCAATAAAAGCCCCACAAAGCATCCCAGGAGCAATCCAAATGGGGATCTGCTGCAAACCCTACCTTTTCAAGCATTTGGCGCTAATTTCAGAAAGCTCAACCCTGGTGAGAAAAAATTCTTTACTGAGTAAATTGAAGCATTTTGCAACTGCTGCCTCTGTTCCTCTGTTCTCTTGGCTGGTTTTTTTTGAGTTTTTTTTTTTTTTTTTTACTGGCCAAATTTCATCCCAGTACTCCTGTGCAGTCTCTTTTCCAAGAAACGAACAGCCAAGCCGTGGCCAGTGAGTGTGTAATGGGAACATGAGTGGGAAGGGACACTCAGAAGCAAGGACTACCCAAAACCTTGATAATTAACTTGACTGGAATGATTAATATTAACTACACAGAGCAAAATATAAAGTTTGGGAGGTTTGGGGTGAAAACAAACAGTGCTGTTTCCCATAAACTCCTCTGCTCCCTGGCTGAGTTCTGCTCTTACCCCAAATGTTCATGTTGTTTACTCCTTGCAAGACCTGGACAGTCACGTTGACCAAATATTGGGTTTTATAGTTATGATTAATCTTTTGTTCTTCTTGCCAAGGACAAACAAAACATAATGATGGAGGAAGAAGTTCAGCTGAAGTCTTCAGGCACTTTGAATGAAGGGCAGATGTTGGTCTAGAGGACAGATGTTTGTCTGGAGGACACTGTGACTCAGCCATGCACATCTGTATTACCTCTGGAACTATCACAGGGTTTTGCAGGAGGGCAGCTGGGTGGTTTTGAAAGCTCTTTCTGGCTTTCAGATCCATGACTCTATGTATCCTCTCATTTAAACCAAAGCATTTTCCTGAGGATTTTAAGAAGCTTAACATAAACTGCTGATTCCTGGGTGGAATAACTCCCTACAGCCATCATGAGCTGTGAAATGCCTCTTTTACCAACATCATTGCAGCTCTTATTAAAAGTCCACTGGACTCTGCAGCTCTTCACTGACCCTTGCTGGCCTTAGGCTGATGCAATTATACACAGAAAAAGCTGTCTTGAAAATTTTTTGAAGTTGGGTTTTGCTGCCACTTTACATACGGAACATGACTGAGGTTTGGGTAATTGTTCCAATGGTGAAAACCAGCAGGAATCAAGCTCACCTGAACAATCGCTCTTGTCTGATGATCTGGGCTTGATTAGGGCCCTTTGTAGATGTCTGAAAGCCAGTTCACATCCTTTGCTTCGTGGGCAAGCTGCACAAAACCCATTGAGTGTCCCAGTGAGTGCTGCTCAGGCTGAGTCCCATGTTTGTTTTTGGCCAGGGCTCAGCGGGAGTTGCCGGCAGCGAACGCACACATGGAGAGGCTGCCAAGCACATGGTGCCAATCTGGGCAAGCCCCGTGCAAACACCCAGTCTGGACAAAGGGATCTGCAGACAGAAGCCAGCCCTGATGTCACAGGAGATCAAGTGTTGATAAAATTGCCAAACTGGGGAGTCAGAGGGGTTTTGTGTCAAACTCAGGTAGCGCGTAGCGAGGATGTTTTTGTTCAGGCTGAGTTAATGGAGGTTTTGACTTAATATATTACTTCAGACTTGCTAATTCTGCATACAAGATCTGAGAGAAGCCCTTGCTTTGCTTAGTCCTTAGGTGTCTTTCTGGATTGCAGAGCGCTGAGCCCATCTCTGGGTGAGGCCTCAGTTCTGTATCACAGAAGTCACAGAATTCACAGAATCACTGGATTGGAAGAGACTTTCAAGATCATGGAGTCCAACCCAGACCCAACACCCCAACTAAACCACGGCACCCAGTGCCACATCCAGGCTTTGTTAAACACATCCGTGGATGGTGACTCCACCACCTTCCCGGGCAGCCATTCCAGAACTTTATCACTCTTTCTGTAAAAATTTTTCTCTTAATTTCCAACCTCTATTTCCCTTGATGTAGCTTGAGATGGTGTCCTCTGGTTCTGTCAGTTGCTAACGTGTCCCCCCTGATGCCTCCAGGGTGCTGTCTGGAGTGCACAGGTGTGTGATCCCAGGGACAGACCAACTCACCTGGACCCCAAGTCCCCTTTCCACGTCTGCTGCCTCCCATAAACACAGTGGATCCATGCAGCTGTTCCCAAGCAAGTGCCATCACCTTCAGTGAGGACAAGAGGACACAGTCTCAAGCTGCGCCAAGGGAGATACAGGCTAGAATTAAGGAGGAAATTTTTCACAGAAAGAGTGGTCAAATACTGGAATCATCTACCCAGGGAGGTGGTGGAGTCACCATCCCTTGATGTATTTAAAAAAAGACTGGATGTGGCACTTGGTGCCATGATCTAGTTGAGGTGTTAGAACACGGGTTGGACTCAATGATCTTAAAGGTCTCTTCCAACCTAGAAATTCTGTGATTCTGTGATTCAGTTCTGTGGATCCTCTGGAGTGTGTAATGTGGGGCTGGTGTGGGCAGTGGCTTAGAAAATTCTGCCCATCTATTTGCATTTCCATGAAGGGCGTTGACGTAAGGAGCAGCTGAATTCCAGCAGCTGAGCAACTCTTGCCATCTGGAAGTAGACTCCCAGCAAAACTGCTGTGATGAAATAAAGCACAGGCTCCGTCTGATCTGTGCCACACTTCTGCCATTAGAGCTGTGGGATGGCCTCTTGAGGCTCTGGTCACTCTGCTTATCATGTAAATCACAATGAACCTGCTGCCCCTGCCCAGAGCACTCAGAAATGCTTAACCAGCCCCTTTCTATGCTCCACTGCTCCTCTTAGCCTTGCATGCCTTATCTGAGATCTGAATCACATAATCTGCTTTGTACCTCTGCAATTGCATGGATTGTCATTGTTGCAGGAGTGGTTGATCAGATCCCAGTTTGTCCTGAGGTTGTCCTGCCAGCCATCTGCACACACTCTGCTCTGGAAGGCAAACTTTTAGCCTGATTTCTGGAACACAAAGTTTCCCCAAGCCAGAATAACAAACAAACTAACGAACAAAACTTATTCCTGGGAAGTGATTTGGAGTGCAGAGCAATCTGTCTGCCACTAATCAGGTTAGGGCCATAATAAGCACCATGAAAGAGAAAGCCTGATATGTGGTTGCTGTGGTGGGGCAGAATCCCACAGTCTGTGTCCTGGGCTCTCTCTGTCCCCAAGGCACTGTCCTGCTCTGCTCTGCCTCAGGACCAGCTCCAACCTCTCCCAAAGGATGATCTCCTTTGCTTCCAGCTGGGCAGATATTTGATCTGCTGGATGCTCCTCTCCTCTGTCCCCTTGGGCAACGGCGCTGAATGAGCATGAACCCTGGCATGGCTGGTCCTGCAGAGCTGCTCTGAGGAGCCCACAGGGACATCACAGCACTGGCATTGCCACAGCAAGGGCCACCTTCAGCTGTGGCCCCTCCCAGGCCTGAGATGTGCAGAGATGATGTGTGCCTGTGCCCCCTTCCCCTCATTAAGAAAAGCTCTAGGGAAGATGCTCTTTCATATTTCCTCCAGCTGCCCCCAGAGGCACAGAAAAGCCCTGAAATGAGGGAAGTCATATAATCTATGTTTTGGATTTGGCTTAAAAGTGAGTTAACCCCCCTCTCTCTTTTCTTTTGGTGGAATTTCCTTTGTTTTACTGAACAGCTGCAGGCTGCAAGGTCCCAGAATTGTAATTTTGGCCACCATATACTGTCACAGTGTGTATTACATATCCAATAAAGCCTGACTATTGCGTCCTCTGGGCACACTTTAAAATAATTGCTTGTAAAAGCACACACTCATCTCAGCTGCACTCATCTGGGGGACCAGTGACAAAAAAGGTTCCCCAAATTCAAGTTTTCCTTATTGTCCTTATGCCTGTCATTGTCCCTAACTCCAAGTCCAAGATTTTCCAAGGGAGTCACACAGTATTTCTCTCTCGCACAAGGCTGCCTGGAGGTGGCCCAAAATGCAGCAGGAAAAGCATCTTGGGGATGAGGGGGTGGCAGAGGAAAGAGAGTGGGATTGTCCTGTCTCTCCTGTAGGAGATGAAGGACCAGACGACAGCAAAAGATGTTGGCTTGTCTGCGAGACCATGATGTCACCCTGGTGTCTGCCATCCCTCTGGTGCTGCTCAAACATCAAAACTCCTGTGGAACACCAAGGAAAAGCAACTCCTCCAAACAACACAGCCTACAAACCCCAGAGGCTTTTCATTTCCTCCATCTCTCCAATCCTCTGTGCCAGCAAGGAGCCCAAAGCCCATTCTTGGCCCTTCCACCTGGTCTCAGGGTGACAATTAGAAATTAGTGATGAGTGAACATCCAGTGCTTTGCAGTTTGGGATCACTTGACTTTAAATCAACATCCAAACGTTCGCAGTAGAACCAGCCAAAGCTCATTTGTCTTGAAATTTTCTCACGCCATTTCAGGCATAATTTCTTCTGGCCACAGCTGGGAGTATCAGGAGAATAATCCTCTTTGCTGTGTTTTGGCATGGTTGGCTCTAGTGCTGGCCAGAACTGGAAGAAAAATTATCTATCTATCTATCTATCTATCTATCTATCTATCTATCTATCTATCTATCTATCATCTATCTATCTATCTATCTATCTAATGTATTTTATGTCTGTGTCCAAAAACTTTAATCCCTCAGAACCGTAATGAAGCTTTACTCAAAATTTGGCTGAATTGGACCTAACATTTTGAAAAGTAGCTCCTCATCTCTAACCTACAAACTTACTAGGAATCAGAATTTTAGTGCATTTGAAAGAAAAGAAGTCAAGACATCTGACTCTGTGTGTGTGTTCTCAACTTTATCCATTTACAGAAAGTTACGGGTAAAAGTTTATCAGCTGACAGCTCATTTGTGAGAATTCCAGGTAGGAGCTTGCAATATTTACACAAGGTGTTTCATTGTGAGCCCTCAGAATGGGAAAGCATTAAAACTCCAGAAATACACAGGGCGAGCTGCGTAAAATTAATTCTCTTGCTTTCATTTCGGTACTTGCAAGGAATCCTTGCCAGTCCTCTTTCCATTCCAGAGCACAGCAACGCCCATAAAAGAGCAGAAGAGTGTCTGCTCTGTGCAACATTTCTGCTTGTTTATAACAGGAGGCTGGGGGAGAAAAAGGGCTGAATTTATTGCAGCTGCTGGGGGAATCTGGTTTTGTCCATTTTAACCTGATTGTCGCTGAAACCATATGCACAATATAAATGCAAAGGAACATACCTGCAAAGAATTTCTGCTGTGGAGCTTTCTGCAGGGTTTTCCTGAAGCCTGACCTTCAGCAATCATGGTTTTGCCTTGTTTTACAGAGATCTAATTGTTCCTAATTTCCTGTGGATAAATGGTACAAGGTGTGGAGTTGCACTTTTAATGTTAAATTTCAATCATTTGTCTGACTTAATAGACGTGAATGGCTCTTTCAAGCCTAAGTGCCTTCGGTTCATGTAGAACAAGTTTGTACTGAAAAATCTATTTTGAGTGGGTAAAGCCATTTTTCAGGAGGTAGGAGGATATTTCTACCTGCAGCTGCTGAGCTCTGGGGGAGCTGTGGGCACAGGGCTTGGATCTCCTGATCTCCAGAAATCAGCTCTGTAGAAGGATTTTTATTTCCTCCCAGTGCAAATCACCACAGATTCCCACTTGGCACAGGGCTTGGATCTCCTGATCTCCAGATATCAATTCTGTAGGAGGATTTTTCTTTCCTCCCAGTGCAAATCACCATGGATTCCCACTTGCCACAGACAGGTCACAGTCATGTGTAGCTCAGATTTCGGGTAATCCTGGTGGTACAAGGGTGATGCTTCCTCCTGGAACATTTTTGGTCCTCTGGCATCTTTCTCCTCTTACCCAATACTTCCAGAAAAGACATATCTTTTTAATGGCTGTGTTTCTGTGAAAACCACAAATGTTTCTTGCAGTAATCTGCTTTTTTTGCCACCAGTTTATCTTGCTGTCACTGATAAAGTGCTTCCTTAGCCAGAGGCAGGCTGGAAGGAAACTGGTGCATCCAATTTAGGGATTAAATTTTCAGGGATTAGCTCCTCCATCTCCTCCTCTTGTCTGCAGAGGCAGGTGAGGAAGCTCCATACATTCCTGCTGTGCCCATGGAGCACAGGAGCTGCAGCTTGGGATCCCTGAGGGAGCAGCCAAGGACACTTCTGGCTCTGGGAAAGAAGTGTAGAGCCCCCATCTATGTGTTTTAATCCCAAATACACATCAACATTTCTGCTGGACATTGACCTTGCCAGGTGGGGTAGTGTTTCCACCAGTTAATGCTTTAAAGAGGCAATAAAATCACAGATAAAATTGCTCTTGAACCGAGATGATGCAATTAACTGCTGGCAAACTGTTTCAACAGGATGCAGGAGAAATTATAAGAGAATTATTAATGATTTCTGATAAACCAACTGAGGCAAAGCAGTCTGTGTACAGACAGTGAGTACTTGATTCTGTTGCAGACATGAGTAACTCTTCAGTAAAGTGCAATTTACTGAAATTTTTAAGTCAGCAGTCATTAGCCTGTAGTGATTAATCTACAGATGAATTTAGGCCTATGTTGCTAAACACTGTTTAGGAACTGATTAAAAAGATATTTGACTCACCACATAATTTCCCAGCCTGTACGGATCCACAGTAATTATTCCAGTTACAATGTCCTTGTGTTTGGTGTTTTTCATTCAGTTTTACACACTATTGTGAAACAATGTTAAATTTTGTCTGAGCATTTTCTCCCTTTCTAAAGCACTCAATTGCACCCAAAAATCTATTTGTTTCTGAATATATGGAGCAATTCTTTTATTTGAAGTGTGTGATATTGCTTTTAGAGCTCTGAATCTCTGAGAAGTGTCTGCTTTTGCTATGAAAAAAGATGTGTATCAGAACTTTTCCTTAGCACAGACTGTGCTTTAATATAATTCAACTCATAGCTAATCCCCTTCTGCACAGATAACATTTCATACTCAAATTTTGCTCTTTGAGCTTTCCAGCCTTTCAATTCCAGCTCTGGATCCAGATCAGATTTCTTCACTTAAATAGCTCCCCTGTCTGTTTTGTATAACTCCCAATGGTTTACAGGGTATCTTTGTTTCAAAATCTGTTTCTCTGCTCTGCTGGGACCACATATGTCTCTGTTGTGTTTAACTATCCCTGCAACCTGTTAATACAGCATAATGGGTTTGCAAAGATAAAAACCTCACCAACAAAATAATACTTCTTTCATTACAAAATGGAGGCTGGGAAAAAAAAAGAAAATAAGTAGAGTCTTGAAATCAAAAATATTTGAAGAGAAGAAATATCTAGGTCACAGCTTTTCTCAATTTTTGTAATTTAATGCAGCCTGGAATAATTGCTGCATGCATTCTTTTGAAATCAAGTTTTATAATGCACTTATTGCCCAATCTCTATTTTCAGATGTTGCTGGTAAGATACAACATTCTGTTTTCCAAATAACTACATTGTAAAAATGCTAAAAAAGTAAGTTGAAGGAGAGTTTATCCAAATATTGAAAAGAAATGTAGCCATCCACATCAGCCTGGTAGTTGGTGGGTTCTTCATGGGAAACTGACTCCACTTCTGAAGATGCCACAGCCCCCAAGTCCCAAACTCTGGAGAAATAAATACTTGAGTGAGGGAGAAGTAAAAAAGGGGAAGAGAAAGATTTATGGCTCCAGTCTCAGGTAATCTCAGGGAAATCTGAGGAAATTAAGCAGTGCATCAATGATGCAGAGACTTTCAGTGTTGAGTCCCTTCAGAGAAAACAGTGTAATCACATATGAGGTCTTCTTCAAGATTGTGCCCTTTTCCTCTTATACTTTAGGGTCACTCTAAAGCAATTTAAAAACATCAGGAGGAGGTAAAAAGGTTGAAGGCTTTGTGTACAGTCCCTAGGAGTCACCTGGCAGCCCCAGCTTTGCATCACAAAAAATAACTGGAAAACCAGTTTTGTGAGGTTTGCATTGCTCAGGAATGCAGGGAGGGGGAGATTCTGGGCAGACAACAGCAGAAAAGCAGCTGCGCCTTCACTTGTCACTCTCAGAAAATAAAAGGTGGGCATATAATACCCTTGGGCTGACACAAAATAGGTTTTAATTTTCCTCTAGCCATACATTTTTCTACACCCCACTTCATGTTCCACCAGGTCAGGGGTAAGATGGAAGATAAAGACTGAACACAAGTATCTCCTTATCTGCTGAGAGAGAAAACCCTGGCATGTTTTCAGGCCAGGCCCAAGTGTTTGAGAGGCCAGCCTGTTACACAGAAACATTGTTTTCCACTCCACAGCGAAAAATGAAGCACTTGAAAAGTCCCAGCATGTCTCAGGAAAAATTGTTGACTGTAAGTATGAAGTGGGGCTGACAAGGTGGTGTTAGGCCCTCACTGGAATTTCTGGCCACGTGCCCTCTGAAATTAGAAGATTTTACCTCTCTCCGCTTTTGTTGTGTCTATGAAGAAGCAGTTTTCAAACAGGAAAAGGGGGAAAGCTTCAGTTGCCCTCATGAGTAGCTCCTGACCCTTCCTCTCCACCCCTGCTCTTCCTCACCAGCTCTCCAGCAGGGCCTAGGCCTGGGCAGGGTTTTAGGTGGGGTTTGGAATTTAGGCCTGGACCATCTCTGTGGCTGATCAGCCTGATGTGCTGCCCACAGAGTCCAACATCATCTGAAAACAAGTCAGGAATGTCCATTCCCCCGTTACTCATTGCCACATTTCTTGTTTTGCCACAGTTTTTCCTATGGATAATTCCCCTCTGCCCAGATAAGTTGCTATGGCACTTTTAACAGCCACAAGTATTGGCTTTTTTGTGTTTTTTTTTTTCTTTTCCCCATTTCCTATCATTGATTTAATGCAGAGATCTAACTGGGCCTGCAAAAGAAAATTTAAATCAGAAAAACTTTAATTAAGATTTTTAACTTTGATTGAGATTTGTAATTTTTAAATTTAATTGAGATTTTTCCTATCAATTCATATCAAGTAGGTGCCTCTCTTTTTACTCTTGCAGGACTAGGGGTTAGCAGTTGAACTCAGTAATTACTGATACAACAACCGAGCTGGTTTAAGTGGCTTTTCAGCCAAATTTTTAATTACACTGCACAGATGGGGCAGATTTTAAAATCCTTTTGCCCTGTTCAAATTTAATTATTCAGTTTGGGGTTTGTTTTGTTTTGTTTTGAGAAGTCATCACTGCATCCATATTAACAAAATTGTCTGGATTGCCCTTTCCAAGCTGTTAAGTCTTAGTTTTTATTCTTTATGCTGATGGTGGTAATTGGATTGAACCAAGGGCCTTTTTTTGGTTGGTTTGTGGGATCTTTTTTTCCCCTATTCACATGATTAGTCATAATGACCATAAACAGCCCTATTTCCATCTGAATCAGTGGAGACACTCTGACTAATGTAGGAGTCCTTATACAGCAGAAGCTGAAATTTCTTTGTGTTTTCTGATGTTGAAAGTTCATCTTTGAATTCACCACAAGTACTATGGTAGTGTTCCAGACAGGCACAACACACTCTGCTCCTGCTCTCAAAAGTCTCAAACAGCATCAATCACTTAATTAATCCACTGAAAAATCCTATTTTCTTTTTTTCCTTATCTGGAATAATCAAATAATATCATTAATGTTCTTAATCAATACAAAATTTTCTTCACAAATAATTGTTCACCTGCTAATTTTTCTTATCAATATGGAAACATCATCTGAGGTTTTAGTTTTGTTTTTATTAGCCACTAGATTTACGGGAGAGCGTAATACAACTTCATTCCATGATCAAAGCAACACTTAGTGCCAAGTTTCCAATATAAATACCCGTGTTATAAAAATATCTGTCCATTAATTTGTTGCTTCTATAATTGTTCTTGTCAGTAAATGTGTTCATTACTGGAAAGAGAAACTTTAAAAGAACACAAGACCAGTTACAGTGCATTCAATAAGGCATTAAAATGAGTATTCCTGGGAACCTTTTTTGTAGTATTTTCCCAGCAGTACATCTTCCAAGGGAGAGTTCTACAGCAAGCTCAGGGAGAGAAGGAGCCTAGGTCATTTTCCATGGAAATCCTGGTTCATTTAGTCCAGAGACTGCAAGACTGGACACTGTTTGGCAAGACATAATTCAATAACAATATCTTCCTTGCCTGGGAATATAACTCAGTTGCTTGGTTTATCTGAGAAACCTTCTCTGTGTTTGTAAGCACGGAAATCAGCAGCTGGTTAAGAGGAGGATTGGAAGCAATTTTGTTTGAAAATGTGACCCTTTTCAAACAGCAAACCTCAACTATCTGTACTCTTTCAGTAACCTGAGATGAATGATTATTTGAGAGAGCCTAAATGCACATCCATTCTTGGTGGCAAGCCTTGTATTTTCATATCTGTTCCTTGGATGGAAAAGAAACCCGAAAGAAATCGTTAAGAAAGGCCTTTTTCCCCGCTGTTTGTTGAGGAAAGTCAACAGGGCAAAGAGAGCTCAGGTGTTTTATTAGAGATTTCACAACTTAGCTGCTGGACCGTGGTATCCCTTCACCTTCCCAAACTGGAAAAGTCCCTTCTCTCCTTTCATCATCACCTGACATCCATGAGTCACCTTCAGCAAATGTTCTGATAAGAAATGCAATTTAACTTTTTTCCATGCTGAAACAAAGGTGCTGGAATCAAGAAATAAAGCACTGGAATGGTTTGCCTGGGGAGGTGGTGGAGTCCCCATCCCTGCGTGTGTTTAACAAAGCCTGGATGTGGCACTGGGGGCCAGGGTTTAGTTGGGGTTTAGCTGGGAATGGGTTTGACTCGATGATCTTGAAGGTCTCTTCCAAACTTGTGATTCTGTGAAAATCATCACCAGTTGGGCCTACAAGAAACAATTAAACAGAACCTTGCAACTGGATTAGAAGGCCGTGATTCCACCTTAAATTTCTCTGGTTTAGACCCATTTGGAGTGAAAGGCACTGAAGAGCTGCAGGAGTAGAACAACGGAACTTGCAGCAGATAAAATGACACCTGAGACAATGAGAGGCTTCATCTTCCTTTGGTGTCATAAATTTAGAGTTTTGCTACAGATTCATGCATTACATCAGTTTTGCAGTGAGGGACCATACATCTCCTGTCGCCTGTGTAATCACACACTAAGTCATAGCTGCACACAAAAAAGAGCAGGATTTACTGCTCTATTTTATTCGTATTAAATCTCAGACTTTGTTCTTTTTGCCATAGTTTATGCTATCACCTCAGTCATCAGGAAGAGATGCCACTCTGCCCCAGCATCATTTTCTGTGGTTTAAAAAGGGAAGGAACTATTTTTTTCCAGCAGAATTTGTAGTGATAAGGCAGAAAGCTCTCCCCAGAACACCTAAAACTGTGTGTCTCACCTGACCTAGTGTGTGCTGGTGTCAAAACCTGAGCTGACACTCCTTGGAGTCAGTAGAGGGAAACAGGAACATAAAGGACCTCAAACACTTCCTTGGCAGTAGCCACCACTCCTTAAATTCACCTGTTTCTCTCCATTGGATTTGAGGGACACCATGAACCTCTCACCATGTGCAAGTCTTCCTTGTGTGTTGTGAAGGAGCAGGGAAGAGGATGCATTGACAAAGATCTCATTAATCACATCTGCCAGTTTTACTTGTGTTTCCTTTTCGTATTTATTTTTCTGGCTCTTAGTGGGTTAAAGGGAAAGCAGCCCCACACTGCTGGAGCTGCAGGTTAGTACTCTGAGATTTGGAAGGATTTTTCTTTCTTGTCGGGTTGTTCTGTAGAAATAACATTATTGTTTGCTGGAAAACAAAGCAAAACATCTGTTTTCCTCCTCAAACCAGGAACTCCATTTGTCAAACCCTGCTAAGGCTACTGAAGCAGGAGACCATCAAAACAGGAGAACCACTGTAATGTCTGAGGGGAATTCACAGCTCTGCTGTACCTGGGAAGAACATGAGTCACAGAGAATCTGGCAAGTGCAGAGATGCTGGGAATGTGTCTTGCAAAGGGATGTCAGAGGGAGCAGATGGATTGTGTTGAGCTCTGCAGGCTTGGAGGATGTTCTGCTGTCTCCCAGAGCAAAGCAGTTGCTCTGGAATATGTCTCACATCACACTTTGTGCTGATGGAGTGGTCACTGTGCAGGAAGCAGCTGAACCCTTTCCAGCTCTTCCCAGCAGCCAAGGGGGAACATCCTGATGGTGTCATCCTCAGAGATGGGCTGCCTGAGGACAGGCAGTGACAAACCAAGTGCACAAGGAATTTTCAGATTAACAGTAGCAATGAGGGGGAAAGTGATCCTATGGAAGTGTAGGAGATCCATCACTTTTTGTTTTAGTGAAGGAATTGCTATTTTTTTAATTGAACGTTTCTGAGAGAGAGGGAGATGAGTGGGACCCTTTGCAAAGCAGATGCCAGCTGCTCCATGGGGAGTAGCAAAGCAGCCTGGATGTATTTTGATTAAAACTTGGGTGCAGTGCATTGACTCTGGAATTCTTTGCCATCAATCCCAAGGGAGATGGGCTCAGATCTTCCCAGCACGGTGCTGCTGGGCTCACTGGAACATACACAAAACTGTTTAGATATTCACAACCTGCCAGAAAAATTTCACTTCAACCCCTTGCTTAAGAGAGAAATGTTGTGCCCCAAAACCACGTGGGAAGATGGCAACCAGATTTTCACATTGGTGTTCTGTTTGCAGATTTTGACCAAACTCTGTGGCCAAATCACAAGCCCTGATTAGAGGGGAAGTGCTGAGAGGATGCAGTGCCTGTGTGCTGTGTGGATGATCTGGAACCACTGTGCTGTGCCTCAGCTAATTGGCACAGGGCTCACTAACGTGGGTCGTTTCATACATAAAAGATTGTAATTGTGTGAGTCTTTCCACTCACTGCCGGTTGGGCTGATGAAAACTGCACAGATGTGAGGGTAAAAGGTTGTGTGAGACTCAGGATGTCGCCAGCTCCTCTTAAACAGCCTCCCTGGGCTGCTCAAACATCATTTCAATAATAGTAGTAGCTGTATTAATTTATTGTACATTGAAAAGGAGAGGTAAAGGGTAAGAAAGCTGTGCCAGGATCCTCCAGGAAGACAAAAGATAAAAATCCAGGGGAGCCTCTTCTTCTTTCCCAAACTGAAAAGCCCCTTTGGGGGAATTGAGGGCTGTGCATTTCTGCCACCCCACCCTGCCCAATCCATAACAATTTGCACAGGGAGAATTTCCTCCAGCAGCTGGGCTTGCTCTTCCCACACACCATCCCCCCCTTGGATGCATTGCATGGGCATTTGAACAACTACCCAACCATAAAATAAGCATAAATGTTTTCTCAGGGAGAAGATGAGGACTGTGTTTTCAATCCAATCCAAGATTTCCCTAAAATAGAGACTCCGTGTCCATGGACAATAATTGTATTAGCATACCAGGAAGTTAAAATAAAAAAAGGAGCTAAAAAGGGACTGTGTGGGTCACACACTGGTGGGTTTGTCCCTTTCTGGACACACTTGATTGGACTTTTTACTGTTTTGTAGACAACCTGAATCTAACAGAGAAGGACTGAAGTACTGACATATGGTTAAGACAGTAAAACATCCAAAACCTTTCCAAGCTTTAGCTGAACCTAATCCAAAATTCCATTAAAATACTCACTGAAATAATGTGGAAAAAGAGGAGGGATTTTTAAAATTATTTTAGTCATTTATGTGGGTTTTTGTGTTTCTTAGTGTCTTCGTGACTCTCGGTTCAAATTCCTCAAGTTCACACACCTCGCTCAAAGTGCTGCCTTTGACTTGGTGCCACGACTGGGGTCCATTTAGGGGAGCCTAATCTCCTGGACCCTAAAACCTAACACCTCCAAATTAACACCAATTGTGGTTAGCTTCTCCTCGTGCACTCTCTGGATGTTCCTTGCTGGCTGTGTGCTGCTGCTGACAGGAAGAACGTGCTGGAAGGATTTGACTCGAGCCACACGCGAGCAGAGGATGTTCCATAGCATCGGTGCTTCCACAGGGATCTGGGTGCTGGGAGTTTGGAGAAGCGTTTCTGGTGTTTTCATGCCTCAAATGCAGTCCCCTGATGATGGGGGTGGCTTCATAAAAGCCTGCCCTGCTTTCCCAAATCCTATTCTAACAGCTTAAAAAGGTCCAGAGGGCTCATTCTTCCTCTTAAGCACCTTGATTGGGAAGGTAGAGAATATTCCAGCCTGGGCTGTGATGTCTTGAGGGAAAAGTAAAAGGCATCTGGGACATGGATTGGGTCAGGGACCTCCAAGAAACCCTTCTTTGGCAAGCTGGAGTTTAGTGCATATTATTTCATTTCCCTTCTTTGACCATCTAGAGTTCAGTGCACACCATTATTTCATTTCCATGAGGTTCTGAACCATTTCCCCCTTATTTTTACAAAGTGCACAGCTTGGACAATGGCAGGAAGAACAAACAGAGGAGCAAATGGTCCTGCTGAGCCCCAAGTGCAGGAGTTCTGTGCAGTCAAGGTGGGCTGTGAATGTCCACCACAGTCACACACAGCTCCACACCTGAAAGATGAGGAGACATGGCTGCATCTGTGACTGATTTGTGAGTGCCCCAAAAAGGAAATTGAATTGCAGAAAGGTTTTGCACTCTGGCTGTGTTTTTGTTTCAAGCTGGTGAGATTTTGCTGGAGGTTCACTACCCAGCCCCGAATGTGTGGTTTAAATATTTTGACATCACTAGTTAAGGAAACAGTGAAAAATTGTTTTGTTTTATCCTATTAATCCTAAAATGGGACATTTATCTGGAAAACAACACCACATCCATCTTCTCTTTATTGGAAATTTACTGGAGTTTTGTCTGAGAAGAAAATTTGCTAAAATATTCTTTTGAGATGATAAATTAGTCAGGCAACTTCCAGATAGTTTCACCTGCGAATCAGTGAGGAAGTGTAATAACTTTCATATATTACATATCCTTTGTTTAAATACATTTTTTTCCCCTGTTCTATTTGGATATTTTTTTCCCCCTGAATAAACCACCCCAACTCTTTTCCAAAGGCTAAGAAAATTACAATCCAATTGTGAAAATGAAACAGAATCATTAGTTTGCAGTCATACAAAGCAGATTAGTCAATATGAAATGGACTTTTTTCCCTTATTTGTCTGGTTTGTCAGCCAAATTTAAAAAAAAAAAAAATCCATTCTTTGCACAACTCTAAATATTGCGTTTCAAAAATGGTCCAAAGGGATAAATTCACACAGAAACTGATTCTCTTTCATTTTTAAGTGATCCAGTAGAGCAGGGAAGAAAAGGGAACAGAAGCTCCTCCAAGTTTCCTTCTGCTGCTCCTCTTAAAAGAGGGAAAACACATTTCTGACCACATTACATGTTTTAGTTGGACACCACAAAATGCAAGGCTCCTGCTGAAATGCAAAAACCCCACCCGACCCAAGTTAAAAGCTGGGCAAGCAGCCATGATTATTTGCAAAATAAAATTAATCTGAAAGTTGTCATAAACAAAAATGCAGCAGTAAATGGGAGCATCCTCCTGGCTGTAAACGTTCTCCCACCTTTGTCCCTGACTCATTTATCCCAAGATTTGCTCTCCCTTTGTGACACAGGCAGAATTTAGGTCATGAGGACTTTGGCATGGGATGCAGGGCTGTCCTGCCTTTCCTTCCTTCATCCTTCCTGCTGTGTTTTGGTTTGGGCAGCACTTGAAGGCAACGTCTTGGTTTTCATGGAGCGCACCGGGATCCATTTCTGGCTAGGAGGAGGACAAATAAAGGCCCTGCTGTTGGAAAGGAGCAGTGATTTCTCTGAGGGCTTTGCTGTAGCTCCTTTATCTTCCCTCACTGGAGGACCTTTCCCAATGTGGTATTCCATGTCAGCAAACCTGGCCTCCTTCCTCCACACATCCACTTAAAAATAAAGCTGTGGGGTGGAATGTGTCCCTGATGTCTCTTAATGCCTTTTTCTTTTAAGAACTTTTACTAAATATTGTGTTTCAATTCTTTAGTTTCTACTTTTTGGGGTTGTGTTCCAGTTCATTTGGATGTATGAATTCAGGATTTTCTGTATTCCTCCCTCTTTTGCCTCATAGGGACCTTCCTGCCAAGCCAGCAGTGGACTCTGAGCGCTGTGACGTGCCTGATTGCCTTCACACTCTGGTTAAAGCGTGTGGCAGTGGGTGAACTTGCCAGATTCCCGTATCTACCAACAGTTTAACTAGCTGAAGACCTGGGAGTGCACAAGAAGTGCAGCAACAGAGATTTTTCTGCTTCTCCCATCCCAAATCTCCATCCAGTACGAGATCTGCAGAGCGCATCCATGTATCTGGGCAGGAAAAAAAAAATCCATGTTCAAAAAAAAGCAGCAAACATTTGTGTTTCTTTCCATGCCCAAGGGCATTCCTGGACATCACCTTCTAAGAATAGTTTTGACAACAGCAAGATCTTTGGGTCTGCTTGTGTGCTGCTGTCAAATCAGAAGATTTGTAAGACTGAGAGAAGAATTCTAAGATTGAGAGGATCAAAGAGTGTAAAGCAGAACCACACAAGAACTCCTGGATGTCTCCATGACTACAACCAGAACTGTGACTGGAACCAGCTCCTTCCCAGGCACTGGTGCCTGAGGTGTGTGTCCTGCACCACCCCAAACCCCCTCAGAACTGGTCTTGCAAAATCCTCCCCGGGTTTGAACTCGCCCACGGTTCCAGCAGTGGTTTTTGCTGTAACCAGAGAGCCTTTCTAACTTTTTTCTTTTGGCTGTAGCAGCTCGCCAAAATTCTGGGCTTAGCACTTCTTGTTTTCCCTCTGCTCTGCTGCTTTCTTTGCCTGTTTGGCTGGTGGGAAGAGGAATGCCTCCCTGGAATGGGAGCTGGGCTGGTGTGGGCAGTTTCTTCCAGGAGTGGCTGTGAAGTGCCGCTTCCCTCCGCGCATCGGGAATCAAAGAGCCGGAAAGGCTCCTCTGCTTCCAGAGCCAAGTGCTGTTCCCAACCAGCTCCTGGCCCCAAAAACTTCCCTTTGGAGCTTCTCAGTTCCTCTGCTTATTCTGGCCTCATCCTCTGCTGCTGCTGCTGATTCCAAGCTGCGGGCACGCTCCAGGCGCTCTTCCCAGTGCCACGTCCACCAGGAACTTATCCCCGATCCGTGATGGAGCTCAGGGTCCTGCCAGAGAAGGTCACCTCAGAACAACCCATGCTCAGTGCTGAGGCAACCATTTTCCACCACAAAGAAACCATTTTCCACCACATTACCCCTTGGCAATGGGTGTCAACAAGAAGAGCCATCTGTGCAGCGCTGCTGGATTTTGGGATGAGCAGGAGCTCGTGTGTCCCATCTCCTGGATTGGCAGCCAGGATGGAGGGCTGGGATTTAAGGGTCAGACGTGGCATGTAATGCAACAAAGCAGTTGCAGCACTGAGATTTAAGTAGGACCTGTTTTGTTTGTGATGGGTGAACCGTGTGAGTTTCACTTGGAGCTTCCGCACTGAAGAAAACAGACCCAACATAATTCCATGTATATGTGGCTGCTTTAGTAAATACACTTGTGTGTGTGCTGTAAAAATAGAATATTTTCCTGGCCTTTAGGGTGTGGATTTGTCTGCAAGCATTGCTGTGACATGAAATTTCAGAATCCCTTGCTGCAGTGGAAAAGAGAAGATTTTAAGTATTTGATTTAAAAGAAAAAAAAGAAGAACAGTCACTGGAGTTGTCTGCAGCACAAAACTTTGTTATTATTCACATCATCAACAAACAGTCTAAAAGAAGTGGTGTGCAGGGGTGTGGGAAAAGAGCTTTGTGGTTTTCTGTTTCAGCTCTGCCTATGAATCACTTTGCAGAGCTGGGCAAGTGGCTGAACCTTGTGGGGGCTCTCTGTGTGTAGCTCTGCAGTGTCTGAGCAGCATTCAGGGCACCTCAAATAAGGGGGTGTCTGAAATAGCCACGAGATATGAGAAGATGCAGAGTCCCTGAAGAAAGATGGCAGTAAATGTAACATAGTATTATCATGGTTTTATCCCCCCAGAAATCCAGATGTCTTAGATGAAAAGGGTGTTTGTGTTTTTGCTACGTGTGTATGGATTTTAGTTCCTTAGAGGCAAACAAAGCAGCATCTTCCTGACAGGGACCAAGATCCTGACATCCTCATCAGGCAGACTCCCACCTAAGCCAAGAATGGTTTTGCCTGAGCTAGAAATTGGCTCTTTGTGAATAATCCAACACAATCCATTGAATCTTTAACCCATAAATTGTCAAACTCAATTATTTCCAGCTTATCAGATAGCTGAAAATAAATAATCTGCAAGATAAGGTACTCTGGCTTTGGTTTTAAGTCAAATTCAAGTTTGTTCAACATGAACGTTATAGTTACATAAATAACAAGAGAAAAAATCACCCCCAAATCCAAAAATCGCATTTCTGCAAAAACATAGAGGATCAATTTCTTTAGTTTAGAATTACCAAACTTGGCAGTATTTCATATTTGAAATATAATGATGTCATCTGGTTGGCCTCTTCCCATTGCAAACAGTAAATCTTAAAATCTGGAGAGATCTTTTATTTGGTTATTCATATTGTACTGCATCAAGGGGTTACAACACATGTGCCTGGGCTTATTAAAATCATCTGGTAGAGAAGAAGTTATTATTTAAAGGCACAGTACTCGAGCCTGGGCTGCTTTTCTTGGAGGCTGCTCTGCTCTGATGTCAGCTGGTCATCCAGTTGTGTGTTCATTGCCACATGTGTCACATCAAGGGGTCCTTTGGTTTGGGGTGTCTTCACTGGTGTCTGGAAAGAGACACTTTATCCAGCACCCAAGGGACTGGGAGTGCACAGTGCCTCCCAGTTTATTCAGGAAAGAATAAACCATCTTCTACCATCATGGTCAATCTCCCAGTTTGCTTGCAAATGGGAAGTTCCTGCTGTCTGGTGATGGAGCCCACAGAAACCCTCCCATTCTGGCCAACAGGAACTTTGCTGTGCCAGCCAAATATCTTGCTCCCAGGGACAGTTCCATTGCATTGACTCTGGTGAAGGGGACAAACAGCAGACTGGACTTCTCCAAGTCCTGTGGTGCCTTCCACTGGGCTGCTCCTCTCCCTGTTTTACCTAAATTTCAGGAGGCTTCTTTCTCCTGCTTGTTTTTATTTACGTTTCTGAGGTCTACATTGTTTGGCGCTTGGTTTGGGCTGCTGGCTGCTGTTCTTGGAAAAAAGTGTGGTGGAGCCAGTGCAGGATGTCCTCACAACTCTGTTTCGTGGAAATTTCCCTTGCTGGAGATCACTCTGTGTTTCTTCAAGGCTTGGAGCCAGCCCAGCAGTACCAAGTAACCTGGATATTTTTACAGTCAGTGGATCCCTGGCCATGGATCTATGCAGGACCTAATTATGCCTCTGCATAGGTTTTTTTCAATGTATACTTAATATGTGTGCTTGTGCCAGAATATTCTGCCCTGGTTCCCCCTTAAATCCCTCCTTGTTGGCTTCTTCCTCCAACCTGTGTGGTTAAAAGTTTCACTGGTTTATTAAATTCTCCTTATAGAAGAGGGGAAAGGCTCTTTTTGCAACTTAGACAGGTAGAAAAGTTTCCTGCTGGAGTGAAACTTTGCTGAACTCTTTTCCTGCAACAGCAAAGAAGAAACCACCACATTTTTTCATATATTTGGAGAAGGAAACACTAACACCTGAAAAATTAAGATAGATCTATTTGGGAAGATCATTTTTGCTTTTTTCTCCACAAGTATTCGGCAAGATGTGGCAATTGGAAAAAGCCAGCTGTGGCTTTGAAAGGAGCAGATGATTCCCCACATGGAATGCCACCACAACAGCCACTTTTCTGTGACAGGGAATGGGTAACTTCAATGGACATGAACATCTTGGGGTGTCAGGAATGTAACTATAAGATGTGCCAGTAAAAGTCTTATTCTGTCCATTTCCTCTCCTTCATCATAGCAACCTGATTTTCAGTGCAGCTCTTGCTGCCTGCAATAATGTTTATCAAGTAGTTCTCTAAATCCATTTTCGCCATGGAAAAGCTTCCTACATCCTCCACACTAGTGTATATAATTTTTGTCCATGTATCTATATAAATAGCAGTGATAAAAGGCAGATCCCTCTGCTTTCTTTTAAAAAATCCAGGTTCTCAAGGCTTTAAAACTTCAAGGGCTGAGTATCCTTTTAGCACAGTACTGTCACAGTTTTCTACACTCACTGTGCCACCCCAAGAGTTGGTTTTTTTGTGTCACTTTACTGGATATGAATGTTAATTATTTTTCTGCATATTGACTGTGACCACAGACTTGCTTTAGATAATATTAAATCCTGTCCCAAGAGGTAGAATAGGCTCCTCACATGTTGCAGTTTGTGCGATTGTGCAGGATAATGTCATGCAAATGATTATGATGATTATGATGATGATGATGATGATGATGATGATGAAAATGATGTTTTCAGGCTTTCAGCTGCTCTGGTTTAGTAGCAGTAGCTGCCAGAACTTGGTTGTGTCTCCATTTCTGCATTTCAGCATTTAATGTGGATGCAGCATGATTGCTAAAAAGCCCAGAAAGAAGTCTAAGAAATAGTCACAAATTTCCAGCCAGGCTTGTAATGTAAATCATCTTTCTTTCTCTTTCTTTTTAATTTTTTTCTTTTCCAAAAATAAGACCTGCTTTCTGTGGAGGAAAGAACCTGACATTTCCTGAAATCAGCATAAGTTTTCATCTGGTGATGAAAAATTTACTATTCCCAGTTGAAAGCTTTTTGATTCTTTTTATGAAAACACAACAGTCCTAAGAAAAGAAAGATCTGCCTGGCTGGTCCTGGTTGATTGTTGCTTTACCCTGTGTCATACCTGATCACTTTTGTGTTGACTTTTCCTTAGCTTAGGAAAAGAGATTTGATTAATACCGTTGCAGAAGCCTGTGAAATGGCAGTGAATATTTCAGAGTTCTTGTACCTGCTTAGTCAAACAGAACGTGCTTCCAATTAGCGTCGGCCTGCGCTGCTTCAAAATAAATGTGTAACTCATTATCAGCTGGTATCACAGGTTTGGAACCAAAATACATCCCAAAGGAAATGTATAACAAATATTTCGTATCAGTTGCATAAATCATGAGAAAATGTGCTTTGTTTTTCTTTTTTTTTTTTTCTTTTCTCTCTCCTTCTGGAGATGCTGAACACCCTTGTGTGCATGTCTCTTAAATGCAGGGCTTGTCACCTCCACTCCTTTCCCTGGAGTCCTGGAGAAGGCAATGGGCAAGTTCATAAAATCATGGGATCATTAAGGTTGGAAAAGACCTCCAAGATCATCGAGCGTCACCTTTGACCCAACACAAGTTACAACTTCATAGTGAATTAGGGTCAGATGGTATCAGCTGCAAACAACCCCAAATAATCCCTGCCTGCACCGGGGGCTCTGGGTGGCTGCAGGGCTGGGAGCTGCTGGATCCTCCAAGGGACAAGAGTGGTGTAAAAAAAGGATATGAGAGGAAGGAGAGGCTTTAAAAAAAAAAAAGGAATGCAGTGTTTACATATTTGATGGGGCTGCACATGAAGTGGTTGGAGCGATGCTGCACAGACACGTTGTCCAAATTGGAGGGTGTTAAATGCTTGGATGGTTTTCAAACATGCACATTCACCATGTCACCCGCTGGCTTCTAGCAGCAGGCCAAATCCCTGAGGAGCCCTGTGATTAATTTATCCTTGATTCTTAGATAGGCACAGACTATTTTGATAAAGGGAGGAGAGCTATTGTGACTTTCCTTCCTTTATTGCTCCACCCAAGATAAAGCAGACAGGATATTTTACGGCATTGTACAGACAGCCAATCTGTCATCTAGCAAAAGGTGCTGGACCTCAGAGACCAGGCTCCCTTCTGTTCTAGGCTCTTTAGCTCATATATAAAACTTGAGAAATCTGATTTTTCAGGATTTTCTCCTTGCTCTTAAATCGCTCAGCCCAAATTTCTCTGCGTCAGATCATGTTATAGAAGCAATGAAGACACATGTTTGGTCTTTACTTATCTTTAAATACAATTCAAAGGATAAAGCCCCTATTGGGATCAACATTGCACCCATTTTTCTGGGGTTTTTTTGAGCTTTCTACTGTGCAGTTTGCATTGCCTTAAGTCCTGCTGTTTTGCAGCAAGAGATTTCTGGCCAAACCACTGATTCTGGGGCCATAGCAGAGAAACACACCATGAACCCTTCAGTCAAAATTGAGCCAGAATTCAGTCAAAATACAGCTTTGTCCCCTCAAAGGCTGTGCTCCAGAAGTGTGTACAAATGTTGCTGTGGGCCCATTATGACCCACACCTCTGGTAGTCTGGGCTGGCAGTGACCCTTGTGTCTGTTTTATCACTGTTGTGTCTCTGCACAGACCTTTGGGCTGATGGCAAAACACCCTGGGAGATGTGCAGAGCTTTTGCTGTCCACCACATCTCTCAGTCCCCTGCTCAGGAAGGTGGCACCAGGTAGGAAGAAGAGAGTTACACTGGCAAGGATTGCTGTTGGGAAATGTCACTAAGAAATCTGATTTATTATATGTTTTCTTCCTACAGGATCAATTCTTTTGCCCTCATATGTAGAGACTTAATCAAAGCAGGAAGGATTCTGTAGACCTGAAATACCCTGAGATATAACCAGTTTAGACCCTAAACTGCCTGAGATATAGGAAAAGAGTGGACTGGTAGTGAGGTCCTGGACAGGTTGCCCAGAGAAGCTGTGGCTGCCCCATTCCTGGAAGTGTTCAAAGCCAGGTTGGGCAGGACTTGGAGCACCCTGGAATAGTGGTCCTGCCCATGGCAAGAGGTGGAACAAGGTGATCTTTAAGGCCCCTTTGAACCCAAACCATTCCAGGATTCTGTGATTCTATGACTGACATTATTATTTATATTATTGGTGACAAATCTTTGCTCTGCACAGGTGGGATGGGGGCTGGAAACTGGACCAGGAGCAGTGGTAAAGTACCTGCCTGGACCCTGACAATATGAGCTATATTTATCCCTTTTGGGCCTTTTCATATACAGCCACATCAAAATATTGATCCTCTTCTGGGAAAAAGTCTAAAAAAACCCAAAACAGAGCCATGAAACTGCTCCTGGGACAGTCCCTGTGCTTCTTCAGAGCTAAGCCCAGAGTCCCACCATGGAAGTGACGTGTTCCGTGTCTTTTCCAGTAACAGACATATCAGAGGGACACAAGTCTGGTGCTGTGTTTACCCACCTTCCTCCATCAATACAAGTGACTCAGACAAAATAGATTATTGTCTAATAAAAGAAGCCATCTACTCCATTATCCTTTCAAAGAAAAACAGCCTTAAACACAAATGATTAAGCCACATCGCTTTAATGAGACGTGGAAATCAGCTGTCACTGCCAAAACATAGCTCCTTCTCTCAGCCTCCTGTTCTCATTGTAAGAATGGTAATTTGCCAGCTCCCAGCTTCCTGTTATTAAGCCAATTGTTAAATTTTTATAAATATTTGAGACAGTCATTTAAAACCATGGGGTTGACATTCTCCCGGCAAGGATGATTATCACCTTTTTCTCCTCCTTCTCTTCCTCCTCCTTTCCTGGGTTTACAGACCTTCCTGTCTCTGAACACTGTGGAAATTCATGCAATGGGGAGGGAGCTGCAGGAGACCCCTGGCAACCAGAAGAAGGAATCAGCCACAATATTTCCTGGAGGAAATGATGCCACACCACAAGCCTTGTTTGTTTTTCCTTAGGGAAAAACCCCAACATTTTTTTGTCTGAAAGAGACAGTCCTTTTAAAGGAAAAACCTTGCTTTATTCACAAAGCAATGTATCTAGAATAGGTTGGTTAAGAGCATGGTGATAATAGAAACAAGGTTGTGTGTTTGATCCCTCTATGGCCCATTCATTTCAGACTTGGACTTAATGATTCTTGTGGGTCCCTTCCAACACAGGATATTCTCTCATTCTGTAAATAAATAAGATTCCTTTGTGGTATGAAATCTATTGAAAGAGAGAATAACTACAATAAAAAAGGACTTTGCATGCCTGGTTTCTGTAGGGCAAAGTCATCCTCACAAAGAGAAATACAGGTAGTGTTTTTATAAAAACCTGTCACCGTTCTGTCTAAACATTACAGGAGAGGTTTTCAAACACACAAACAGCAGTTCAGCTTCCAACTCCCACCAGCCCTCCAAGGGAGATGACCATGAAATTGCCCTTTGTACAGTGAAAATCACTGCTGCCCATACTGTGCTATTGGGTTACCCATATGGGCTCCTTCTGCTGACCTCAAACCCCCACGGAGCTCGTGTTCCCAGCTGCTGGCAGGGCTGGCACTGGGAGGAGAGATAACATCACCAGTGCCTTTGCACCCTGCCTGCTTCACTGTTTCTTTTGTATGACACACATTTTTTCAGTGTCAAATGCCTGTATTTCTGTGCAGATATGTATGTAGATATATATATATAGAGAGAGATAGACAGATATAGAAATATTTGTCCAACATTCTTACAATAACATCACATTGGAAATTTGTGACAGGCAGGATCTGTGTTTTAAACTCTCTCTTCTGTGACTGATAGCAAAGTTAATGTTTCCTAATGTATTTCATTAAGTTGTCCACATAAGGAATCTCACTGCCTCCTGCTTTGATTCCTATTGCATTTTATTTCCTACCACAGTCCATAGTCTGTCTCTTCGTCCTAGGGAAATATGGATTATGTGAAATTTATTGTCCAAATGAAGTCTACTGAATATTTTCCTCCAAGTGAGGGAATTTCTCTGCTGATTTGTTTCTGTGAGGAGGCTACACACTCACATACAGGCAGAGGTACACACAGTTCCTCTCACAGCTATAAAACATTGTTGTTTACAGAGGTATGCTTTCCCAGATCTCTGCTGTATTAATCATTGCTCCCAATGCAGAATGTTTATCCTGAAAAACAACCACCACAGACCACATCTGCCCTCTGGGATGTGATATTAAAGCATGAATGCAATGGAGAGGGCCAGGCTCTGCACCCTCCTCATCCTCTCAGTTGCCTTGTAAGACACACCCCGGGAGCCAGGCTGGGTCTGTAATTGAAGCCCTTCCATCAGCTCCTTCCCAAAACCTGTGGCTCAGCTATAACTGACGTGGCAGGGCTGTTTGTTTATCCTCCTGAACAGATGTTTGAGCAGAGGCTCCCCAGCCTCCCATAAAATATCGCAGACAACTGTGAAGTTTGCTAAGCCCTCGTTAAAGCAATCTCCTTGAAGTCCTTAACTCACCAGAAGATAAACTGCACCAACGTGGAGCACTCCCACTCTCAAGGACATGGAGAGAGCCATTCCCACCAGCAAGCACAGATCATAAACTCCTGCACTGGAAATGGCTGTGTCTCTGCTTTAGATCAATGCCATTAAAACAAAGGCAGATGGAATACTTTACCCTTATCTGGGGCAGTGCTTAATTGCCTTTCTGATTGCTCACATCTCCAGCCCCTCTCTTCCCTTCCTGCCCCACTGTGGCTGTCACAGGGTGGTGCCAAGGAGTGCTGGAGCACCCATCTGCACATCCACAGCTGGGATTAACCCTGTGCATGGCAGCAGGACCAGCACTCACAGCACGACCTGTAGAAGTGATTCTGCTTGCAAAACCAGCAAATTGGTGCAGGGACAATGCTCCCATTCCAACCACAACAAGCTTGCCAGCATTTGCTTGTTCTTATGTACTCTCTGCCCAGCATGGTTATGGTCAGTCTCAAGCCACCCAAGAGGAGAGAGCAGGAGCTGACAGACAGGGGTGAGACCCATGGGCACAGAGCTGGGACACCACAGGGGACAAGAAGTGGGGAAAAGAACAGGCTGACCATGGCAGCAGCCCATGGAGCATTAGCTGAGAACAGGGTGATCATTATTTAGTGGCTGACCAGCTCTTTTTTCCCCCAAGGCACAATATTTCTCTAAATCTGCAAAGTCCAATGTACAGCCTACATTTTATTTTTTGACACCATTCCCCCAGGTTTTCATCTCTGAGCCCTTTCTCCCTCCAGCCGCACCCTTCCAGGAATTCACACTGCACACATTTCTGCAAAGGGAATTAATGGCTTCTCTTTAAAGCTATGGGAGAGGAATGCCCTTTCTATTAATGCTTATCATTGTGTACTGCTTCAATAAAGATTTCTTGTAAACCCAAAAGAATGTCCTGAGCAGTGCTGGGGGCTGAATTGCCCAAGATGTTCAGTGGCCAGGGCCAGACGCCTGAACATGCACAATTTTAAAAACAAAGAGAACACTAAATATCAGCTCAAATATTCAGTTGGCTCAGGGCAGTGTTTTTTCCATGCTACCCATTGTACAGTGCTGGGTTGTGATTTCTTTTTGTTTTCTTTGTAAATAAATCCTGGTAATGACTTTCCCGTATCTGATTCCAGCACAGCCGATGGCTCAGGCGACAGCAATGATTCGGCATGGTGAGGTCCCCAGCCTGTGTCTGAAGCTTGTCTGTGCCAAGGGACCTCATGAAATGTCCCAGGGATCCCTTCTTTCCCAAGGAAATGGAGGAGACAGCCCGTGCTCAGGTCAGTTCCCAACAAGGAGCCAGGACACAGCATCCAGAGAGCAGAGGGTGAGCACACACAGAGTCAGAGCCATCATCCATCACATCATTTTGCTGGAAGCCATCCCTTTTCCGAAGGTGTCACCAGGCCAGCAGGCAGCATCACAACAGTGCATGGGATCCACACATCCCAAGCAGACATGGGGTTTCTGTCACCACAATGTGTGAGCTGTTGTCACCTGAGCTCTGGTGGCAGCTCCCTCAGCTGGTGTCAGCAGCAGATTTCTGTCCTCCACTGTCCTCTCTCCATGCCCTTGAGAGAGACACAAATCCCAGTGCAGATGCTTCACAGTGTCTGGGTTGACTGGTGGAAGGTTGGTTTTCTCTTTTGCAAAGTCAGTCTTCCATTCCTTGGACCATGTTAGTAGTATCTGATAGTATATAGTGTAGGAAAGATGGAGCTTCTATACCCCAGACAACAGACTCCATAAATGCATTTCTAAAATAATTCAGTGAGAGATCATCTGTTACGTTTGTGCATGATGAGAGGGAAATGGTCCAAAATTTGTATTCTAATGGGGAAAAAATAATCCTTGGAAGCAGAGAGAGGGAATCTGCTGGCCAAGAGACCCCAGAAAGCTTTGAGTGTTTTGCAGGCTGTAACTGATACTGAAACTTTTGGGCAAATGGACAAAGGGATTCCTGAAGGCAGACCTCTCTCAAGCCCTCAAATGCACAATTTTTTTTTATTTTGTGAAGAGACATCTATAATGTTTTGGTGGAGGAGGTTGCTGGCCTGTCAAAGCTTTGGGAGGTTATTTAACTTCTTCCAGTCACAGTCCTGGACTTCATGGTCTTCTGTCTTTATTTCTAATGAATTTCTGTCTCAGCTCTAAAATGTCTGGTTCCCATTCCAAGGATGTAATTTGACTTCTCCTGCAAGGGGTCTGACTACATCCATGTTTTTTCTGCAGCCAGAACTTACAGGCACTTTAACATCTATTCAAAGCAAACTTTGGGCTCTGTGTACAGGTTGGGGCCAAACTCCAGCAAAGCCAAGTGCCCTCAAGCCTTCATTATGTCAGACCCCTTGTACTTTTGATGTTTGTAAAGCACAGAAAATGAAGTGTTCTGCCTCTTTTGTAAAATAAGAGCAAAAGGAGAGAAGTGCTCAGAACACCCTGAAATTGTATGGAAATTTAAGTATGCTTGTGCCCACAGTTTAGAGGTTGAAAACACTGGGCTGGCTGGGTATAAGGGATGTCAAGGGATGCTCATTATCAGGATGGAGGATGAAGTCCAGGGTTGGTTTGAAACCCCATAAATACCCTATTCATATCCCTTTTCTCTACTTATTCCCATAACAGAAGAGAAAAATTTTCATTTTTTCTTTACCCCAGAAATCTTCTCTCACAGCAGTGCTCCCCTCCAACCCCTCTGCACCCCAACACTGTGACTGTGTCTCACTAGAGAAACATTCTGATGACTTCTCATCCCTAAATTCCTCCAGCTCTTGGAGTCACTCTTTTCAAATGACTGCATCCCTCTGGATGAAGCTCTGAGCACTGAAAATCCTCATTTCCCTTGGTAGCCAAAGTTCATTCAGGTCAGTGGATCTTGTTCCCTGAGCAAGCCTTATTAGACCAGAGCCGTGCTGCTGCTTAACAAAAAAGGAGAGCAAGAAGGGACAGGACTAAACTCGTGTACTTAAGCAGCAGAGCTGGGAGATAAATAAACCTCTAAATCACGATGCTGAACCGTTGCCAGAGTGATCTATCTCTCCTTTGAAAATTGTGTCTGCAAGGAAATGACGAATAATTTTCCACACGCAGACACACCGGAGTGAGGCCGTCAGGATTTTTGGTATTCCCGTCCTTCTGCAGAACTGCAGCCAAATCCCAGTACAATCAAACCTCTCCCTCCTGCAAACCCCACTGGGGACTGGGAGAGCACTGTCAGTAAACCAGGAGTAAAGGGCCTGAAACAATGTGCAGGATTCCAGCAGGATTCCAGCAGGATTCCAGCGGGACCTGGGCTCACGCCTGGCCAGCGGCCGCACAGAGGTCACCAAGGGAGGGAAATAAATCAATGTCCAGTGAGCTGTGCCGGTGGGTTTGGCTGTGATTCCCACCCCAGGCTCATGGCAGCGACTCCAGGAGCTCCATTCGTCAGCCGGACAGCGGAAATGCAAAATCCAGATCCTTACAATGGAGACCATGGACAGGAGGATCTCAGGAGGAACTCAGCAAAGGGAGTCATCAGCACTTTGCAGCTGTGTGTTGTCTAGGATGAGAAAACACGGGGAAAAATAAATAAATACCCCCAAATCCTGCTTGAAGGTCTCAGACCAAATGAAGTTACTTCCAGGAAAACATTGTGGAGGGCTGTGCAGGTGGAGCACGTGGGTCTGTGCTGTGGTCAGAGCCCTCAGCAGGTTCCTCAGGGACTGGAGAGCCTGGTGCCCTGCCCGGGGTGCAATGGGGTGGCACAGTCCCTGCATGGTGTCCTCTCAGATGTCCCCAGCCTTTCCAACATAAGCCAAGAGATCTCTGGCTCTCAGAGGAAGTGCCCAACTTGATCATTAGTCACAGTTTTTTCCCACTAAGATTTCCCAATCCTTACTTCCCTCATATTTATTTTATCCTCCTTTCACACCCTGGCTTTTGCAGATTCTCCATGATGTTCTTGATGCCTCCAAAAACTCCAGCGTGGCAGATTGGGAGGTTTTATTGTGCAATTATTGCTGAGTCCTAAACGTAAACTGTATTGTGGGGATTTGTGCTCATCCTGAGAGGTAAATCAGGGCCTGAGAGAACTAGCTACAAATTTAGATTTTAAGATGCTCCAAATAGAATAACCCAGGCAGATCTATTATTATTTTTTTAAAAAGCAGGAGGATTGAGATCTGGCAATGGCTCTGTCAGCTCCTTGGTGCCTGTGGGGTTGTTTAACCCGGAGAAAAAGAGGCTCAGGGAGATCTTTTCACTCTCCAAAACTCTCTGGCAGAAAGATGGAGCCAGGTGGGGATCAGGCTCTGCTCCAAGGGAACAAGG
Source organism: Zonotrichia albicollis (assembly GCF_047830755.1). Classification (NCBI taxonomy): domain Eukaryota; kingdom Metazoa; phylum Chordata; class Aves; order Passeriformes; family Passerellidae; genus Zonotrichia; species Zonotrichia albicollis. The sequence goes on along the minus strand of NC_133826.1, from coordinate 4,853,074 downwards.
GACAGAGCAAGAGGAAATGCACCAGGGGAGGCTCAGGTTGAACATCAGGAAGAATTTCTGCACTGAAAAGGTGTTCAGGCATTGGAAGTGTTGCCCAGGTTGGTGGTGGATTCCCATCCCTGGGGGTGCTCAAGGAACCCCTGGCCATGGCACTCAGTGCTCTGGTGAGGTTGACAAGCTGCAGATCAGCCAAAGGTTGGACTCGATGACCTTGGAGGTCTCGCCCAGCCCAAAGGCTTCTGTGATTCCATGCTCCTGTCACCCAGGGAGCTGGCAGAAGCTGCCACCCCTTGCTGTCAGAGGCAGCCTGGGAAGCTGCTGGGCTTCCAGCACTGGCCCAGGCTGGGAAATGAGAGAGCCACTTCTGTCAGAAATATTTCACAGGAAGGAGAGATGTTGGCTGAAAATCTATTACTTGCTTTTATGAGAACTGTTGTAAATTTCTGCAGAGACCGTGGACATTGAGAATCCAATTTCCCCAAGATAAGCCCATTTTGGCAGGGGATTTTGTCTCTCTATTCTTAGCGTCAACAGTCATTATTCAGATTTTTGAAAGGCATTCACCATTTTCATCCTTATTTAGCTTCAGTTTTGCAGCTAGACCAGACTTCCCTCTTCCCGCCCCAAAATTCATGGGTGGGCTGGGAAGGACCATATAGTTTATTGAGCTACATCTTCCTTAAACCCTCTTTTCTAAAGCTTCAGTGAACCATAAGCAGGTACCTCACACAGAGCTGAACTTTGCAGAGAGCAAATGAAAGCCAAAAGGCAGGAGGAGGGAGGCTGTCCCAGGAGGGTCAGTCCTACCAAAGCCTGCTTTGGCTTGGCAAGGAGCACATCCTTATTAACTCTGGTTGTAACAACATCCTTCAGCTGGTCCATGCCTGCAGCAGGTGAAGTCTGCTGGATGAGAAGGCTTTGCCTTGGAAAGCTTCCTCTGTTGTTCCTTTATTTCAGTTCCCATTTGCAGGAAGGATGCAAAGCCTGCTCTCCCTCACGAGCTCTCCTTCTTCCCATGGCTTGCCCTGGGCTCCTGCTTGATAGCAAGATGTTAAGAATCATCATCAACAGAAAAACAGTGTGCTCTTTTATTTTATTTACACAGCTGCCATGAATTTTGTTATGCCTAAATCCTCTGTCTCTTCCTCTCTCAGTGGGCTGGAGAGAGAAGAATGGGCTTTCTAGCATTTGTGTTTACTTTTATTGCTGTTTAAAATATTTTATGGCCTTTTAACAGAGTGGCACAATAATATTAAAATAACTTAAATGAAAAGAAATTTACAGAAAATGTATTAAAGCATCATAGAAATGGATTTAACACTTCAAATGCCCTTTCAAAGTGGCACCATGTCCTTGCTTTGAAGCAAAGCAATAAATTGACTTTGTAATTCTTTATTGGAGGTTTTATTGGAAATTAGAGTGCATGTACTAAACAAAATGTCAGTTTATCTACACACAAATATTTTCCTACAAGTTGGATATAAGACAACATATTGTCCATTCCAATGTGATTTAGATTACAGTAGCCAGCAGAGATTCAATCACAGCCTAGCCCCTGCTCAGTGTCTGTCAATGTGGATTAAAAGTCAGTTTTACTCTCAAAAATATGCAGACAGATGGTGTCAAATGGAAAAACAGAGATTTGCTTCAGGTTGTGCAGCAAGGCCATGGAGGATGAGCATCCCTTGGGTGCACCCAGCCCTGCTCCCCTGGCATGGCAGAGCATTCCTCTCACAAGAGCCCCAGCAGATTATCCCCAGCAAAAGTTGTGATATGCTGATAGCCTTATCTGGCTGGTGGCTGGAATTAAAACAATGCAGAGCACTAATGCAGGCCTTTATCAGGGAGCAGACAAAACAAGGGGGATGGAGGATGGAGCTGCAGGCAGAGGGTTGGCCAGTGGGAGGCATCCACCTCAGGCCAAGCACAGGAAAGCAGGAGGTGGATGCTTTGCTCTAAAAATAGCCACATATGCACTTTTTTACTGGTTTTGTGCTGAATGATGTCCTGAGGAGCAGTGGGAGCCATCAGCATCCCAGGGACAAGGCCAGGCTGGGTTCCCCAGCAACACAGTGGGTCCGGTCCTACTGTGCAGACTCTACAAAGAGACTCTCATTCTTCCTCATCAAGCAGAACCCAGACAAACCCCTTGGCTTGCTCAACACTTGATCACTTTCCTTCCCATTCCCTTTGCTTTTGCAAAACTCATTGAGAAACTGAATTAAGAAGTGGGGAAGGATGACTCTGCCAGCACATGTTGTTTCCGTGACATAAATAATCGCTGCTCCAAAGGTCACTGCCACGGAGGAGTCACGGGTGGGATGAGAACAAATGGTAATTATGGCACTTGACAAGCTCCCAGCAGCCCAGAGAGATAAATCTGCTGCCTGCTCCTGCTTGAACTCTCGACATCCTGGATTTCAGGAGCTCCCACTCTCCTGCATGATCCAACAAACATCCTCTCAGGATCTCCGGTGAATAAATAACTCTTTGAAATGCGTCTTCTCTCTCGTGGCACCCGTCCTGAGGAGCGCCTGCTTGTCCCTTTGGCATTGTGTAAGCACACATAGCACAACCCAAAGCTGCTTTTTTCTTGACCAGCAGCATAATTACTTCTTCAAAGGGCCAACTCCCCATGCCTGAGTTCATCAAGCTGTCACTCAGGAAAGTCAGATCTGTGGACGGGCGCTGCAGCCCTCTCATGGGCTCTCCAGCTTCCCGCATTTTCTGGGCTCCAACAGGAGCTGTTTGACCCAGCTGGCTGCTGGGCTGCAGGAGGGCACTGTGTTTGTGCCAATAAACAGCCCTCAGTGCAATGTCAGCTCCTTCACAGCTCCCTTTGAAGCCTGGGGTGTCGGTGAGCTCGGCATCGCCGTCGTGGGGTGTGGGGGAAAGGGGTTTGTTGTGTTATAAGGAGTTTCTCCTGGAGCTTTGTCTCGTTTGCTGCAAACCTGTGATCCCAGAGCCTGGCTCTCAGGACAGAACAGGGTTTTGTTTAACTGGAGCCAGGGGCAGGTTTTGCTTTGAAGGTGCCCCTTCCAGTGCAGATTAGAGCCAGGCTGCTCAGTGGTGTAAATCAATGGCGCTTCTACAAAGTCATGTGTCACCAGTCAAAATCTGTCTGGTTCACCTCTCCAGCATCTGTCCCTCTGGCCAGAATCAGAAACACTCAAAAAACACTGGCTTTGTCCTACCATGCTGGCAGTATCCAGATTAAGTTATAAATTTGGTACTAAAAACCCATTGTCATGTTGAAGCTATGCAGGGTGAGCACAACCTCACACTACAAGGTAGCAGAAGGAGATTAAATGTTATAACCAAATCAGTTACAGATTTATTCCATAAACTTCTCATGATTTCATTGTATTTTTCCCTCCTTTGATGAATGGATTTTCCCAAGTCTGACAGATTTATTTTTTGTGGCAGGTATTTTTTTTTCTGTTGCCACGCTTTATACCAGTTTTCCATTAAATCCTAAGGAGCAAGATGAGGTGAGAAATAAATTTGCTTGTAGCTGCAATTTGATTTAGGTCCATGTAGTTCTTATTTGAGAACTTCTTTTGAACAACACAAGGACTCTGTTTCCAAAGTCTTTGTGTGCCTGTTTGGAAACATTGGTGTTTTTAGCAAAGGGAAGAAATCCGAGAGAAATTACAGGATCTGCAAATGGCATTTAAAAGAAAATTGCTATTAAAATAAAAATAACCTGTTTTAAGGATCACCTTTAAATGGGAGATTTTCTGAAAGATTGTGAAGTATTTACATGTAGTTAAAAAGGTGTTCTTGTAAAGACCTGTGGAGTATTTATTCATTACCAAGAAGAATTTCACTCAATGTACTCAGGCAGCCTTTAGGTTTCCTCAGATTTCTTTGGAGATTTCCAAACCTATAAATGCTGTAAATATGATCAGACATTGCTCTGTCTGAATTCTGTTTCACTGACACTTTTTTTTTTCCTTAAAAAAAAAAATACAATCCACGGTTTATTTTACTCGACCCATATTTGATATTTAAGGAAATTAAACAAATCTCACGTTTGGCCTCCCGAAATAATACAGGGTGTCCATTAACACGTGTTAAAATTAATGAAAGCTTGATGGTGAACATATAAATAGCACAGCTGCCAGGCTGTTTTGTAAAACTAATGTTGAGCTCTCCCTGCTGTAAAGTGTTCAGAGCAAATTCTCAGAGATAATTCCTGCTGCTGTTTCTTTTGTTGTTCCTGCTTTTGGGGCTCTTTTTTTGCACACTGGAGCAGTGCTCCATCAGTTCCCTACAGCTCTGCAAAGTTGTTTGCAAGTTTCTCAGTGTTTCCTCATTTATCCCTGTGAGGAGACACCAGGTCCTTGTGTCTCTGCCCGTTTGCACAACAGTGTGTTGGTGATCCTCCTTGTGGGTCCCTTCCAGCTCAGGATATTTTGTGGTTTTATCAATATCCTGGTGTAATTTCACTGTGTTGAGTAGGGAGAATTCCAGTAGACGGCCCAACTGGTGAGTTTAAGCATCAAATTAAAGGGAAAAAAATAATAATCTAACACTTCTGAACATCCCTAACCAGGGATTTGGGTCTTTGTTCCTTACCCTCCCTTTTTCCCCCTGTTATTAGAGTTTCTAATGTCTTTTTCCCTAAGACAGCAGCTCTCTTCTGTTCTCACCTCCACCAGTTTTTATGGGTCTGACCATAATTACATGGCACCACGCTGTGGTTCTCCAGCAGCAGGTTTCTTACCCATTGCCTTATGCCTGGTTTTCCTAGCAAAAATGACATCAGAATCTGGCCCTCTGCTTTTGTGTTGCTCTGTCCTTAAATGTAAAAACATGGCACCACCAACATGAGCTTAACAAAACCATCATAAAGCAGCTTTACCCCTCATGCTGTGGCTCCAGATAAAGCCACCTTAAAGCAAATCTGTGATTAAAAAACCCTTGCAACCATGAGGTTCAGGACACTCGACTTCTCTCATCTACCTATGATGTGAAAGCCAAAGTTTTGATGTGATATCCAGATAAAAGATCCTCCTTTCCATCAGGAAGTCACTGAGGAGATTAAAATATGAAATGTGATCTTACATGAGGCCAGGAAGTTAATGCATCCCCCCCCCACTGAAGAAATCACCTTATAAACAAGCAGCCAGCAGCAGAAAGCATCAGTGGAGCTCAAGCAAGGACATGCATCCCCCACCACAGAGGTGTTCATCTAAAAACATTTTCCTCACCAGTTCCCCCCCCCCCACTCCAATTAAGCTTGAAGATTTTTTTCCATCAGCCCTTACAGAAAGCATCAAAAGTGTATTCCAAAATCCACTGACATCATAGGAAGCCTTTCCAAAGGCTAATGGGCTTTGGGATCAGGCCCTCAGTTTTGATTCCAAGCCTTCACAACAGTGAGCTTAAATCAGCCCCTGCGCTCGCGAGCGCCCAAGGAGATTTTCCAACATTACGTTTGTTTGGGACCAGGTTCTTTCTCCCCATGTGGTGGACTTGATGTGAAGCCCATTTAAATCCCATCAGTCACTACAAAGAGGATGGAAGAAGGGCCAGACAGCTGAGCAGAGGTGGAATTCACCTTACAGCTGCTCTTATCAGCAGGGTTTAGGGGAGGGACACCCATGCCATGAAGCACCGTGATAGGATGGAAATAGTGGTGAGACTGAGAAGTTTGCATGGAAAAGAGTGGGAAAACCATGGAAGAAACATCACAGAGGGTCTCTGCTCTGCACAGCAGCTTTGCCACTATCCAGGTTGTGCAACAGCAGGGTATCTGAATATTTCTGTGCCTGCCTTTTTGTGGTAGTCATCCACCCAGTGTCAGACATTAATCTTTGCTTAATTGACCAGAAGGCTGCAGATCCATGGTATGTGAATGTGATCCTAATTAGCTCACTTCAGGTTGCACACTGGTTTTCTGCATGTTGCCTTTTGGAGCTGTGGAGCAGCTTGTTTTCTGAGGAGAACATAAAAGAGAGAGGGGCAGGGGGGGGTGTTAGTTACAGCTATAAATTTTACAGTTCACTGGAAACCACATTAAATGGCAACATCAGTTTATAGATCAACTCTGCAACTGCTTGGTCGTTAAAGCGGTGGTGGCAGATTATTGTGTTGTAGCCCTGTAAAATATGGGCACCGTGTTTGCTGGGAGAGGGCTTAAAAAGAACAATAAAAGTCTCCAGGGTCTTTGATTCCTCATTTCTCTTGCACTGCAGCAGGCAACATGATCTGATCTGATCTGTGTGTGCTTTTCTGTGGGGAGCGTCCACCAGGCTTTTCTTTTATGGTTAAGAATTCAAAGCTGGCGAATCTTCCTGATTTAAGGTTACACCAACTCTGCACCACTCTTGGACTGGCCCAGAGGTAGAGGATGTGGCCAGGCCACTCTGAAGCTGCTTCCAGGGGCAGCAGTTTCCAAATTTCCAGTGCCATTGAGCAGTGCATGCAGCTGACAGCAGCGCCATGCTTGGCTGACCCTTCTGAGACACACAGCACCACGTGCCTCTTCCGCATCAGCCAGACCCAAGGACAAAATCCATGTGCAAAAATAAAACTTGGAAGTGATTAAAAAAAAAATGGAATCTCTTCCCAGACAGTGCCTAATCACTGCCTGTCTTCTGAAAATGTAGACATTTATTTTGGATTATGAAGAGCTTCTTTCAAATGTTTGGCCACTGCAAAAAGACACTGAGCTCGCTGGAAAATTCCAGCCACAATATGCTGCCTGGTGACCAATAAATTCTGCATTGATATATTCCTTCCTTATTGGAATTGGTGTGCTGTTTGCAGGACTGGTGAACTGTGGAGGAAGTAGGGTTAATGATAATGTTTTTATCTGCACATGGCACAAAGTTTCTCCTATCCAAGGAACAATAAGTGCTGCTTCATCACAGGCCTCGTTGATCAGAAAGCTTTTCTTAAAAATTGTAGAGTTCCAGCTTGAAAATGCAATATTGTCAGGAGCAATGAATTAGCTTTACTGCGCAGCAGACAAATGGGAATTCTCTCACATAATCACCGAGAAGTTAATTGTGTGAAATGAAACATTTTACAGAATGCTACTGCTGCCACTCACCACCACACTGTGCAGAGTTTCCCTGGATGAAATCCCAGTGGCTTTGTGGAGGATAACCCAGAGATGAGATGTGGCACATGGCTGTCACGAGCCACTGTGGTAGGTCCGGTTGCAGATAGGAAACCAAACAGTGTTTGCTGTTGATACAGGATTTAAGCTGGGTGGCTGTAAGGCTTCTGGCTGTCTTTTTCCCCCTATAAAGGCTGGACCACTAAAGGCACTGGGAAAATTCCCACTGCAGGAAGAAGAAGTGCTCAAATTAATTTAGTCCAGTTTGGGGTGATGGCAGTCACCACCATAAGGCTGTCAACCTTTTTTTGTGGAGTGAGTCAATGGGATTGACCTTCCCAGTCACTTTCCTGGGACTAGCCAATATTCTGGGGGTGTTTTTGGTGATTTGTACAGAACTTAAATGGCTGCGTGTGAGACCTGAGTGCACTTTTGGCTCCAGAGCCACAAGAGCAGCAGAGAGCTGTCAAGGATGCTTGAAGGACCTCTTCTGTCCCTTTCCTGTCAATAGCAAGAGCTTGTGTTGCCTTCCTCTGAACAAGTGGTGCAGCCTTCTGAGTGCCAAATCTACTTTAAAAATAACATAAACAGAATTTAGTAAAAGTGTCTGGGTGCATGGCAGTCCTGTCAAGTTTGTTTGGTTGCTTCCTAATGAACAGTGAAGGCTGTTAGCAGCTCAGGCTCTCAGCAACACAGCCAGGCCCACAATTGTGATTTCCATCAGAAAGAAAGGAAAAAGGAAAGCTGTTGTTTATTTAATGCAAAGGGAAAGGGCAATGTGTCTCTGCTCGAGATGTGTGTACTAACATTGCATAATCCGACTGTTCTGAAATAAAGAACTGGGAGTTTTCGTTATTTTTAGGGTGTTTTTAAATAGGGAGCTCTCTTGGCTAAGGGGAGCATGAAGATTGAAGATTTCCCTCTTCCACCAGGCTACATCCTATTTACATCACTCCAGCACATACTGCTGGGTGAGAAACCCAGCCACAGATCCATTCTGATGCCACAGAAAATGCTGGTTTCTATAAGATGTCACAATCCTGGTGCTGGGGAGGCTCATGGTGGGAGGATGAGTGTGGCATGCCATCAGTGCTTTGATATTCCAGCAGAGCATCCCCAGGGATCTTCTGTCAGTGGGACAGGGATGAAGGATCTGGCTGGGGCTTATCTCAGGGTGGTGGCACAGGTCAAGGCGTGCTGTGCTGTCCTGCTGCAAGGAAAGCCATCCTTGAGCAGCCCTCTGGGGACAAATCCAGCTCGGTGTCTCTTTGATGACAAATGCTGAGGATCATCTGTGCAGCTCAATCTTGTCATCATCTGGGTGTTGTTCTGTTTACTGTCCCTGCATTTAAAAATAAAGACCTCCTCAGGAAAAGGTTGCAACACGCCCCGAGAAGGACATTATTTTCAGCTTTAAAATTTCCTATGTCCCCAGCTAAAAATGTGGAGGGGAGATAAAGCCTGACACGTTCTCACCATTTGTCTCTTTGGCAAAAGGAAAAGAGGGGTCACCCAGCCCTGGGTCTGACGTACAGGATGCCACTTGAGCCGTCACACTCGATAACTTCAACTTGAACCTGTCCACTTGTGTAAGTGGGGCTGATTTATAACCTTGCCACACAGACCTCATGAGATTTTCTGTGTGGTAAGAAGCTGCCCTGCTGTTGTGGCATTAAAAAAGATTTTTCTTGCCAGTTTCCCAGCACCAGGGACCAGGGTGTTAAGGTCTGGAGGATGCACAAATTATGGTTCAGACATGGTATCCCGATGACAGAGGGAGCTGGATAGGGTTTGGTGCTGATTTGTAGTAAAAATCCTGAATCCTAGTAGGAAAAAAAAATCCTTCCAAATCCCAAAAGAAAGCTGTAAAGTCAGACACTCATTTTACCTCTGCCATTAAAGAGTTCTTTATTTAAAGATACAAAGCAGAAAATCAACAAACTTTGCTAGTTGGTGGCATCCCTGCCCACGGCAGGAGGGTTGGAACTAAATGACATTTATGGTCCCTTCCAACCAAAACCATTAAGGAAAAAAATTATATAAAACGCCACCATTGCTACTAAAATCTGAGGGAGTGCTGTCCAAACTCCACTGTCTTGGGGTCTTTGTGTGTTTCCTCTGACAGGTTCAGCAATAGTTGGGTTATTCCTGTCTCTGTGTAGCTTAGTGAGTGCAGAAATGAACAGGATCATCCAAATCATGTTATCCAGTGGCTGGTTGGGAGCTCAGACTGGAGTTCCAAGGAAAGGGTTGTTCTGGCCATGGACAGGTGATTTTTTGTAATATTTTTTACATTATTTATTGTAATAAATCAAAGAAAATACATTATTTATTGTAATAAATCGCTGTGATTTTCTGCTCCCCATGAGACCATCACCTGCCAAGAGTGAGAGAGACATTTCCTCCAAACTTTTATTCCACATCTGATGGCACAGAAGGCATCAGGTTTTAGGTAGCAGGATTTCAAAGGCTGAGGCCAGTTGTGTAGATGCTGGTGCTGGGAGTGCTCTGACAAAGCCTTTCTGTATGAGTCAGAGGAAAAATGTGTTTTTCACTCAAACCGCTCAAATTTTTGTTTGTTTGTTTGTTTTTTACTTCATACATTACACATCATTTTATGTTACATGGCTGCAACACAAAGACCTTTCAACATTTATTTACTGAAGATGAGATTGGCTGGATTTGAGAGGGCATGAGGGAAAACAGATGAGATAACTGCAAAAAGCAGGAATTGGCTCTCATTCTTAAGATGAATCCAGCAAAAATAACACATCCTATGGGCTCCTGGCATGTTTAAAGACTCAAGGTTTTCACTGCCATACAGAACCCTTTCCACAATGTTGTTTCCACATGATAATGAAGATTGAAGCAGGGCAAGGCTGGTTTTGAGGGACATGAGTTGGACAGTGAGTAGAAAGCAGTGAGTTATTCTGTGGGTTGTGTCCTCATGGGCTTTATGAGGCAGGATGCGCCACACACCAACTCACTCTGGTACTGAAAAACATCCAGGAGAGCAGAGAAACATCCACAGAGGAAAAGAGCAGCCACCAAACTCCCTGCCTCCCACCAGCTCTTTGGCCATCCCACCCTGGTGAGTTCTGCTGAAGCTGAAAAGTGCCTGTGCCTGTGATTGTTTGAGTTTTGCAAAGTGAAACAAGCGTCTGGCTGCACCAGCTCGTGCACACAGCTGGCCCTGGGCAGCCTGACAGGTTGCACATCCACGTTTGCAGTGCTCAGAGTTTGGCACTCCCTTTTCTGGGACCTTGCTCAGTGGTTTGGAGCAGATGATGCTGTCCAGCACCCCATCCTTCCACCCCACAGCTGCACATGCAGCAGAGATACTGTCAGAGCTGCACTTGGACATTCTACCCATTTACTTTATAGGGAAAATATGTTCTGAATTGTTCGAGTAAGGAGGGGGGGGGGGGGAAACCTCATCCACGCTTTCCTGGCTGGATTCTGCATCTCAGCTCCTTGTTTTGACTATATTTTCCCCCCATCTTTCATTTGTCCCTTTCAACCAAGAACACATGCAGAGGTTATTTGGAATTGTTGTGTGTGTCTTATATCGGAGTGATTAATTATTCAGAAATGTTCTGTTTAAAATAAAACTCCCTTACAATGCTTGGACTGTATGAAGACAGCTTAGAGCTGGCACAAATGAGAGTTATTCCCACTTTTAGAGGCTATTAATAGTGCCAAAGAAATACAAAGGAGACCCATAGCACCTATGTACTTATTATTCATCACATCCATGCTTATTATAGAGGCATGCATGAGATAAATAGAAAGAGAGATTTGCTCAGCACAATGCTTAGGCTGTGCCAAAGAAATAAAATTCCCTCCCTGGAGAGCCCAAGTGCGAAGGCAAAGAGGGGCTAGCAATGAAATCACAGATTACAATCACAGCTAAATTGCTTCTTTGAGCAGGGAGATGAGCTGGCCTGTTTTCCCTGGGAGGCTGCTCCTGATATGCATGACCTTATAAATAAAAAGGCATGAAGCAGATGCCAAGGATGTGAGCCAAAGCTGATAAAAGCCGGTGGGGGAGTCCTGCAGTGCCCACAGGCTTGGGAGCAGGTTTGTGATGCCCTGAGCTGTCTGAAAGGAGCAGCTGCTGCAGCCTGGCATCCCCAAACTCCTCTGGACACGGCTGTGAACTCATCCCCACAGGATCTGGGCAGTTTGTGAGCCCTTCTGTAAGGAATCAGTGTCATTTCTGTGTCACCAACAGGCAGCACAGGTTAAGCAGGATGGTTTCTTTTTGTCTGGGATGAAAAAGTCACCTGGGATGAAGAGCAGGAGCTGTGAATGCCTGATTTCAGCTTGCTCTGGAAGGAACCACTGTGCTAAAATAACCCCTGTGCAGTGTGGCTGGAAGAAAGTCATGCAGTGATTTCATTTCATATTTGTGCTGTAACTCCTAATGGTACAACATTAGGAGTATCTGAGGATCTGTTCTCCTCCAAAGCGTAAACCAGACCACGCCTAGTGAAGGCAAAAATACTTTTTAGCATTCACCAGGTGGCAGTTTGTATTAACCAGATCCACCCTGAAATCCCGCTGCCTCCACCTCATCACTTCCCAGGAAGTTGGTGAGCTATTAGATAAAGAGCTCATTTCAGAAACATATTAATTTTCAGTAGGGATTTTCTAATAAATTTCTTCCATGAGAAAGGTATGGTTTATTAGAGACTGCAGCTCAAAACACTACTTGTGAGAGTAGGTAGCATTCCTTTCCTACTCATCCATGGAGATTTCCAGCCAAAAACAGGGACACAACCAGCCAAAGTAAGGAGCTCACCTAAATAAAATAATGTCGTGTCACTGTTGGAAAACAGTGGAAAATGTTCTGGAAATACTCATGTCGTGTTCTCCAGCCGCAGAGTTTTTTTACAGAGGATGTTCCTGCTGACAAAAAGCCCATGAACAAATCTTCTCTTCTTGTTCCACCTTTTCTCTTTCTGCTGTGAGCCCCAGCTACCAAGGTGTGAGCTTCTGTAGTCAGAATGATGAGTAGAAATATATCTTAATTCTTGGGGGGAGAAAAAAAGGAAATAATCACAATCATTGCAAGAAGATTTTGCTCCCTCCAACACACATGATATAAAACCATGACTGTTAAACCTGGCTAATCACTTTTTAGTCAGTGGAACTCCCTGGATGTTTATGTAATTATGGGCAGAGATCATATTCCACCCTTCTTGTGCCACATTTGGTCTTTAAATTAAAGCAGCGTTTTCCTCCTTTCCGCCTGCTCTCCTCCAATGTATTTATAGACAAGTATTGTGTTCATCCGAGGGGTCATTTAGTGGACTAGAGGTAGCACAGGTTTTGAGTTTCATTTTGTAAGAAGGTCACATAATCCCTGGTGTTTCTGGTTGTCCTTTCCCTGCACTTTTCCTGGCTGGGATTTCCCTTCCCTGGAAGGTGCCCAGCAATGCTGGGCTCTTATCGACGCCTCTTGCAAAGGCTTCCCTGCTCCTCAGCCACCTTTCCCAGCATCAGATCTGCTCTTCCCAACACAAGCTGGTGCTCTGGGGTCACCCTGTGATTAACCAACACAGCTGGGTCTTTTCCTCCTTTTTAATTTCCTTCTGGTGACCAAACTCCACCAGGCTGCCTGGCTCTCTGCTGTGGAAGCGCAGCGCCAATTTGGGCTCAATTCTTGCCATCCTGGGGCCTCTGAGAGAACCTGGCAGGACCCAGGCTGCTCCACACCCAGGCAGCAGGAAAATTTGGTTCCCATAGGGCTGGTGGTAAAGCAGGGGCTTGTCCTGCACTTCCCCAGAGCTCCCTGAAACAGATGCAGCTCTGGAAAACAGTCGAGCCTGACAGATCTCCAGGCTGAGACAAAAAGCCATTTGGTCAGAGTATGATCATCCAGCTGCATTCAGGACACAGCTTGCTGATTTTATGGATACACATATATCTTTTAGGACTAGAAATCAGCCTTGTTTTTCTCTTTGTGTCTAATGTTTGACATATGATGTAAATTTACTTTTACAACGTACAGACATAAAAGCTACTGTGGCTTGGACGTAGAATTTATTGATTGTAGAAAACTGACTACCAGGTTTGTTGATTAAGATTTTTTTTATACAATGGGAAAGACAGAAAGAATCAAAGTACATGAGGGCAAATTTTGTATTAGACAGAAGTTATTCAGTCTCTTAAAATTTCACTGCTGTAACTAAACAATAGATTTGTTTTAGCACAGGTTTCTCCTGTAATTTTTAAGATGTCCTCAGCAACCACCTACCTATCCACAGGCTTTGCTCAGTTAATAAAATTTCCTAACTAGATTTATACTTGCCCCAGTGGTAAGTTTTGAATTTAGAATTATAAAGCAAGGTTTGTCCCTTCTCTAGGACAATAAGGCCATAAAATTTCTTCACAAGAACGTCTTAAAAATTGGAATTGCAAACTCTAAAATCAACGAGAGAACAGAATGATTAAGAGCTACACCCTGACACTTTTAGATGGGTCTGTGCCCTCAAAAACTGCAGGTCTGCTGTGCTATGTGCCCATTCACCAAACCTAAATTCACTTTTGCAGGTAATGGCACCTATTTTGTTCCAGAGAAACTGGAACAACACACAAAATCTCTCTTCTTTCTTTGTCCTTTTGTTGGTTTTTGTCTTTGGCTCAAACGTGTCGATCTGTTCCGGCAGAACTTCCTAATTGTTGTCTGTGTGTAAGATGTGCAATGGACAGAGCCTGGCCTCTGGTTGTTATCACGGCCTGGTTCATATAAAATTTTCTAGCCTGGCTTTGTAATTGAAACCATTTTCATGCTGCAAACACACAAAGCTGCAGAGGAAGCCACGCGTGCAGCTGAGAGAACGCGTTCTGCTCCAAAGTATCATTAAAGCAATTTCCCACAATGTCTGGCAGCGAGCAGGTTCCTTTTAATGATTTTATTAAAAAGCGAATTAAAGGCCAAAGGTTGCTTTCCTACAGCCCTTAATTTCCTGTTGCAGTGCCAAATGCAGGAGGAGTTGGGAGAGGGGGACAAGGGAGCCTTCCCCTGGGATCAGCCCTTGGAGCTCTGCTCCCACAGAGCCAGCAGAAAACAGAGTGACACAAACACACAGTGGTCAATCAGGAGATCCATGTAATACCTGGAATATGAATTTCCAGCGATGCTGTTGATGGGTAATTCCAGGGAGGGTGACCCACAGTAAAAGTGGATCCTGGATTCTTTGGACTCGTGGCACAAATCTGCAATTTCATGAAGTATTTATGCCGCCTGGATGTTGCCAATCTCTTATTTCTGCTTTTCAGGTGGGCAAACTTGTGGAGCTCTTCCATTTGAGGAGCACCTGTGGAGAATATAGGGTTCTCTGTGAAGAAGCAAAAAAATCAATTGAAAAACCCCCCAAACTTATAAAATAAGGGCACCAACAGGCCCCAGCCCACTCCTCCTTGGATCTAACCACTCTCTTGTGCTTGTGAGAGAGAAAATGCAACAGCCCAACACAGATAATGGGGGTTAAACACCAGAGGTTTGGAGTCTGATGAGACTTGCTTCCTGTGGTGTCCCATTATTTGGAAAATCAAACCTAAATTCCCTCCTGGCGTGCAGAAGGGCTCTGTGAGAGGCAGCTTGCACCTCACAGCATACATGGGTTTGGCCAACTGGAGGAGTAAGATGTTGGTAAGACTCCAATCTTTAAAATACTTTAATAAAACAACTATAATTTACCCCACTGCAAGAGCTATAAACTGTAATTTAATAACGTGCTTGTCAGGGGACAGCTTTTTTAAATAATTAAAAAAAAATGAGAGTTTTGGTATTATTAAAGAAACATAGTATATAAAAAATGTCTAATTGCTGAGGAAACAGTATGATTGTGATTTTCAGTTATTTAGAATGGGAAAACCATTCTAAGCAAGGGAGCTGTGTTTTTATGGTGGAGTCTTGCTGTACGAGTCTCATTAAGTTTTCAAGGAATACTGTTCCAAATCTTTACTGTGCTTCCAAATGATGTTAAACTGTTAAGCTTTCATCCTGCTCCAGCAGTGGGTTCTCAAGCATAGATGACATTTCTTGCTTGGGATTGAAACATCTTTCAAATAAAAGAAGTTTATTTCTTACAGGACAAAGCTTCACGCTTTGGGCTCTTGGATTTCCAGGTTCAGTTCCCTTAGAGTACTCCCAAAATATCAGTTTTAAGATTGGTTTGAACTGTCTGAAAGCTCAGCTCAGGGCAAGTTTAGCCATGCAAAACCATCCAATTTCTGCTCCATCTTGGTTGCAGTCATCTGCTCTGACACAAAATAGGATTAAGAATCATACAACTGCTTCCAGATAATAGATTTAGGCTGTGGTTCCAGGATTATTAATACCAGATCTGTGCACTGCCAGCTCACCCAGGACTATAAATCTAATGTGGATCAGGCATGGACACATGATTGTGTTTTGTCAAATTAGCCAAGGGACATGATATGGAATTTATACCAGCTTTATCCTCCTGTGCTAGCTGCACTCCTGCTGGGGAAAGGCAGGAGATTGCTGGTCCAACACGAAGTTAAAAAATACTCATACACCAAAAACCTGCTGTTATAAAGGCGTTTTCTTGGTTGTTGTTGTTGTTTTGACAAATGTGAGCCATTGATTGGCGTTTTTTTAATGCTCTAGCAGTGTGTTGCTCATCTGGCACAAGGCACTGGTGGTGTGATAACCACAAATCTTACAGCTGGCTGCAAACCACAGCCTTAAGAATTAGCACTTGAGCTCCTGTCACGTAGCTGCCCCTGGAAATCTCTTTTCAGGGCAGCAACCATTGTTTCCTTATCACATCTTATTGGGAGCAAGAGGTTTTTATGATAGCCACTTGTAAGCCTGTGACAGGCCTTTTCTCTTGAAAAACCAATTTAGAGAGGGCTCTCACGCATGTTTGCTGCAATGCAGACAATGCTGGTTTCAATGGTGAGCTTTAAAATCTTAGAAGGAGGAGTCCACATTTCCCGATTACTCTGGAGATAGGCTAAACATTAATTCTTGGTGTGGTTCAGGGGTTGGGATTGGAAACTGACCTTGCCAAAAGCAAAAAGTGGAGCTCTCCTTAGCTCCAAGGTCATAGAGCAGCAGTTAAGGGGCTACAGATAATCCTATTTTTCTCTTTTACATGATTTTCATGATTTTGTTTGGGGGTTTTTTGTGTTTTTTTGGTTTTTTTTTGTTGTTGTTGTTTTGTTTGGTTGGGTTTTTTGGGGTTTTGGGTTTTTTTTTTTTGTGGTGGTTTTTTGGTTCTTTTGGTTGGTTTTTTTGTTTTGTTTTTTTGGGGGGAGACTGGGTTTTTTGGGGTTATTTCAGGGTTTTTTTCTTTGTTTTTTGGGAGTTATTTTTGGTTTTGGGTTGTTTTTTTTTTTTTGTGGTGAGAGATGAAGCTCTCACATAACAGCTTGGATGGGCACAGAACATTAGGTAAAGTCAGGATGTCACCCTGTCACCATCCATGCTGGCTGAGCAGGTGTGGGAACTTGGCCTGTGCAATATCAACTGGAAAAGGAGCAAAAGAATCTCCACTCTTCATTTTCTGCACAAATCTCTGCTTGCACAATGGATCCTGCTGAAGGGACCAATTTATCCTGGGGACTGAGCAATGGAAAGGGGAGATGGGAGGTGATGTGATCCAAAGAGGAGCAGCCACAATAAACGAACAAGTTCAGCCTGGGATTTTTCAGAAGGACACAGCCCCACTTTGCAGAGCACCTTTTCCAGGACAAACTTCATCAGGAGGACGCAAAGCAGGTGAGGATCTGCTCCAGGGAAGCTGAAGCAATGTGCTTGAGCACGTCCATCCTTCCCAGGAATTGCTGACGAGCGTTTCACGCTAACCCAACTCACCTCACTGCCAGTCACCTCTGTGCTCAGCCCTCCTCTCACCTTCACAAAAACCATTGTTCCTGAGGGTTTCTGCATTGTCACACTTGGATCACAGCAGCAGCACTCCTGAGCACCGCTTTGGGTGTTTGTTAACACTGGGAATGAGGACCAAGTGAAACCTGGAGGGCTCTATGAGCCTGCAGCTCAGGGCTGACACTGCAGGGTAACTCAAGTCAGGCTTTGACCCTTAGCTTGGAAACACAAAGCTGAATTTTCCCCTCATTTTGCCCCTCCCGAATCCTCCCTGGTTCCCTACATGGCTGCTCTGTATTATGATCCCTTTAAATAAGCAGCCTGTCATTAGCTTTTATCCCAGTGCTTGCTCAGCCGGACTAAAGTCTAGATCTCTTTGTTTTTAAGACTTGCTTGGTGTGTAAGTGCCAGATGTTTCCCATCTCTTGGCTCTTGGTGAAATAAACACGAACTGCCATAACCTTCACCTTTCAACTCTTACATTACCTATTCCTAAAGTACAAAAAATGGATGTGTGTTTATGCAGCAAGGCTTTGAACTACCTTCCAGGTTTATGTCAAAAGTCTGATTCTCCAGGCAAAGATAACAGATGAGAAGGGATTTTGGTGCTGCTATAAAATCCACCTCCTGCACCAGTGGAGCAGTAGTCTTCATGGGGCAGAGTAATCTGTGGGGATTAGAGACCCTGTAAAACTGATCTGACTTTCAGGCCGAATCACTCAGCTCTGGATTTGGCACTCCTGGAAAGCAGAGTGCTCTCGGGGTGACAGGACAGTTATCTGATATAAAAGCAGCATAAACGTGTAGAGTCCATGGGGATTTTTCTGATGTGTCACAGCTTTTAGCACTTTAAATATAAATATAATATTAATAAAATTAAAAAATTAAAATGAAAAATAATAAAAATAAAAAATAAAAGAAAAAGAAAAAGAAAAAGAAAAAGAAAAAGAAAAAGAAAAAGAAAAAAGAAAAAAATTAAAAAATAAAAAAAAATAAAATAAAAAACAAAAATACAATAAAAATAAAAATATTTTTTCTAACTAAAACTATAACTATAAACATAACTGTAACTATAACTATAAATATAACTGTAATAATAACTATAACTATAACTAACTATAACTATGACTATGACTATAAATATATAAATAAATATAAATTTAAATTCTTTTAATATATTTCCCTTATAGAAAGATAGAAATAGAAATAGAAATAGAAATAGAAATAGAAATAGAAATAGAAATAGAAATATAGATACTCTTAATATATTTTCCTTATAGAAAGATATAAATGTTTGGGTTGGAAGGGATCTTAAAGATCATCCACTTCCAAATTCCACTGCCATGGGCAGGAACACCTTTCACTATCTTTACAAGATTTCCCCTTCCTGCCACAGCAGCAGCAAAGCTGGAGAGGGGTTAATAAAGGAATTTTCATCATTAAGAACAGCTCATCCAAATTCATCCTGGAGTTATTTTTCTTCCTGCCCTCCTTTTGCCTTTCATTTTGTGAAATCTTCCTGGAAGGCACCTGGGTGATTTGGCTTTTGGTGGGGCACAGAGGGTTTCTCCAAGTTAATATTCTCATGTCCTGAGGAGGAAGAATGGATACTTGGCCCCAGGAGTCTGGGACCAGCTGCCTGATGACAAACACTCAAAGCTTCCCAGGAACAGCTCAGCCAGGCTTAGGTGTCCCTTAGGAAAGTCATACAGCAGCTTTTCCTCCTTAACTTGCGCAATAAGTGAGGAAGAAGTGGTGTAATTCAGATTGCAAAAGCATTTCAATTAGAATTCCAAGTGAATTAGGCAAATAGAATTTTAAGTTGTCCTAATTCCTCTCTTCCCAAGGAAATGAGGTCTTCCTCTGAGGATGGCATTTGTTTGTCATAGAGACCCCTCAAAGGTGAATTAGCAAGAATGAGCAGTGAAATATTTCAGCCACAATTCTCTCATACATACTGAAAAGAATGTATATTCCCACTGTTAACACATTAGTTGCTACATCTTTTCCTCTGCAGACAACTGTCACAGATATCTTTTATGAAAAATCCTTTCCTTTTTCCTCCTGAGAAGCTGAGAGGCCTCAGGAACAAAATGTAAACAATGGTTATCTGCTGCTGTGGAATGCAACAGGTGCATCTGTGATTGGTCTCATGGGGTTGTTTCTAATTTACGGCCAATCACAGTCTGCTGGCTTGGACTTTCTGTCCAAGCCACAAGCCTTTGTTATCATTCTTTGCTATTCTATTCTTAGCCAGCCTTCTGATGAAATCCTTTCTTCTATTCTTTTAGTATAGTTTTAATATAATATATATAATAAAATAATAAATCAAGCCTTCTGAAACATGGAGTCAGACCCTTGTCTCTTCCCTCATCCTTGAATCCCTGTGAACACCGTCACAGACAACTAAAAAACCAGCCTCCTTGCAAAACAGGGAAATTCTTGCAGACAATAATTCTCACCAAACTTCCCTTTGTGTTTGGAGACAATCGGAATATTCTCCCTGTTTGTTGTTGCAGTCCTCAAGGCACACATTCAGAAACCATCTGTTTTAAAGAGTGGTACCCATTGTCAGGGTGACTGTGCTGTCCATGAGGTAGGAGGGGAAGGGTAGGAAGGCAGAGCCCTGGGATGGCTCCTCACAGGCACTGAGGAGTCTCCACAGAGGGCCTGGCCTCTTCCATGACCTCTCAGCGCATATTTCCTTAACCAAGCTGACTCAGGATGCTGGGGTCACTGAAACACAAGTTGTTTCAAAGGCTGCGCCAAAGTGTGCATGCCATGATCTTCCATAAATCCAAATTAAACCTCAGCCCCCAGATCAGGGGTGGTTACGGTGGTCTCTGGGGGCTAATGAGCAAATGGCACACGGCGACAGGAATGGATTTCTGGCCTCTCCATAACTTTTGCAGTTCAGCTCAAATTTATGCCCACTCTGACACTGAGCATTTGCTCAGGCCATTCATCCATTCAAGCACTTATTGATGATGAAACACTGAGGCAAACTCAGATTTCACACACACCCAAGTGCCTTCATCATTTCCTTCATGGTGCCTTTTTGTCCAAGTTCCATCCTAGAAACCTATATGCGGATTTAGAAACTGAGATTTTCTTTAAAATAAATGAATTAAAATAAATTAATTAACCTTGAGCAAAGGCCAGTGCATTTTGATGACATCTTAAAAATTCAAGGAAAAAAAATAACATCCAATTGAACTGAATAGAAATTAATTGAATTGAATTGAATTGAATTGAATTGAATTGAATTGAATTGAATTGAAATGAATTGAATGCCAAACTGCTCATTATAAAGCATGAACCCTATTAGAAGTTACTGTAATTTAGGAAATAGGTCTCTCTGTTTTATCTATATATCTATATCTATATCTATATCATCTATATCTATATCTATATCTATCTCCATCTATATCTCCATAAATAAATATAAATATATAAATATGTTAATTTTAATATATTTTTATCTCCATGTTTGTATATATATCCACATACATATGTTTAAGGTACCTGTACAATAATTTATATGTATCCTTAGTTTTTGACAACTGTTAGATAGTGCTACACTTTACTCCTGTTAGACAGTGCTTCACTTTACATATGGTTTCTACTGAAGCTAAATATTTCTAAATATCCTGCTATGTAAGTGTGTGTCTAAATATATATTATTTGAGTTTAAATAGTCAGTGAGATAATCTGGAAAATACATAGAGAAGGGTCCCCTAGAAACTTCTCAGGGCAACCTGGTCCAGTGTTCAACCACTCTCACTCCATAAAAACATTTTATTTTTTAAATATAAATGGAATTTTCTGTATTGCCTCTGGCTCTGCCACTGAGTGTGACTGAGCAGAGCCTGGCTCAACCTCCTTCAGGCTGCCCCATCAGGTATTTACCCACATTCATAAGCTAAAAATGGTATTCAAATTCATTCCTGGCATCTCTGTCACACTGCAAGAGCCATGCACATTGAGGCACATGCTAGGTGGCTTTTTCTGTTACCTGAAGGCAGTAAATCACAGGGTTACAGAGGTTACCTTGGTTAGAAATAAAGCCATCACCTTTAGCACTGGTTTCAGTAAAAACACAAACACTTCTGCAGTCAAATGGCAAAGTTTTATTGCTGTGGTTCTTTGAAACAACCAATAAATATTTGTTTGCCATTTCTCTCTGGGGCAAGTGTCCACTTGCTAATTTACACATCACCAAGAGGCCGCCGAACCTTTTCCTGTAGGTGTTAACCCTCTCCACTCCCGTGCCACTGACAATATAAACTGCCTGCAGGCTGAGAGGGGTTTGCAGCCAGAGCAGCTCAGCCCACAGCAGGTCACCCTAAAGAGAGCTTGGGGTCCTCCAGGAGCCTTGTGTTTGTTTCCTGATGTGATCCATGGCAGGGTTTCAGCCCTGAGCAGTGTGTGCAATCCTGCGCAGAGCTTTTCCACAGCTGTCATGGTCCTTTGGAGAGGATGGAGCTTCTTCTGGTTTTCCTTCAGCTTTTCTTTCCTTCTGATATCACACCCACACCAGCAGCAGTGACTTTCACTACATTGTCTGACTTCTCCAAATTTGAACATGCCCAAAATACCTCCCCAACCATTTACAGATTTTACCTGTGTGGGCCAAATCTTCAGACTCTTCTTCCAACCCATAACCCTCAGCCTGGGAATTGTGTGCCCAGCTCTTCCCTGGGCTTATTTATAAACACACATCTCAGGGTTTTATGTGTTTGTGTTCTTTGAAACCTTCATCTGTTTCCCTGAAGATTTGTGCTTCATCAGTTCCTGTCTGTGGGTCCGTGGTTGATAACCTGACTTCTAAAAGCACTGACTGCAGTTGTTTATTTGTTTTCCTTCCTGTTTGGCTTGAAAAACCTGCTCTCTCTAACGTTTGCTATTAAAAACTTTAAGAGAAGTGCTCTTGCGTAATTTATTTTTGTTGTTGTTAATTACAGTTCTCCAGGTTTTTCCTCTCTGACCTGGTGCACCAACATTGGCACAGCACTGCAGTTAACAGATATTTATTTCTCCTTCTTAGCATGGGGACAGCATGAGTGCCATGCTCACCACAGAGCTCCTGGGCACCTTGGACTGTGAATAGCCTGGGGATATTTTGCTCTGCTTCACACCATGGATTTCCCAAGCCTGTGGCTGCTACACGAAGTGAGATTTGGAATAAGATTGGAGAGTCACACAGTTTAGAGCTGGTAATGAAAAAGTCACTGGGTTTTCCATTCTTTATGTCAAGGTAGCAAAGCCTGGAGAGCAAGCAGCACTTGGAAGATGTCATCATAGAATCAGAGAATGGTTGGCTTGAAGGGACCTTGAAAACCATCTCATTCTACCCCCTGCCATGGCAGGGACACCTCCCACCGTCCCAGGTGTCTCCAAGCCCTGTCCAACCTGACCTTGGACACTTCCAGGGATGGGGCAGCCACAGCTTCTCTGGGAACCTGTGCCAGGGCCTCAGCATCTTCACAGGGAACAATTTCTTCCTAATGCCTAATCCAAGCCTGTCCTATCACTTCATGTCCTTGTAAACAGTTTCTCTCCAGCTTTCTTGGAGAATCACTATTTAGGCAGCACAAGACGAAAAAACCCCAAAAACCAGCAAAACCTAAACAATTGTGTAGGTTTTAGCATAGTTGAAAGGTTTCACGAGTTCCCCTGGAAGTGAATAGAAATGAGAGGAAGCAGCAAATCTAAAACACCTGCATGGCCTACCCATGCTCTTGCCCTTGCAGGTTAGAAAGGTCCCAGCAGGTGCCTTCACCTGAGGAGCACCCTGGGGTCTCCAGTGATGCCAGTGGCAGTGACCAGCACGTGAGGTGGGTCCCTGTCCCTGGCAATGACTGCCTGGCCACGAGCAGGGCTGGAGATAAGCCTGGTTTAATAACCCCACAGCCTGACAAGTGTTTTTCCCACCTCTCTCAAGGGCTGGTGGACTCTGGCCTCTTGTTCCTGCTCAGACATTGCAGAGCACTCTCTGCAAAACCCTTGAAGGTGATGTTATTTATGGCTTGTCAGACTGCCCCTTATGCCAGTGAGTCATGAATGCACCTAGAAGGACACAGGATGTATTTTTTCCGAAGGAAAAAGCCTATTTACACATGAGGAGCCATCTCCTGAGCACCAGTACTTTGCAACTGAGCCATCTCCATCCCACCAATGCCCACCAGCAGCTTTTGAGCTGCAGATTCAGCTTTTGTCAAAAAACGCCCACACAGAGCTGACCCTAAAATAAAGAAACCTTCATTGTGATATTTTTCTTTTAAAGCTCCCAACTACTGTAAACTGTGGAGGAGCAGAGCTGCAAAGCTGGCCATTAAACTGTCTGCTCTTTCCTGTTTGAACAGGACCTCTCCAGGGTTTTAGCTGCCTCAACCACCATGGGTCAACATCCAGGAAGGAAGACGTTTCTAAGGAAACCATGAAGGCTTTCCACCAAGGTGGTTGCATGAAAGCACTGAGACTGGTGAGAGTGACAAAAAGCAGTTCATTGGATATTGTAGAAAAAGGTAAAAAGTTATTGCATGCAGGCTGTTTTTATAATGAGGCCATTCAGGCATAAAATCACTTTAAATAGGTAGTTTGTTTCCACATTGCAGAATTATTTTCGTCCTACTCTTTCAAGGAGGAGTTTATCTAGGCACAGTGGTGTATAAATAATAAATAGGCCCGGGGGCAAGGCATTTTTACTTCTTTTCCCCCTGCTTCGTATCCTGTTGCAGTTGGTCTCGGGCTGCAAAATGAATTTTGTTTTCTGAAATAATATTATTTACATTGAGCACAGTCCTCTGTGAGAGGCCACGAATTCTGTTCTGCAATTGCAATGTCCCAGGGCAGACAGGAGCTTTACAGTCCGGCACTGGCATTAAATGTCTTTTCTGTGGCTTACAGGGCAGTTTGCTCTGGGGACAGCTGCAGTCACATCAGCTCAGGGACCTCCAGGAAAGCTCTGTGTGTGCATCCAGTGGTTTTGGAATGCGAATGGTTTGGGATAACCCATGGACAGAAGTGCAGGATCACTCTGAAGGTGGTCAGAGAAGGAGGTGACAGCCACCACCCTGGAGATGTGTCATGGACAACTTTTATAAAAAATCCTTTCCTTAGCATTTTTCCTCCTGAGAAGCTGAGAGGCCTCAGGAACAAAATGTAAACAATGATTATCTGCTGCTGTGGAATGCAACAGGTGCATCTGTGATTGGCCCATGTTGGATGTTTCTAATTAATGGCCAATCACAGATAAGCTGGCTCAGACTCTCAGCCAGAGCCACAAATGTTTGTTATTCATTCCTTTCTATTCTTAACTAGCCTTCTGATGAAATCCTTTTTTCTATTCTTTTAGTATATTTTTAATGTAATATACATCATAAAATAATAAATCAAGCCTTCTGAAACATGGAGTCAAATCCTGTCTCTTCCCTCATCTGAAAACCCCTGTGAACACAATCACAGAGATGCACAACTGTGGGACTCTGGACAGGCACAGCAGGTTCATTTCTTCTGTTTTCTGCCACCCTGAGCTCTGTGTGTGAATCCCGTGCCTTGGAGTGTGAATGATTTGGGGATAACCCACGGACAGAAGTGCAGGATAACCCTGAAGGTGCTCAGAGAAGGAGGTGACAGCCACCACCCTGGAGATGCACAACTGTGTGACTCTGGACAGGCACAGCAGCCCTGCTCACCGCTGCTCCCATGCAAGTTTTGGAGGTATTTTGGGCAAATTGTCAATGATTCCCCACAATTTAATCCCAAGGGCTCTTGGTTTGAATGACAGCCTCTCTGACCTTTGCCATTTTCTCCTGTTTGTTGCTACCCTGCACTCCAGTCCCTGCAGGGAGCCCTTGTTCACTAGGGCAAAACTGGACTGAGCAAACAACAAATATTTAGTAGCCTCAGGACAGAAAAAAAAAAGAAAAAAAAAGAAAAAAAAAAAGGACCCTTCCCTTCCCTTCCCTTCCCTTCCCTTCCCTTCCCTTCCCTTCCCTTCCCTTCCCTTCCCTTCCCTTCCCTTCCCTTCCCTTCCCTTCCCTTCCCTTCCCTTCCCTTCCCTTCCCTTCCCTTCTCGTAGTCCCAGGCTTTCTCCATAGGCTTGATAGGATAGAAGGGAAACAGGAAAGTGCTGCTGCTTCTCACCTCTCCTTTGAATTGCCACCTGTGCATCATCAAGGGTGAATGTTGATAGTGAAAGAGGCAAAAAACCCCAGAAATTTTGGTATGAGAGACACAGGGCTCAGCAGGGAGATCCCAAAAGGATGAAAAGCACAGTAGGTGGTTCATGGAGAGGGATAACAGGGACTGCAGCAGGGAAGGGCTGGATTCAATGGGCTCCAGCAAAGAGCCTCCATCACACATGCCAGAGAGCTCCACAAGTTTGAACCTGGGGGAAATAAATGGGAAATGTTAAGGAAGGATCAGCCTGAAATGATCCAGACATACAATAAAGTCCCAGGTTGCTGGAGGGGGAGGGAGGGAAATTCCTGCTCTCCTCAAAGAGCCTGAGTGATTAGCTCTAAAAGCCATGTGCCAATGCTCCTCCTGCTCAAGATAAAATAACAGGTCATCATCATCCAGGGCCTTCCAGGCTGCAGTCTCATTTCTGTGCTCCAGGGGCTGAAGGGCTGCTTCAGAGGTCATCTCAGAATTGAGCAAGGACCAAGCTCATTTTCACTGCAAGCAGAGCCCTCGGGGCAGGACACTGCACTCATTCCATCATGGTCCATTGCCTTGCACCAAAACACTGTCTTCATGCAGGAGATGTTTTATTCCTTCCTAAACTGTGCCTTCACCTGCACAGGTGGGTGATCTTTGTCCCAGCTAAAGATGCAGAATGTTTGCAGACAAGTGTAAATCTCAGCAAGCTCTTCACCAACACATACAAAGTAGAAAAAAATTAAAAAAAAATAAGCCTCTCTTCTTCTCTTTAAAATGGAAACATTCATATTTGTGGTTTGAAGGGACATTTTAGTTTCTTGCCCCTGCTTTCTTGTTATTGGAACAGTAATAGTTAATTGGTTTGGAAGGTGAAACGTCACCTGAAGCACAGCAAACACCCACTGGGTGATGTCACCTTGTCCTTGTCCTTATCCTTGCTGGGGCTGCCCTCAGCTGTACCTGGAGCTGTGCTGCTGGAGAACTTCAAAAGTGAAAAAGCCACGTGCTGCTGGCCTGGAGAGCAGAATTTCCTTTAAGTTTTTCCTTTTCCCTAGACAGCATCGAAAAACACAGTGCAAAACAAATAATAAAGTACTGGAATGCTCTTCCCAGGGAGGTGGTGGAATCGCCATCTCTGGATGTGTTCAATAAAAGACTGGACATGGCACTTGGTGCCACAGTCTGGTTGAGGTGTTAGGGCATAGGTTGGACTCGATGATCTGAGAGGTCTCTTCCAACCTCATTATTCTATGATTCTGTGAAAACATGGGTGAAACAAAATGAGAACCCCTTTATCAGCAATGGGAGAGCCTCCCCTCCAGCACAGTGCTTGTGTTAGAGAGATAAAAGGGCACTAGGAACCTGGGGAAAATCAACCAACCAGGATGCCGATGTTTTATACAATATTTTAGTCCACATTCCACCTGAGCCATGAATTTCCATGCTATCCCCTTCACTTACACATGATTCTGTTTTTTCCTGTAACAAATCCCGTATTTGCAGTCCCTTATCGCCCTCGGAAAAACCACTGCCCCTCCTCAGAAAGGAATAACCCACAAACCCCAAGAATCAACTACATGGACACAAAAGCTCTCGGGGGCTTGTTGGGGTGCCCTTCGAGCCATTCCAGGTTTTAATGTTTATTAATTATAAGCCGGAGCAGCTTTTTCCCATTACAAAGTGATCTGTTTCACAGCTCTCAGCCCAGAGTGTCAAGCAATCAAGCAGCAGTTATGCCTTCACAATTGCTAATATATTTCAGCACCTAATGAATCCATGCAAAAAAGGCAGGTAAAGCCTAGAAACAGCCTACAGTTAACTCCTGCCCTCCCCTTGCAAGGATTTTTACCCCCTGCCTCCCAATCTTATGTTTTTACTGCGTGGCAATTAATTAAAAAGATCAAGATAGAAGAAAGATGGAAACCTTATTACTGGTGTAGTGTTTCCAAACTAGTTTTGCCCAGGAAAAACGTTTCCCAGGAGATTAGCTAATAGTTAAGCTATTAAAACCTTCTAAACTGGAAAGGTTATTTGCAAGGTCAGGCAACTTTGCTAAGCTGGTAGTTTCAAAATTATCCCGGGTTCCTTTACTAATTCATCGATCAAAATAACACGTTTTAAATTACAGATGAAAATGGGACAGATTTAAGTTCCCGTCATGTAAGCCCTGCATGAAAACTACACATTACAAGGCTCTGACCGTGGTAATTTTTAAGTGAGAATGAAACATTTGTTCTTATTACGAAGTGCTGATTTACTACAAATTCACAAAGAGCTGAACCAGCCTTCACGCTGGAAACAGGTTCATCTGACTGGCTTCTCCCAAGGGCTTTGAGCAGTTAACACACATTATTCCCCCACTAGCATTAGCTGTCCTTCCAGTTTCCACTTAAAAGCAGGGATGCACTTCACAGGAAGGAGAGATAAGGGAGAGCACTTCTCATGGATTCACTAATTTAATCCAAAATTTCTATGTGGGAATCCCAAAAGATCTGCAGGGGCCAGCTGAGCTGTCTCAGGGCAATATTAAACCTCACAAGGCAGGTCATAGGATGTCCATGTATGAGAGCTCTTTCCACTGGGATACCAGGAGAAATTCCCTGGATCAGTGGCTAGGGTCAAAGGCTTGTTATCACCCTTCTGCTTTGAATTTTGAAGTCCTCCATCTACATCAGTGTTTGGATCATCCAGATGCCACCCCACTAGGGTGGGAGTATGGGGTTTCTAGGCC
Organism: Zonotrichia albicollis; assembly: GCF_047830755.1. Classification (NCBI taxonomy): domain Eukaryota; kingdom Metazoa; phylum Chordata; class Aves; order Passeriformes; family Passerellidae; genus Zonotrichia; species Zonotrichia albicollis. The sequence continues at coordinate 4,825,237 of NC_133826.1, read as the reverse complement.
AGCTCTGTCAATCTGTCATTGCAACTATTCCTAACACCAGGACCTCCCCATTTGCCATTTGTGGATAATTTCAGATTGGGCATTGCAGAAGTAGCATTTGAAAAATCTTGTTCTGAAGAGATTGAGCATCCCTTGTATTTAAAATTTGGCACAAAGAGGAACATTTGCTTTTTTTTTTCTTTTTGATGAAAATAAAGTAGGGAAGGAATTGGGGAGGGTTAAATGAACCTGTAAAGCATTAGCAGGCAGACAGGTCCAATTGTCCAAAATCAGCAGAGAGGACTGAGATGCCCAAGGCTTAAAAAAAAGCAGCTTCCAGGCTCACAGAGGATGCTGGGGAGGCCCAAGCTGGCAAAAATTGGGGCTTTTGCATGCTGTGCACAGCACTCAGTCCTCAGTCCCCTCCTGAGCCACATTTTTAAGGGTGGTTTTGTGCTCTCAGAATCACAAGGACTGTTCCACCCCTCTCTGCTCAAACCATCCACGTTTGGGGGCAGCAGTGGCAGAGCTGCTTTTCCCTCCATCTGGGCCCTCTGTGTCCTCCAGCAAAGGAGTCAGCACTTGTGGCTACAGCTGCAGCAAGCCCCAGATGTGGAAGCTTGGATCATTTTCTCTCCCAGCCAAGGCATCCGGCTCTGTGGCTTGTTCAGCTAATAGCTCTGCTGGCAGTGCTGCGAGCAGCTCTGGAGCTGAATAGTCATGGAGAGGCTTGGGGAGGAGCTCACCTGTCCTACAGGGCACTTTTCATTCTTTGCTTTGAAAAGATGTGACTCACTGACATAAATTCCTTAGACTACAGAGAACAACGCTACTGGATAATAACGATCGCCTTTCAAAGTCTGTGCTATCGGATCTCCTGTTACTCCAGGAATTGTTCCTGTCAAGGTAATGTGTTTATAAGTTTTTTTTTCATCGTGAACCAGTTGAAAAGTATTCAGGCAGCAGGACATATGGAAATCATATGAGGTTTTAGCGCACTACACTTGGAAGTGATCTCTTTAGGAACACGGGGCTCGTGAGTCGCGGGGCATTGCTCAATGCCAGACTGCTGAGGCATCACCCAGAGCTGATGCAGGGCAGGAAGAGAATCTGAAACTCCTCAATCCTTCATCTTTGGGGGATCACTAAGCTCTCTGGGTTGAAAGTGTCTTTGGTGCTGGTCAAAATTCTCCCACTAAACTTTTTTCCAGGGAGAACATGGGGTTTGGTTACGTCAACACCATCTGTGCTCTCAGAACATTTGGTTTTTTCTGCTGGAAACTGAAACCCCCACTGGTGAGCAGCCCAGTTCTCCCATCCAACACCTGGCAGGGGGATTTGGAACAGTGATGAGCACAGCATCACCCACCCTGGGGATGTTTTCCTGAGCTGGCACCTCCCTGCTGCCACAGTGCTGAAAATGAGGCTGGAATGTAGTGCTGGGATAAGGGACAATGGCTTTAAACTGGAACAGAGTAGGTTGAGGATGGATAGTAAGAAGATATTGTTCCCTGTGAGGGTGAAGATGCCCTGGCACAGGTTGCCCAGAGAAGCTGTGGCTGCCCCATCCCTGGAAGTGCCCAAGGCCAGGTTGGATCTTTGAGCAGCCAGGTCTAGTGGAAGGTGTCCCTGCTTGGACCTGGATGATCCTTAAGGTCCCTTCCAACCCAAATAATTCCCTGGTTCTATGAAAGATGACATGGGCAGATTTCAGGAGTGGGACTTCCTGACTGTGGCTGTTTCCACATCTCATTTCTTGCCTGGCACATCCCTAGCTGCACAAATTACTTCTTATCAAGCTCCAGCCATGCTCTTTGCCACTTTTTTCTACATGGACTCCACCTCAGTATCCTTACAGGGTTACAGACCATAATTTCTTTATGAACCTGCCCATGGCTCTGATCATTGCTTACATGTACTCCAAAGCAGTGTGCAAGCAGGCATTGCACAAAGCCAGCTCACACTTGCTGCTTTAACTCTGCCTTTGCAGTTCCAAGGTGAATGAGCCCTTGCAGCCCTGCAGAATTTCAGGGGTAAGAAACTGCAGCAGCTGAGCTGATAGAAAAGTGTCCAGATCTATGTGGGCAGAAAATAAATTTGCTTTGCAGAAGGCCTGGAGCAGGAACACATGTCTTGGCAATTACAGTGTGACCGTCAGGCTTGTTTTGCCTCTTTTTAAAGTCACTGTATCATTAAAACTTTCCTTACTTGCAAATCTAAATTGCATATTTTTATATTTCAACAGGATATGCTTTACACTGGCACCTCTCTTAAATTCATCTCTGGGACTGGCTGGTTCAGCTTCTGGAACAAGAAATGGCTGAGCAGATCTATGTATTCTAGCTGAACATCATGAAGTCTGTAGTTTTCTTTAGGGGACAGCATGTGGGTTATTATTAAACCAGAAAACATATGTGAATAATTGAGGAGAGCAATCCAGCATTTAGGTTAGAAAATGTGAAGTCAGCTTGCTGTGAATAACATATCTCTGCATTTTGACCTGTTGCTGACAAAGAATATATTTCACTATTACCTGGATAGAAATGATTGGGGATTTTTTCTCCTCTAAATGAAAGCCAGTTGAGAGAAGCTGGCAACAGACAAATGATGCTCATTCCTCCCCTGCTTTTACTTAATGGCTGATGTTGAGATGCTCTGCATTCACTGGTGACATTGCTATTAAAAACATATTTCTTATCTGGCTCTTTTATTCCTACAAATCGACCATGGAAATAAATCTGTGCTGATGGAGCGGTGAGCAAGCAGTCAGGGGAAAAGAGAAGAGAAGAGAAGAGAAGAGAAGAGAAGAGAAGAGAAGAGAAGAGAAGAGAAGAGAAGAGAAGAGAAGAGAAGAGAAGAGAAGAGAAGAGAAGAGAAGAGAAGAGAAGAGAAGAGAAGAGAAGAGAAGAGAAGAGAAGAGAAGAGAAGAGAAGAGAAGAGAAGAGAAGATGGCCTCAAGCTTGAAGCCACCGAGCTGTGCACCTGCCTGGGCTGAGCTGGCAATGCATCATTTTCACACAGAGAACCACAAAACCCTAATCCTCAAGGAGCCAAAGATGTGCTGGGCTCAAGAGAGGGGATGTAAAACCCAAAGGAGACCCCAGTGCAGCCGCTCAGCCCAGCACTGGTGTTTTATGGAGAGGACTGGGACACCAGAATCTCTGTGGAATTCATCCTGTAGCAATCCCAGGTGGAGGGACAGCAGCAGAACGTGCTGATCCACCATGCAGAGCACTCTGCTCTTGGCAGGAGTTCATCCAATTAATCCCATAAATAAGTGTATTAATATGTGGATGGAACGCATTGCCAAGTACAAAATAATCCTTGGCAAGAGACGTATGTGTGTGTGTGAGATACATGATATACAAACACCATCCTACCCAGATCAGATTTCCAGGGTTAAAAATACACCATGAATTAAAATTTCATATGAAATTCTAGCTTTGGTGAGTACTGGAAAACATTACTTTCCCCCTTCAACCCCATAAAGGCTTTTATTGGGGAAGATGAGTACATGTTTCACAGTACATTTTCCACAATGGAAGGGAGTGTTTTAATCACAAGTGTTACTGGGAAGAAATGAAATTACCTTACCAGATTGCTTTAAGGTACTAAAAAATCCCTTCAGTGGTCCTTAATGCCATGCAGGCATGGTGGGACAGCACAGGGACTCAACTGAAATGTAATGACAGGAAAAAATGTCATCTGTATTTACGTTAACCAAATGTGAGTTTGAGGTGATGTTTTGCCTGCAGTTTTTCTGAATTTCTCTGTTTATTTTATTGTCTGCCCTTGGGGTGTGCATAAAGCTTTACAAGATTATCTGAAGCTAGCAAAGACATAACTTCAGGCTTTTTAAGATGTACAGATCTTTGGAGTGCTGGCAGTGTGTGCAGACAGGATCAGGTATCTGCCCTGAGGGATCTGGGTGTCTGGTGACAGGGAAGATCCCAATCTTTCCTTGTAATGGCATCATCTACTGACCAAGTGGGAAAAAACCCCCAAAAAACCACAGGGCTGGATAAAAAAGAGGACACTGGGTGCCTCTATATTTCATGCCAGCTCAGATTTGGCCACGTCTTGGTGATTTTCTTGCTGCAAAGTCATTTTAGGAACATGCTCTGTTGTTTGGCCTCAGGAGGAGCCACCAAAGAGGAATCCCATCACTCCTGTGAGAGGCCAAAACCCACCAAGGTCTCCTGGGGAGGCTCTGAGCTGCACTTCTCAGAATTTCAATGCAAAAGGGAAAAAATCTTGGTGCCTTGGATGTGTGCCTCTGGCTGTGAAAGAGCCACACTCACTGCAGGCACCTTCAAACTCAAATATCCTGAGATATTCCAGCCTGCACCCTGTAAACAGCCTGGATTAGCAGGGAATAACATCCCTCCTCTGCCCTTGTAGGGCTCTCTCAGGAATAACCTGATATGGTATCAAAACAAAACTCCTCTGTTGCTCTTTTTGCATTCAGCCCCACCAGGACAACATGGGACGAATCGATCAAACGAGATTGATGAGGCCACCAGGCAAAGCTGGGGTGCAAACCAGTTCCAGATTTAACACCAGCTTTGCCTTTATATTCCCATTGAAATCACAGTTTTACTGCATATGTAACTCAGGAAGGAACCAACCACTTTGGAGCTGGACTCTTGGTGCAGTTTTTATTTGTGATATTATTCCATTGTGTCTCAAAATAGCTTTAACTTTGAGTTAAAATAAATCTGAGGCTGATCATTTTTATGATTGTTTTACTGAGAAAAGACAGTAAACTACTTGCTTTGGCTGCACTTCCTACCCTTCAGAAATTATTTGTCCAAGCACAGCAGCAAAAGGGATGAAGGAGGAATTAAAAAAAAAAAAAAAATCACCTGCCCACAACATTCCTTAATCCCTTGCAAAAATTTGATTAAGATTCAAGACATTGGGCAAAAAGTGCTTGTCATGTTCCCTGCTTCAAAGGAAAGGTGTCAGCTCAGAGAGCAACGTGAAAAAGCTGCAAAGTTTGGGTAAAATCCCTCTGCCTTTACCTCAAAGGTATGTAAATCCCAAAGAACCTGTTGTTTCCTTAACTCCATGAAAATAAAGGGCTTGGGAAAATCTGAGTGAGCAGCAGCACCCATGGGGAGGATAGGAGGAGGAGCAGGGGGAAGAAAAAGCTGGTTTTCTGCAGTTTCTGCCATCAACTACTCTTTATAGGTTTAAGAGAACAGCAGCGTCTTTCCCAGCTCTGAATGGAGGGAGGCTTTTCTGAGCCCTAGGACATGCACAAGTAGGTTCCACATGAGAAAAATAGAGTTCAAGCTGCAGAAAAAGAGTGATCTAGGAGAGAAATGTAAGAAAATGTGTAGTCTGAGAGCTCCCTGTAGCTGCAGTCGGGCTGCATCAACGCCTTGGGCTGACTTGTTCCTCCAGAAGTCGTCACTTTGGTGCAGCTGGGCAGGCTGGAAAACATCCTGGTATAAAATGATATTTGCAGAGTAAGCAGAGAAAGAAGAGGCCACACCATTTGTGAAAGCAATCTGAGCAGGGAAGCACAGGCATGGCTGGCAGCTCAGCTCATCAGGACCTAACTAATTAACCAGAAGAGGAGGAAAGGAGATAAACCCTGGCACAGCTGTTGGCAGGATGGGGGTTTCTTGCTTCACTCTGGAATCCAGCCATCCCAAAAACCCAACCCATCTCTCCTTGCTTCAGGCAATTACCCCCAGTCTTAGCTCAAATAAACTTCAGCTGGTGCTGTACACTGTTATTTATTTGTGCCTCCTGGTGCTGCTGAGAGACCCTACAGGAACATGAGCAAGCAGCAAGACATTTCCACCTCTGGTGCAGGCAAAGGAGGTGACATCATCCAGGGGGAACCCATGGACCAAGAAGATGAGGGAAATGGGATTTTCAGAACCACTGTGAGCTGAACAAGGTCTGATCTCAGCGAAGTTAATTGGAGGAACATCATTACTGGGGGCAATCCCAGCCAGGGCTGTGCAGCATCAGGCAGCGGATGCGATGGGAAGCGTTGTCTCCTGGATCACAGCCCTCCAGAGGAATCTGGCCTGGATTCAGCTGGAAAAATGAGTTCTCAGGAGTGACATTGCTGGTGACCTTCACAGGCTACACAGGATGTCAGAGGCAGACCTGAGAGCAGCTCTGCAGCTCGCCTCACCCTCTGGGAAATGTCTCAGGGGACAAAACCTGCAAGTGGAAAAGCTGAAAAGTGCCTGAGAGGGACAGACCTCTGGACAGGAAAGTGGGTGATCCCTGGGATAACAAGAACTGGTATTTTGCACAATAAAAAGCCAGAATGACTCCAGATTCCCCTGGTGGACACGAGGTTAGTTGTTACTTCCATGTAAGTCAGCTTTAGGTTGCTTCTTTTGTTTGTGTGTTCCCATGGCTACTGAATGAAGCTTTCCCCCTAACTCTTCTCTTGAAAAGCAGGAATTTAGACAAGTTTGAATTGTCTTTGAGGGGGAAAAAATAAAAGCTGAGTGTATCTGGCTTCTCTGATCAGACACCATAGACATGCTGTTGGTTTCCATACCAGAAAGTGATTAGAACCAGAGGTGAGACCCATGGGTTAACTAGAAAACATTATTATGCCCATCCCACGTGACCTTTCCTCACCAAAAGGGTGAATAGGAAACCAAGCTGTGCAGGATGGAGCAGCCTCAGATTGCTGGCAGATGTCAGGATGAGGAGAAGAAGCAGCTCATTTCCGTCTGTGCAGGAGAGGTCACCGAGGAGCACAGCTGATGGCAGTGTGGATGTGCCACTGAACATGACAGCAGCCTGCTGCTGCCAGGGACGTTTTCTGTGCAGGCAGCACATTCCACAGCTCCAGCTCCAGTTGGGGTGAGGTTAGGTGTAAATCCAGGCTCAACCTCAGACACCCGCTGCTGTCCAAGCTGTTTTCAAAGTCATTTTCACCCTGATATTTCCAAAGAGCAGCTCCTCGAGGTGGTTGAATTCCAAAGAGGCTGATTGTAGAAATGGGTGGTGGTGGATGGTTGGACTGGGAAAACCTGCAGCTGGAGGAAGGAGTGGTGGGGCTGGATATTTTGCAGTGTTTGGGCTGTTTGTGAGCATGGCCTGACTCAGCTGTCTGTGTTTGCTCCCACACAAGGATGGATATTGCATGCAAACTTTGCCATCCTGTTCTTGTTTCCATGTGTAGAAGTGACCCAAAGGCAGAGGAGGAGATAATGCAGAAAATCATGATGCATGAGGGGTACATATAAGCCAGGAGCATTTTAAAAGTAAGCTTTTCAGTATCTGAATTATTTAGCAGCAGAAGAGTTGGAGAAGAGGAGGGAGCTGCTGGCTGATGGTAAAAACAGGCAGCTGCACTGTGGAGGTGTAGTTGTCACTGACACAGAGTGAGAAAGAGGAAGACAAAGGCTTTCTGATTGACAGGTTTTGGTGGGAACCACTCCAGGGATGGGAGATGCTTTGAAGAAGGGTGAATAACTGGTGAGTAGCTTAACTTGAGACATATGAGGAGATGTTTCTGACCCATCACCACAGCCCACACATGTGCTGGGCACCTCTCCCATCTCCCCAGGCAGGACACCCCATCCCTGGGAGAGTCCAAGGCCAGGATGGATGGAGTTTTGGACAACCTGGTCTAGTGTAAGCTGTCCCTGCCCATGACAGGGGGTGGAACTGGATGAGCTTTAAAGTCCCTTCCCACCCAGACCATTGTATGATTCCATGATTTTATGATCTGTTTATAACACTGCTACTTCTGATATTGATCCTTTCACCACTTCTCCTTCCATTGCATGTATGTATCCTTTAAGAATCCAGCAATTTCAACCAAATGTGAATCCTACCTTTTTTTTTTTTTTTTTTTTTTTTTTTTTTTTTAACAAAACCCCTTTAAAAAGCCTGTAGAATGTACAACACTGAGTTAAAATCCTTTGCTTGAAGCTCTTTCCTGAAAATCAGCTCAGCTTTTTGGGGTTTGGCTATTCACAAGCACAGCCTGAGCCCAAGCCAGTCAAAGCTCAACACTTCTGAAAAGCCAGCCTGGGCTCCCCTGGGAGCTGAACATGCCACATGAGAGCTACCAGAGTCCTCCTCTGGAGGGGATGCCAAGCTGGAGTCTGGCTCACACATGGTCTGGACCATCCTGATGGGGGCTTGCAAATCCTCACCATCCACACTGGATTTCAGCTGGGGTTTCGTGCTGTAACAACTTCTCTTCTGGCTCAGAGAATTCTCCCCATCAGTGACTCTCTCAGGACTTTTCCCCTTCCTGGTGTGTGTGCCTCTTTGAAGACTGCCATGGATTGGGAATTCATCTTCGGATGAACGGTGCTTGCCCAGAGTCTGTCACTGTGGTCACCAGCAGAAAAAATGCCTGAAAACATTTGTCATCATTATGATAATTATGACTGTGATTGCTGCTCATTCCCAGGAAAACAACAAGAGTTTTCTCACACAGGAGTCCCTGATAAACCAGCAGCAAATATTTTTTATTTTAACTATTTCTAACAGGAAAAACACTCCCTTCTCTCTCCTTTAGGGCCTCGTCTGTGGGTACCAGGCTCTGTGTAACCCAAGTGAAAACAGCAAAAGGTAAATGGGAAAGAGATGTCAAGAGTGCTTTTAATCATCTCAGGCCTCCTTTGACACATGTTTTTAATTGCTTAGAGGGGCAAAAAAAAAAGGAGAAAAAAAAGAAATAACCTCAGTTATGAATAATCTAATAAGCTTCCCAACCACCTGTGAAACGTGGCTCCCCAGCTGCAGAGAATCAAACAGAGGAATAGAAAACAGAGCATTCTCTGAGGCAACACACATCCACATTAGATGCACGTCATTCCAAAGCCACAGAAGAAAAATGCATTAATGCCATTTCTGGGCTCGTGGCATTCATGCCACTCCATGAAAAATTGTCTCAGAGGAGTGTTTACTTAAGGAGCACCAAGAATCTGGTTTAAAGTCAAAAGGTAGAGGGGGAAGATGGAAGAGGGAGACCTGCTCCTTGGCATCCTTTCAAACGAAAAGAACAACATCATCAGGAAAATCCCACATAGCATTTATTTGAGGAATTGCAGTCCAGCAGGCAAAATTACTCAGGAATAATTAAGCATGTTTCCCTGATATAAAGATATCCAGGAGTGAGTATTTAAGCAGAGTTAAAATGCAGAGCTGTATAGGCACGGCTTTATTCCAGAAGCAATTTGTTTTCCTGGTATGAAAAGAGTGTTATTTTCACTGCATTTTGGAGCCACCCAGCAAATGTCCTCAAGAAGCTGTTTTTCATGGGAGAGAGCTGCTACATGGAAGGGGAAAAGGTAACATCCTGACATGGAGGAGGGAAAAAAGGGAGCTGTACTTTCAAGGCTGTTTTGACATGTTTTTCTTCTACGCTGAACCAGACTTCAAATACAGCTTCTTAACCACGACAGCTCAATGACCCACCCAGAGAACTCTTTTTCCACAAACAATATAGCGTCAGGAGAAGGAGCCTGAGAGGAAAAGCAAACACTCCTTAAAGCAACTGCTTTATTTGGATAGTTCTGAACCACTGGCATTGGGGGCAGGTTTTAAGTTGGTGGGCGTGAGGAGAGGAAAGCTCATGGTTTTGATTTGAAGTAGCCACATCAAAACCTGTTTTAGAGAAGGGAATGGCAGTATTTTGAAAAATACATCCTTCTTAAGGGGATGTTAGGGAAAACAATTCCGTGGCCTGTTGAATGATAAAAGCCAACATGCTGGCTGAGGGAAAAAAAAATAAAATTGCCTTTAAGTGCCATGGAAAAATGCATGATATACCTTGCCTGGCTGCAGCAGTGCCTTTAGGTGAAGGGAATTGTCATTCACACGTGTGGCTTGCGGGCACAGAAGGGTCAGCCAGCAGAACTGGTATCAAAATGCAATCCTTTCTTCCCCGCCAACCTGCAGTTGTGCACAGAATGTTGGCAAGAAGTTGAAAACTGCCTGTTCCACCTGAAGAGACCCATGGATACACCCACCCATCCTAGCTGGGTGCCTCTGACAGCCAGGAGTCCCAAGGCACTGCTGGTGCAGCGCTGATGGGCGGCACCCAAACCTGCACACTGGCAGCTGTGGGATGGTGCTGGACAGCAGCACTGGGAAATTGGGACATCCCTTGCAGCCTTGCCCAGCCTTTAGCTTTGCCTTTCACCTGCACTCCTGATAGCTGTGTTATAAACCTACTCTATTATTTGGTGGCACAATTTCACATCTCATGATACCACAATACTGCCTCTCTCCCAGGTGGTTGCTCATACATCCAAAGAACTCTTCCTACTTTTTTTGAACCACATTTTACAGGTGAGGAAAAGCAAGGCAGCTCTTCTGCATTTCCAGGGGCTTCAGGGCAGATGGGGAGAAGCACAGGCAGCAGCAGACGGGTGACATCCCCACCCAAGTCCAAGGGTGGAATGGGGTGGCCTTGGCATGTCTGGATTAACAAGCATTTACGTGCCAGGCCCTTTCCTGATGGGCCAAGAAGTTTCTGGTTGAGGCCGCCAGAGATCTGCAGTGCACTTCCACAAAGGTCTTTGAGGCCTGGAAATGTGTTTTCATTCCGGTGTGGAAAAAGAACCAAACTTTACAAATGCTTCCCCAAAATGTTTTTTGTTGTTGTCGCTGTTGCCATTGAAACATCTGGTTTCAGACTGAGAAGATCGGGGTTCTCATTTACATTCTTCTCTGCTTATAAATTGACCCCAGAAAAGCTGAACACTTTCCCATGGAAATGTTATTAATGGGGCTATTTCACTGCAAGATGTTCTGGTTTGGATGAAGCAGCATTTTCCGACAACAATGACAACAAATCTCATTAAAATGTTTGAGTAGCTCCAGTCTCCAAAAGCATCAAGTGGCTTTTTGAGTATCTTCAGATCCTGCAGCCTGAAACATGCAACAGCAATGTAACAGCATTGCCACCCATCAGATAATTTGGAATTCACTTTGCATATCTGTAATGGACCCACATCAATGGAGCTTTGTTTGCAAGAAATCTTTTACAAAAATGGAAAAAGGAAAACGCCATGAAATACCTCCAGCCTCTCAATGCCATTCAGCAAGGATGCATTTTGGTCATTAATCATCCACATTTAGGCAAGCAGTTAGAAAAGCCCAGCTGTTCCAGGCCACAATGCTCTCCTTTATTGCATTAACGCCTCCCTACTAACAAGACAACTTCAACACCCGATCCCCAAGAAGGGCCAGAATGCCTTATTCCCAACATGGTCATTGTGGCATTGTTTTAGACTGAAAAGTTCATGGAGTTAATGCCTTTTTAAAAAATCCCAGTTGAGCCTAATTATCTTGTGAAGAGTTCTGTGCAGGCAATATCTGATTTCAAACCAGTGTTTACCCAGCAGCTCCCAGGACAGTGCGGGGTCTCTGGGGACTCTGAACCTCAGCTCGTGTTTTCCCCTAAAAACCCTCACAGAAAGCACAGCCTGGGAGAAATTTTGGACCCCACCCCTGCAGAGGTTCAGGTTTGGAATGGGGCTGGGCGTTGAACAAGCTCTGAGCTCCCAACAGGTGGAAGCTGCCTGATGCATTTATGCTGTGCTTAAATTTTCACATCCTGCTGAAGCACTGACCGAGTGACACCCCAATCCTTCCCCTTCCAGAGATGTTGCAGTGTTTCCCCTCCAATTTAGGAGGTTTTTTTCTGCCATGAATCTGACTTTCTGCTCCCAGCCTTCCCTTCCCTGATACTCACACCCACTCCTCCAGCAATGTGGCCCCTTTGATTCCCAGAGCTTGTCCTCCTACTCACCAGTGTCCAACAATTCCTGGAACTCCTAAGCCATTCCTAAGTGCTTTCCCAAGGGATTCAGGCACTGCTGAACCACACCAGGCTGCTGAGCACCTCCAGGTAAAGCTCAAGGTATACCTCCTTGCATCCAGACATTGCACATCTTCCTGCACAGGACCTTGATTCCTCATTTTCACCCTAGGACTAGGAATGCTCACAGCCACCCCCTCTTTTGGCAGTACCTCTCCCCTTCCATGCCTTTCAGGGACTAAATCCACCACTGTTCAAACCCACAGCTTTGGAGTGGGTTTAAAATTTCCCAGGGCGCATTCCTACAGCCTCTAGTTTCCAAACTCTCAGGAATTTGCCACACAAACGTATTCCTTCCCTTGATTTGTTTCTTCCAAGTAATTAGAGGGGGGGTTGTTTGCTACCTGTCATACCTTGGTTTTAAGCCATTTAGGAACAAAGTGAGAAAAGAAAAAAAAAGAAAAAAGGAGAGACTTGCAATGGATTAAGACTGCTGATTGTAGTAACAAGAGGAGGTATTTTAATGACAGGTTTAAGACTTGCTAAGTAACTGCCATGAGGATTATGAATACATTTTGTAACAGGGTAAGATTAAGAGATAATCCTTAAAAAAAAATTAAATACGGCCAATGGATTTTTAGATGAAAAATAAACTACCAAAAACACCAAAAGCCCTTGAAAATTCTGCGCAGGAAAACTTTTCCCTAGAAATTTTTACTTTGTTAAACATTTTCAGGTCAGTGTCCTCGGCAGGATTAAGTTGGCGTGTCTTAATGTGAGTGAAAGAGTGTTGATTTATACCTCGTTTAACTTGGGCATTTTAAAATGAACCAACAAGCTCCTTGCCAAGCAGCAGCCTGGCATCCCCAGCCACAGGCAGAGTGGTCTGCAAGGAGCAAGCTGCCTTCCTTAGAAAATGAGCTCTTGCTCCCGAACAATGCCCTTATTGATACCCAAATGTCATATGGAAATTTTGAGGACACTTGGGGCCTTTCTCTTTCCTGACTCCACAAGACTTGATCTTAACCCTCACCCAGCTGAATCTCTGACCAGCCATTAGCCGTTGGATTTGACCCTTTCATTCTGTATTCATCACGAGGAAGACAGGAGAGGCTGTATTTTCACTCCTTATCAGCAGTGGGAATGGACTGGATGTGGCACCTCCTTGGCTGTTTGTGCGTGGTTTTGTATCCACAAATCCAGGCAGATCCCTGCTGATAACGAAGCAGTTTCTGAGCAAGTTTTGGGGCCCTGCAAGAGCAGCTGAAGACCCGAATTCTTGTGTTTGGTGAGGGACAACATCTGCCAGCTGTAACACAAACCCAGCACTGACAGGAAGAACTCTGCCTTTCTGCTGGCCAGAAGAAACTGGGACTCTTTTCCTCACTATCTTTTTAAACTGACACTTACTCCAGTACAAAGAGGAGTACCAATTTAGAAACGAGTTAAAAGTGTTTTCAGGAAGTGTTATAGGCCCTTTCAGTCAACTTGTGAAGCTGGGCTTCACCAGGTCTGTTTTCCAGCTGAAAAGTCAGCTGCAGGACTTGGAGCCCACAGTGGGAATCTTTGGTCTAAAGCATATCTGAGCTCTGTCTTTGCAAGCAACACAATATTTTTTCCAATAGAGATGCATTAATATTACCCATGAATGAGACACCTCAGGAGCCTTTCAGTTAAAAGGAGAAGAGAAAAAAGCAGTCAGTGGAAACAAAAATAAGAATTAATGGGTCGTTTTTGGTTGGAAGCATCCTATTAGCTTTTTATAGTCTATTAGGAGTAAGAGATGATGATCACTGCCTGTCACACCGTGGGATAAACCCCAGCTGCTAAAGGCTGCACCCATGGATGGATCTTTACCCATTTCACACTGAGGCAAGACTCAAACTGCTGTGTGACATTACATTGCATTTTGGGGCTGCTGAAGGGCTTTATGAGATCACAAACAGACCTTACAGGAAACTGATGTAAGTGAAGGATAATGCAGCTCAAAAGGACAAAGTAGTTGGGACATAACCTTCCTCAAGGCCGTCTGGAATCAGTGCAAGGCACTTCATGTATCAGGACAGGTTTTTAAGCTCATGGTTAAGTGTCCAGTTAAGGTCTTTGTTTGGTCCATGGCCAGAGAGAAGCAAAAACTGCTTTTTCTCCCAGAGAAAGAGTTTCTTGCCAAGAATCCCCACACAAAGAAAACAAACACAGGAGAAGGCACCATCACAGATACCTAGGGAGATAAGCTGCAAAAACATGTGCTCTGGGCAAAAGTGCAAGGTGCAGAATGTGAGTTCATGGTCTACATGTGTTCTTCACTCTGCTTTGTTTGTTTTTGCTCGGTTTTGATGTGTTAAATTAAGGGATAGTTCATGGCCATAAGTCATCCTCTTGCTGTTGGAAGCCAAATAGTGGGAAGCAGGTATCTTGCACATCAGAGCCCATCTGTTTCATGGGGAGACTTCAAATGCAGAACATGAGCAGTTGTTGCCTGGCTTCATGATGTTGAAGTAACTCCAAAGTTTCAGGAACAAAAATTGCCCTAGGTCCCAACTGCAAATTAGAAAGGGATGAAAATACCTGCTCCTCAAAGGGGTTCAGTTATTGAGAACATTAGACTACCAGGGGTGAGGCTGAGTTTCTGTGATCCTGTGTGGTGCAGTTGCTGCTCCAAAGGCTTTGCTTGGAGTGGGACCAGCCTGTGGTGGTAAATCTGAAAGGGTGATTCTGCCCCCACAGTCCAGGAGGAGGGAAGGAAAGATGATTCTCCTTCAATTCTCCTTCACCTGCCTCTTCCACACAGGGAGCAGGGACATTCATGAGGCCAGCTGTGTCCCCTCACAATGGCTGTGGTGGTCTTCTCTCCTCCTGCCATCAAAAGAGGAAGACTTCTGACTCCAAATCCCTTTCCTTCCTCTCCTATTCTATGCTTCCATCTGGAACAGCCCACATTTTTTCCTACTCTGCTTTCTTCTGCTCCTTCACCACCAATTTTTGTGATCAGACTGGGCTGGGTGGGGCCTGGGCAGCCTGCTCTGGTTGAAAGTGTCCCTGTTCATGGTGACAGAGTGATCTTTAAAGCCCCTTCCAATCCAAACCACTCTATGGCTGTTTAATTTTCATCCAAGGTGATGCCACATGTTTCCTGCTAAATGTGGTCTGGCTGCTGAAGCTCTGTGTGCAACACACAGAGGTGGGAAATCTTGTAAAGCCAGAAGCAAAGAAATCACATAGTTTGGAGAAGAGATGAATGCTCTCAACAGGTACAAATAGCTAAATATTTTTCTTCCCATTGTCAGAGAATCACAGATTAATTTGGGTTGGGAAGGATTTTAAGGGTCATCTAGTCCAAATCCCCTGCAATAATAGGGACATGTTCAACTAGATCAGGTTTCTCAGTCCAAACAGGCCTTGAATGTTTCCAGGGCTGGGGCAGCCACCACCTCTCTGCCCAACTGTGCCAGTGTTTGACCACCCTCATTGTAAAAACTTTCTTCTTTCTATCTGGTTCAAATCGACCCTCTTTTGGCTTAGAACCATCACTCTTTGTCCTGGTCACAACAGGTCCTGCTGAAAACTTTGCCCTCAAAAATATTTTTCCCTTTAAGTACTGAAAGGCTGTAACAGCATTGACCTGGTGCCTTCACTTCTCCAGGCTGAGAAACCCCAACTCTCTCAGCCCATCTCTGTGGAAAGGATGCTCCATCTCTCTGACAAGAGGAACTTGGGCAGCAAGACAAAGAAAAACCCAACTTTCTACAGAAAACCATGACTTACAACTGTTAACATTTAGAGAACATCATCCTAAAAGTGTAGTGCAGCAGTAAAATCTCAGGGTTGTCACAACCTTGCTACTTGTGCATCTGGCAAGTGTGTTGTCAAGCACCAGGCTAAAAGCAGCAACAACCAAAGCTGGGGGATGACCAAATATTTCTGGTTTGTGTTTCACTGTGATTCACCATTTTTATCTTTTTGTTTCATAACAGAGCATTTCAGGAGACAGTGGGGAAACTGCTGGAAGCCAAAATCATGTCACTCTGCTGGGCTGCACAGACCGTGGCTGGGAACCCAAATATTGTCTGTCAGACTGGGAGGGCTGGATCAAATAATAAAGAGAAATATAAGTTTCCCCCCCCCCCTCACAAACAAACAGTGAACTTCTCAGTTTGTTATTTATGGGTTTCATAGCTTCAAATATTCTCTGGAAGTGTTTCCAAGAGGTCCACTGAAATTTTACCACGAAGATAGCTTTCCTCATAAAATTCCAGAATTGAGATATTCATTCCTGGTTGCTCAATATTCAGCTCCCCAAGCAGGAAACAGAGGGTTTAAATCATCAGTGGCACACTGGGGCTTCAGAGAAATTAAACTAAGCAGTTTTTTAACATGCCTCAGTCGCCAGAAGAGTTTGCATAAAATGCATACCAATAAAGAAGGCTTTCATAGACTCATCCATCACTGCACACAGGGATTGGATACATCTGGTAATTTATTTCCAATGGATAACCCAATCTGTTCAGAGCTAAAGGAAGGTCTGAGCCATTGAGTATCTCCCTTTTATATCCATCACAACCCATTGGTACCTGTGATGCCAATGAAGCCACCAACTAATTCACAGCCTGGCATCAAGGTTGCAGCTCTCCTGTCTGTTTCCCTAATCCAATTTAAAGTCATAATGTGCTTTATTAGCTGCAGACAGAATATTTAAATTCAAAATACTTTTTTTAAAGTTTCATCTTTTGAAATGCCAATTGGTGATATTCAAGCCACATGTTAGCCACTTGTTTTTGGGGTAGAGGGTGTACCTTAGTACAAACCTTTCTCTGTTTCTTGAAAAAACAACAATAAAACACCCTTTGCCTTTTATCCACATCTGGCTGCAGCGAAAACAGTGACCCATGGAATTCAAAATTTCATACTTCACTGCTGCAGGCAAAGTCCTGAGGTTACTCTTGCTGTGTTTGTGAAAGATGTAGCGCTGTCAGGAGAAGAGCTTATTGAAAAAACACGTGGGGGTTCTGTTTCCAAAAGTTACGGAATTCGTTGGTGATAAGAGGCTTTTTAATGCCCTCTAGCCATTCGTGGGCCTTGAGAGGGAATGGTTCTGTTAACTGCAAGACAATTGCAAGAGTAAAGAGTCCATGTGAGACCTTGAGGAGTGCCACCACGACAGCTCAGCTGCTCTGCGTTGCACAGGTAATATCTCTACAAAGGCCTCCAGTTCCAATGAATTAGGCATAAATAAAACAAGTATAATAAATAAATAGAATAAAATAAATAATAAAATAAGAGTAACATTGGGTTCCACCTTATGCTGAAGATGTCCCAATGCCATGATGACTCAGGCTTCCCGCGAATTCAGGGAGGGAAGGAGTTATCAGGAAGAGGAGGATGATGAATAAAGTCATTTTCCCAATTCATAAATCTGCCTTCTGCATTCCCAGGGACCATTAAGTAGAACTAAAATTTGGCCTGAATTTTGAAAGTGGGAGCTCTACTCCAATCCACATTTATCAAGGCAGCTGCCATTGATACTACAGACCCTGCATGAGAGAGGTATGAGCCCAAAGACCACCACTATCCTTTTATCACCCTTTTACTCATTGCTGAGGGTCTCAGACTCATCCCTCATGTGCCTGTCCTCTTTTGAAAGGAGTTCCCATCTTGCTGAGCATTTTCTTGGGGTGAGAAAGTGCAGCTGGGTGAACACAACTCTTTGGAAATAGAGATGTGATAAGCCTCTGTCAGCCTCACCATTCCCAAGTGAATTTTTCCTCATGAGGGACGTAGATGGATGATGGAGCAGTGAAGAAAGCAGCTGTGCAGGATCATGTCTCATGGGAGAGGCCATGCCCAGGGAGAAGGAGGGAGCAATGCTAGCACAGGGAAATCCTCCCGCCTTTGTCAGCATGGAGCAGGTACTCTGGAGAATCCTGAAGAAAGGCCACTGTGGTGGGATTTACAGGGAATTCTGTGCTGTAACGAGCCCTCTGTGGAGCAGGGACAGGTCAGGAAACGTTCTTCTACACAGTGAAGGCAGGTTCTTGGAGACAGCTCCAACCAAACACATTTTCCATAGATTTCCCACCACTTATGTGGGAAGAGGCAGCAAAGCAGAGGCCAGGAGTGTCCCTGTGTCCCAGGACTGGCCTGTCTCTGGGGTGGGGTCCCTGCACAGAGATGCCAGTGGCTCTTGGGGCACAGCAGTACAACAACAGACCATAAAAACTGCCCAACCCAGCCAGGTCCTGGCTGTTCTTTCCCCCACCACACTCACTGCAAGATCCATGTGCTGAAGGGAAATGTCCAGATCCAAATCTGGCTTTGTCTGGGATGCAAATCCCCTCATCTTTCATGTGTGTAGGGAGGGGGCTGGGGGGATGACTTTATAGCTTTAATGACTGCAGAAAGATATCCATCTGCTGGTAGGACCTTTAGGAAGCACATTTCCTTCTGCCCTGCATGTGACTCGGGGGAACATTTGGCTGACATCTTTCTTTGAAGCTCCCCAACCATCCTATGTATCTACAAACCCTGAGCAGCAAAGCACTGGCAGAACCACAGTTCCACAATATTTTGATTAAGGAACAACTCGTCCTGTCTGCTTTGATGCTTCCTGGTCTGTGATTCCTGGGGGCAGGATTTCAGCACTGAGAAGGTCACTGGGGCTCATCTGCTTAAAGGAAAGGTGGTTCCCCTTTTGTGGTACAGACTTAAAGATGTTTAAGTCCTCTCCTGGCTTATCAGCTTCAAGTTTCAGCACATGCCATAATAACTCCTCTGAACATGCCTGAAATAGATGCAGGATGAGGAGAGCTGCCTGCTTATGCTCATACATATGTGCTTACAAATCATCATGCACTGCAATAATTCAAACATTGACAAATGGAAAAAAACCCCAGCCTAACAAGTAAAAAATCACTTTATATATACATAGTGCTATTATCTATTCCTGTTAGGAGGAAGATCTGGGTAATAAAATCCCTATTATTTCTTTTAAACCCCAAGCTGAGTAATGCACTCTCTCATTTGAGCCATATGGGAGCTGTGGTAGAAATATTTCTCCCCCTTTGGATCACCTAAGAGTTAACCTAGGAGAAACACGGAGCATGCTAATGACACCAAGCCCATGCAGATAAACATCATCTGCTTTCCAACTCCATCACATGGTTTGTATCAACAGTGCTAAATTCCTCCATAATTCCCAAAATTGCATTCCAACTGGTTGACATCCACATTAGCTGGATGTTAATCCAGTTAAAAATAAATGCAAATTTTGAGAGGAAAATGAACTCATATGTGCTTGAAAAACAAGCCATTCCCAGTTTGCTGTCTTTGGGGAGACATCAGCAGCCTTTCTGCCCAGATCCTTTCAAGACCATTTTGAAAGGGTTGCTTGGAAAGAGGTGTTTTTAAAGGCCAAAGGGAAAGGCCTTTAAAGGGGAGTGGGTGACTCCTCAGATTCTCTGAAGGTGACCTTCATCTTCACCTCTAAGGTCCTGTAGTTTGCCCAACAAGCCAAAGGGAACAGCCCTGCCACCCATCCAGGTCTCCTTCCCACATTATGGATTTCCTACAGTTGCAGGGAGGTGGGATTAATGAGAACAGCTTTTCAGGTGTATTAGCACAGCTTTTAAAGAGAAATGTAATCAAACTGGTATTTCTGCTTTCCCCCCCCCCCCCCAGACCATCCATCCCTCCATCCCTTTCCAGGGTTATCCATAGCAGCACCATCTGCTGAGTCCCAGTGTTACTACAAGCTCCTTAAGAGAGCCTTGAAGAGGGAGGAAGCCCCAGAGCTGAAAGGGATATTCAGTCCCACGTGGAGAAGCTCCTGGTGATGACATCTGAGCCTGGTCCATGCAGCTCCTGCCCCCAGGCTCATTTACCTGCCCGGTTTTCTGCCCAGAGCTCCCAGGCTTCCCATGCAATAACACACAGCAGCATTCCCATCAGCCTGGGAGGGGGCTGGCCCATGCTGGGATGGAGTCTGTGTCCCTGATTACAAGTGCTTTAATGTCCATTTCCCCACTCCTTTGATCCTGCCCATGGCATGCAGAAGAAAGGAAAATCTGGCATTTGTCTGAAGCACATTTAACCCCGCTGCCCAGAAATGGGACCTTGTCAGTCAGTGGATTTCATGGGTGGATGAATGGGATCACAGCAGTCCCCAGTTCATTAAAATAAAAGGCTGCCCTAGCTCTTACTTCAGATCTATTAGGAAATTAATGCATTTAATGTCAGACCTTAATGGCAACAGAACATGGCATTATTATTTTTATAAGACAAACACAAGCAGTAGCTAAATAGCTCATCAGCTCCCGAGCTGCAGTGGATTTCAGACAAGCTCCTGCTGCCCAGCTGGTACAAAATCCCCAGTAATAGACCACAGATGGTACCACTGTAGCCAGGGGTCGAGCAAGCATGCTGCTAAATTGGTCTGCAAACAGCAGCCTGGACCTTGGGGTTGCATGTCCCTGTCTCCAGCCAGGATTTTCAGAGGAGTTTGATGTTTGGAGCCAAGCCTGGCCACTTCTTTTTTTCTTTTTATTTACTTTAGGAACTCTAGCCTGATTTCAAGCCTTCTGTAGACACTTCTTCCTTAAAGAAATGAAGCATTTGTCAGAGAAATGCCCGTGTCTCTGGATCTTTTTTGTAGCAGATGCTGATCAAAGTGTGAGAGAGATTCCCAATAAACCAGTGGTGTTGGTGAGCTCCAGGCTGGTGCATTTAAATATTTTAAATATAGTCCTCCAAAAACCTTCTTTGGTGTTTGCTACTGGGAGAGTCTGCAGCAGAGTGTCCTCTCCTGAGAGAATATTGTGCCAGAAGTGGGATGGATGGGATAAATTGAGCCCTCTGGACTTTTAGTGCTGAAATTCAGGAGAAGAAATACTTGCGTGCACATAGTTTGGAGGGATAGATAGGTCCAGCTGCCTCTAAAATACATCCTTGGGAGTAAAATACACTTGTTGGGCTCCCACTCTCCTGAGTCTATATTGCTGAATAACCTTGTTTATCCACTGCCACAGATGTGAAAGGTGATTTCAAACAGGGGCAAAACAACACCAGGGACATTTTTGGAAGTTTTCCATGTGTTTGAGGAGCACCAGCCCCTCTCCTCTTGGTGGTGCGCTGCCAGTTAACATTGCATTCAGTCACCAAAATGAAATAAATCCCCCCAGTCACAACCAAATGTTATTCCCTTGTTGATTCCAGGACCATGCAGAGCAAGGATGGAGTTTCCCTGAACCAAACTCATTGCTAGTGGCAAGGAGTAAAGAGCAAACCGCTTGCCACCAGGAGGAAAACTGGAAAAGCCTTCATGGTTTGCCTGTCATAAAGAGGCTGGAATAATCTCTAGATTATTATTATAACAGAGAATATTTTTATAATCACCCTCTGAAATTTTCTTGATCACTGCTTGCTGTGTGCACCCAGGGGGGGATAAGCATCTTCTTCCTGATCTGTTCACTGATAAAGTCACTTATCAGATGAAGAGAAGCCCAGGTGTATCCAGCAGACGGAGTTAAAGCTCTTCCAGCCATAAACCAGGCACATTTTGAGCTGTAATTATCCGCTGGGGCTGTCCCAGGGCTGTGGTTGACTCTCATCAAAGGTTTCCAGCCAGGATGGGGTGTCAGTCCCAGAGCATCGTTCTGCTCCTGCACGTGGGCTCCACACTGCAGGAGGTGCAGGCAGCCAAGAGCAGCCCTTTGTGATCTTAAAACAGGCAGCTCTAGCAGGGGTCTGATCTCTGGGTTCGACTGCTGATATGTCAGCACTGTGTTAAGCTGGAGTTCAAACCTTCCCAGCAAATCCAGCCAGTGCTAACATTTATTGATGTTAATTAGGACACTGAGATCAGACTGCAGCAAGGCTATGGCTGTACAAGCAGGGCTCAGCCTGGCACTGTACAGGATTAAAAGGTGATGCCTAATCCTTCCTGTAGCCCTACCTGCCCTGTGTGGAGGTGAGAGGAAAGTGTCTGTCAGCATTTCCTTCCTGCCTGTAGATCAGTGACAGAGAGACAGACTTGCATCTCTCCTGTGTGCTTTAATTGCAAATTGCTAAAACATCTGATTCATGCTTAGCCTAATTATGTTAATCCTAAAACAAATAATCCCAGCTGTTATGCTGCCAGGCTGTAATTTTGGTGTTATTTCAAAATCAGAGAAAATGGAGCTGGAAGGGAGTTTGTGAGTTTACAAAGGTGCCAAAAGCTCTCTGAGCCATGCCTGGGAGGTGGAGGTGCCCTGTGTGGGTTTGCAGCAGTGGCAAATGCACAGTCTGCCTGCAAAATCCATGCCACAGCATCCCTAAGTCTTTTTTACAGATTTTAGCCTAAGACCCTTTTGCCCTATGATTTCTCTCCTCGTTGCTCAGTGGACACAAAACCAGTTTATGAATTTCCTCTCTATCTAAATATTTGAGTTACAATGTCATCCCTTCACCCTCCAGCCTCCCTGCTCAGGACAGTATGAGCTTGGTTCTTGTCATCTTCCTGCAGAAATCACATTTTCTAGACCTCTCATCCTTCTCTGCTCCTGCAGATTTCCAGTTTCATTCTCACTCTCTCCAACTGTCCTAGAGAACTGCCAGGATCTACCTTTTTCCACAAAAATCCCATTCTTTTTATTTGGGATGGAACCTCACTTTGTTCAGATTGTGGCGCTAATTTTGTCCACAGAAAGGTTTTACAGCACCTCTTGCCTTGTCACCACCTAAGCGTTGTTGTTTGAAATTACTCTCGGTACGAGGAAAATTTGTTTTGTTGTTATTGTTGGATTTTAGTAATAAACCACCAAAGAGAAAACCCCAATAATCCCCCTCTGGCTTTCCAAACCTCCTCCAGCATTCAATGTCGACAGTGACATGGGGAGATTTTCCCAAAACTTACCCGGCACCTCCAGGCTTTGGCTTCCTCTGATCATTCCCTGCGTGATTAGTCCCGATGATAGGAAAATGTGCTTTTATTTCAAGCCTGGGCTCACCCTGAGGAGCTGGGGCTGTTGCAACCTCCCTGGATGAGTGTGAGGATGAAGGAGGCTGATTCAAAATGAGTCCCACGTGTGCCCAGACAGACAGACAGACAATAGTCCTTGGG
Source organism: Zonotrichia albicollis (assembly GCF_047830755.1). Taxonomy (NCBI): domain Eukaryota; kingdom Metazoa; phylum Chordata; class Aves; order Passeriformes; family Passerellidae; genus Zonotrichia; species Zonotrichia albicollis. The sequence goes on along the minus strand of NC_133826.1, from coordinate 4,802,390 downwards.
TATCAACACAAACCAGCCAGCCCCCTGAGAGCTCCCAAACCCTGATCAGACACCTTGTGCACACTGCCAAACCATCTGGGGCTCGGAATAAATTCCCTTGAGCTTTTCTGCAACCCCAACGGCACTGAGGTCAAGGGGAACTGTTGGAACCCAGGACATGCCCTGGATGGCTCGAGCCCCTGCCAGGGGTCTCAGAGACCTTGGCATGAAACCAAAGACACCTGTGCCTTTGATTTTAACCCATGGAGAAAATTACCAACTTTATGTGAAGATTTACAAGCCACAAGAGTTTAAGTAGAATAATAGTTAGTTTGTCACAGGGTGAAAAAGTAAAACTTTGGGGTTTTTGGAATGGAGGTTCAGAAGCCAGGATGGAGGGATTTCGGCATGCCTTGTCCCTCTTCTTTCTTCTTCTTGGCCTCCATCTTCTGTGTGATGTTGGCACTTTTGGATTTGTTTAGAGTAGAAACTCACTGTCTAACACAGGTGATAGGTACTGGAAAATTATTGTAAATTATGTACATGTAGTTTTTAGTATAAAAAGATAACACCACCACAGTGAGCCTCAACCTGACCTGCTAGACAGACCTCAGCAGGTCAGAAAAAGAATGTCATAGATAACAGAGAATAAACAACTTGAAAACCACAGCCAAAGAATCCTGATTCCTTCTTTGATTTTAAGGCTGGGAAATAGAGACTTTCCAACACCTTGGGGTCATCTTGACACCAGAGACTCCGAGAGGGAACCTCACGGTGAGGAAAATAATTTTTGAAAACCTGCTTTTAAAATAAAATCAGGTATGTTTGTCAAAGGGGTCCTGTGCCAGCAGGCAGTGGGCATTTCAGCCTGGTGACCCAGCAGATGCAGTGTCTGGCAAGAGAAAAAACTGAGGAAAAAGTAAATAATGTAATACTGCTCTTGTGAATCACTGCTGTGCTGTGGGGGTAAATACACAGAGGAGTAAATATTGCACAATATTGCATTTGGGATGAACTTTTCCAAAACAAAAGAACCTAGTCTGCCCCTGGAACTCCTCAGAGCTGGGTCTTCTGTGTGCACAGCACTGAGTGGCCACAATGTCTCAGCATCTGTCACGTGTGTTATTGACCCAAACTGGAGCATGTCCCAGCCAAATTCTCCTGCTGGCTTGGCTACAAGCACCAGCCAGAGCCTGGCCAGCCCTTACCATGGTTTTGATGTACAGCCATAACCCAGGTTTGCCTGGTTTGCAAATCACACTGAACTCCAAGCTGCACTTGGATGAGTCTCGTGTTTCCCACCACCCAACAATAACACTAAATCCACTTTAAAAGCTTCACTCTTTACCACACACAAACAAAAACCATCCCCTTGATTTTGGTTTTTTTATCCCTTTGTGCAATAGTAGTATATCCCAGAGCTAAAAGCCATGTTTGCTTCCAGGAAACAGCAACAACAGAAATTCTTAATTGAATTAATTAATTCCATGTGCATATCTGGAAGGACATTCATCACAGCAACTGATTGATGTGCTGCTCAGTGAAACCTGCTGTGGGCACAGATTTCTGGGCTGGGGCTTCTCCTGGATGCTAATTGTGTCTTAGACACCATAAATGCTGCTGGGACATGTCAGAAAGGAGAATCTGAGTCCTGGACACATGGACATGGGAGGGAAAACCCTGCTGAGGCACTCCAGTGCACAACTGCTGGCTCCTCAGCTGCCTCAGCACAAGGAAATGCCTGGAAAATTAATCTGAGTTTTGGGATTCACCAAGTTAAGATGCTTTTAGGATGATGGGAAAGGCTGATGCACACATGGAGGCATGCATGAGGATAAAGATTATACCTGCAACTGTATTAGGTGAGAGGAAAATGCCAGGCAAAGCGCCAAGATCAAGCCAAAAATATGTTATACCCTGTGGTATAACATGTGTGAAGGGTAGCAGGTGAGGATCCCTCTTGCTATGAAACACAAAGAAACCCTAAAAGCCCAACAAACCATTCCCATATGACAGCCCCTAAATTCCAAGACGTGACCCACATTCTGCCTTCAAAGACACATCTGTGGCATGCATGGGCCTTTCTCTCCCTGTCACCATCCCTGAAAAATCCGTGACAGGGCAGCCACGAGGCTCTTGTCAGGATTGTGTCTGCGTGACATGTTCTCACACAGGACAAAAGCATTTTTGGGAGGCCAGGGCAAAACGTGGGATGAGAGGAACCCAAGAGCAGCAGTCATGAACCCACCACTAAATAAGCTGTGCTGCTGGGGATTGATTTTTTCACAAATCACCCCCAATGAATGCAAGTGGTCCCAAGCCTGCACTTCAGGCCAGGCCTAATCCTGCTCCCTCAGACATCGCTGCCATTCATTTCAGTGGCACTGGACCACAAACACCCACCTTCAACATATGGGAGAGTTATAGCTGCTCTGCCTCTGCTTTTGCTCTTCCTTCCCCTGCCAGGAGGCCAAAAAATCTCACCTGAAATGCCAGCAAGAGTTGCTGCATGTGCCAGGCACAGTCCTCAGCACAAGGTTTAATGAAAATAGCATTTTTGGGAGGCCAGGGCAAAATGTGGGATGAGAGCAGTCCAAGAGAAGAAGTCATGAAGCCACCACTAAATAATCTGTGCTGCTGGGGATTGGTTTTTGCACAAATCATCCCCCAATTAATGCAGCTGGGCCCTGCTCTGATCCCAGGCCTGCATCTAAGGCCAGGCCTAATCCTGCTCCTTCAGACATCACTGCCATTCATCTCAGCAGCACTGGACCACAAACTCCCACCTTCAACATGTGGGAGAGTTAAAGCTACTCTGCCTCTGCTTTTGCTCTTCCTTCCCCTGCCAGGAGGCCAAAAAAGCTCACCTGAAATGCCAGCAAGAGCCACTGCACGTGCCAGGCACAGCCCTCAGCACGAAAACACAGAAAGGGCATTTTAAGGGAGGTTTAATGAGAGTATAATGAGGGGTTTCCAGCATTAATGACACAGGGAAGGTTTTGGATGGAACCAGCAGCGTGCTGCATTTTCCAGCAATGTGCTACACGGAAAACCAGTCCCAGCCCAAACTTTGCCACCTCGGCTTTGATGTGGGTGATCAGTGTGCCCACAATTTCTCCTACCAGCAGCAGCATTCACAGATGTCCCCTTTACTTCTCCCTGTTCCATGTTTTAAGGAATCTCTCTGGTTTCAGGTAGCAGCAAGGGAATGTTTGGCATGAGGGATGGTGGTCAAAGCTCTGACCATGATCTTCAGGCCCTCACGTCTCAATCCAAACCACCCTGCAGTGTCAGTTTACACCCTTCTCCTCCTCCTCCTCCTCCTCCTCCTCCTCCTCCTCCTTCTCCTTCATTATTTTCAAAATATACTAATATTTGTAGAATTTGGTTTACTGAGCAAAACCATTCATTTTCCTACTTCTGGTCTTCCACAGGAGGACATGGAGGGGGGTGTCTGCACAGCTGCAGCCAGATCTGAATTGTCTTTCATTTCCAACCCCATCATGAAGCAATAAAATGGGTTTGTTGAAAGAATGGAGTCCAACAATCTCCACGAAGACAGCTCGTTAGGGCCAACTTGCCTTTCTCAGAGGCACTGACACAGAGCAGCTTGAGCAAAGTCAAATTGGGGTGAATTGGTGTGAGTTTTGTGTGACTGTTGAAAAAAATAGACTTGAAATGTGTGGTTTTCTCCTGCCTGCAAATGGCATTTTTTCCTTCTCTGAAATCACTTTTGTTGCAACCTCCCACTGAAGCATGCTTGGTGTTTGATTGTAGATGTATTGAGCTTTTGAAAGTAGCTGATTTAGTTAAATTGGTTCTATTGAGATTTAGCAAGTTTATAGCAAATATCTCACTACTTTCTTGCTGAATTCAAGTGAAACCAAGGATGCTGTAAGACTCTGTCCTGTTATAATGGCAGAAAAAGGGAACAAACATAGCCAGAATCAGGCCCAAAGGTTTCTGATGTATTTTAGACACTTTCTGGCTAGATTTTCCTTCCATTTCACCTGGTTTTTGCATCCCAGAAGCCAGTAAAGAAAAGTCTTTATACGAGAGAGTGCAGATCAAGCCTGGGCTAGAGAACCAGATGCCATTTACTCCCAGTCTGGCAAATGACCCCAGAGTACATGGCAAAAAGTGTGAATAAAACGACACAGACCTCCTCACCAGAGGCCAGTGAGTCTGTTTATTTATTCAGCTCATACAGTCCTTGTTTTATACTTGGATGCATATGAATAACAACACAATTTTAAGCCTATGCCAGCTGGTTTGTTTAAGACTGTAACTGCTTCTGCAGCCAGGGCATGTTGAAAGGAGGGGAAACGCCTTCCCACGATGAAACCAACCCACCCACCAGTCCCCACCAGAGAGCCTTGGCTCCTCTTTCCCTACCCTTGTTCTTAATGGACTCTCCTCACTTTTTCAGGCACTTAACAGATGATGTTAAGGTACTTGAAGAGCTTTACACAAATTACCAAATATAATTCAATAATTTCCTCATGTTTTATAAACAATACTTCCAATAGATCTACCATACTATGAGCTGAACCATTTTTTCTCTGTGGTTTTGCTCCTTGCTTGAACAATTTTTTCCACTGCACACTCATTCAGCTGAACCCATCTCCTTGTCCTCTCCCTTCTGTTCTCTGTTTCTGTCTCAGTACAGAGCGCTCCTGTTATCTGTTTCTCCCCAGACATTTCTTTTTCAATGCCAAGTCCAGGATCCCAGCAATGATGCTAAGCAGTTAAAAAACAATGACCTTTTCTATTTGGAAATTAGGAATTCTTAGGAGGTGTGCAGCTACAGGGAAAGTCCAATTATCAATAGCTTTTACTTTTGTCAGCCTTTATGCACTCTTTCCACCCATGGAAGCACACATCCTTTTCCATCTCAGCCTTTCATGCCTCTAAACCAGGCAAGAACCTTGATGCCACATTTTTTTCAATGTACTATATAGGCAACGTTGCCTTCCCAGCTTTCAGCAGTTTTGAGATGCAGGGATTTGACCTGGACCAACCATTTCATTGCACAGGATGTGTTTTCCAGGCAGTTTTTCCTGGCAATCCCAGCAGCAGCCCAAAGCCCCAGAGCTGTCTGTAGACATTCTCTGTTCTCCTGGTCCTTGGGGTGATAGGCACCATCTGCCCTCACAGCACATCCCATTGTGGCTTTTCTGCATCCTGTGATGGGACCAACAGGACAAGGGAGCAGAAGAAACCAGCTGGGCATGACCCACCCTGGTGTCTCCATCCACACCATGGGGGACTGACCCTGCCAAGATCATTTGGCTGAACTTGCAAGCAAAAATCTGGGATTGTTCAGTGGAGCTACAAGAGCCAAAAAAATTCCTTTTTTCAGGGTTGCACCCAACCTGGTCAGGGTGAAGCTGGGAAACAACATCAGAGGAATTTGTATTGAATTTGTATTCACCAATGCTCATGGGCAGGGAAAAAAATGGCTGGATCAGAACCTCACTTTCTAATGCAGAATTTCTAGGGTTTATAATGTTCTGCTGTGCTATTCCCCATCAGGCTAGGCTCATAATGGACATGGTGTGAGATGTACATGGTGCAGCACATTATGAGCAGCCCTGATTGACGGTGCCGTGCAGTGATGACAGCTCTGTGTTTTGCTTTCATTTTTGGAGACTAAGTGGCTTACATGTGGTCCCATTTAAAGGATGTCTGGGTGGCAGCTGCATTCTCCTCTGTGCTTATGAGAGGGAAATGAGCTTTTCAGTCCCAAAATACTGCAAAAAGGGGTTATGTAAAAAGGCTGCATGCAGCTATTGAAGGGGGAAAATAGCCTCTCCAGACAAAGTGACTTCCTGTTTACAAAACACAAACGTTTTGGACATGGCTCTGAAATGCCAAGCAGGATTTTTGATGTTTTCCAGAGCAATGTCCAACTTGGGATCAGGGTGATTTTTTGAGAGTGCTGTCCTTGAAGAATGAGGCTACTTTGAGGTTGTACTTCTGGAATTGACAGCTTGTTCTTCAAATTTCAACCTCCCTCTTTAAACACCTCGTGTTTAGGGATGCTGTGCCCATGGCATCACCCTTCCAGTGATGGGGCAGCCCATTGTTCTTGTCTGACAGGCAGCCATGTACCTGTGACTTCTTTCTTTTCCATTTCCAGACACTTTGCACTTTGGAAACAATACAGCACTGAAAAAGATCAAATCCATATAAGAGTTAAGATGGGGAAAAACAATTCTAATTTTAAATACAGGAAAAGGGATGAGATGGTTCTGTTTCTGGACAAAAAGAGAGGGACAATACTCATCTGGGAAATTTTGTGAGCAGTTGTGATTCAAGTTGTGCCAGAGGAGGATTTGATTGAATATTAGGAAAATTTCTTCACTGAAAGGATGGTCAGGCATTGAACCAGGCTGCCCAGGGAAGTGAGAGAGTTCCCAGCCCTGGAAGTGTTCAAGAAACGTGTGGATGTGATGTGTGGGGACATGGTGGACATGGCAGTGCTGGGCGAATGAACAGAATAGATGATCTTAGGGGTATTTTCCAACTTTAATGATTCTGTGTTCCATAAAATGTGTCTCTTCATCAGGGCCAAGGGATATTTATCCTTATTACTGTGTGAGGGTTTCTGAAACCCCATGTGGAAGCCCATGGTCAGAGCCATAAGTATCTCCTTCAGTTCTCCCCATGGACCACATTTGAGTAGCACAGAACTCCTCCCTTTCCCTGGACACTGGCAACCAACATTTTATCCCTTTTTCTTTTGGTGTGGACTGTCCCCACAGCTCAGCATTCCTTTGCAGAGGGGAAGCCAAGGGCGATTGAGGGGCTCTTGGTGTGCTTTGGCACCAAGCAGCAGAGCTGAGGAGGGAGTGAATAAGCAAACCAGTCCTGCCAAGACAAGATGGTCACTGTGAGTGGAGTTGTGGCCTGCAGTGACAAAGTACAAGGAGGTTGCCAACAGAGAGCTGACCCAGCAAAATGTTGGTTTATTTATACATTTCAGCATGTGCCGAATGCGTGCACTGTGCTGGATTCCCCAGGAGGGGAGGACAGGAGGCTGGGAGGAGAGAGGGCAAACCATGTGATGAAAAATATACCCTGCAAAACACACAGGCTAGGGCTGCACATCTGAGACATGGACACAGGATTCCAGGGAGAAAAGCTCCCAGGGGATGCCCAGAGGTCTCTACTTCCCACTTAGAAATCAGAGCCTGACAGTTCTGAGCTGTTGCATAGGGTATTGATTATTTCTGGTACCCAGGAGCAAAATGGAATCCTTACTCCTTGCATCCACCCCTGGATGTGGATGTTAAATGCTTGTCTTGGCTTGAAAAGACAGGTGTCTGCTACGGAAGGCAGGAGCCTCCCTTGAAATCGAAAACGTAAACCCCTCCCTATGAATTATTGCGATTTTGAAATTAAAAGGCTCTCAGGCAAAGATATGGGAATAGGAACAACAGTTCTTTACTAGGAAAATTTTAAAAAATATAATACAATAGTACAAAAAAGAAAACAAACCACTGCCAGAGTCAGGAGAGGACCTCACAGCCTGTGTGTCAGTGTGGTGGCACAGTCCCATCCCATGGGGGCTCAGCCCTCCTGCAGTGCCAGCTGTGGTGCTACTGGAGCAGGGATCCTGCATAAGGGGGGAGTTTTCCTCTGCAGCTCCAGGGCTGCTGGAGATGGGCCTGGGCTCCCTCTGGGAAAGCAGGGCAGCAGAAAGCTGGTCCTCTGGCAATGCAGTGGGCAAAGGCTGCTGTGGTGTCCCAAAGCTCAGATTGTATCCAGGTAGGAATGGTTGGCTCCTCCCCTGGGCGGAGCATCTCCCAGTGGGATGATGGAATTTTATCAGCCATGCAGTGACACTCACTGGCCATGACAGAAGATAATTAATAATTAATGGCCCATGAACAGAAGAGATCTCCTGGAGGGAGGATTGGTTGTGGAAGAGATAAAGAAAAACTGCCCAATGAACAGAAGAGAACTGCCCCACCTCTAACAGATGGTGATAGAATACACACCCCCATTTCTAACCCAAGACAATGCCACACTCTGTCCTGCACCCACCTCCATCACTCAGGACACCCCCAGAGGGACTGCAAATTCTCTTCCCTGAGACCCTAAAACTGAGAAGTTCTACTGAATCTCTGTCATTAAAGGATCCTCATATCTGGGAGAAAATTCCTTCTCCTTTCAGCCACCTCTGCCATACAAAGGGCATGAGATAGGGAATGAGATTTGGTGCCTCTGCTATGAAACCCACACAAGTTTGCATCCTGCTTCTCACATGTCTAAAAGGATAAAGCAGACATAGCTCGATTCCTTTGGGATTTTTGTTTGCAATGTTGCTGTTGCTTATTGTTAGCCTGGGTGCTCTGATAATCTGTGTCTGTGAAGGAATTAAGCACGAGGATTTGTTTTCAGCTGGCACAAGTTAGAGTCACTCCTGTCATACACACAATATATCTCAAATGCTCCTTAGATAATCAGAAAACAGTGTCCACATGAGTTAATTTGCTTTTTCTTCTTGTCTGTGGGGTTTTTTCAGCGCTTGAAGGCAGGCACAGAGGGGAGGAGGTCTCTCTCAGGCTCCTTGCTTCTGTCTGCTCCCTAAACAACACATTAATCACCCAGACAATGTAACTGAACTCCAGGCTGCTGCCTTCTGCCTTAACAAAATACACTTTTCTTTCTGAAATAACAGTATCTGCAAGGCAAGGCTGTTGTTGTCGTGTTTTTCTGAAATCTAACATAGTCTGGGGAGTTTCTTCTTTAGGGAGCTCTGGCTGGGTCCAAGGGCTTGTCTGAGGAATGTATAAAATCTTCTCTGCTGATAAGCTGAGGAGGAGTGCAGTGCTCCATTCTCCAGCACACCTAACCTGGATGAACCTTGTGTTATGATATAAACAAGCCCTGCTTTGGTTCAAAGTGACTGTTTTTTTATTGTTTCATTTGACTTTTGACATTTTTCACCCCGACCCCGCTGCATTGCTGCCCACAGCACCATTAAAGGGTTATCTAATTCCACTCGAGGCCGGGTGGGTTTCTCAGAGTGCAGAAAGTGTCAGGCAGAGATGGATCACAAACGGTCCAAACTGAGTATTGAGTTGTGTGTGAGGAAAACATCTTTCTCCTGACACATCCCAGACCCATGCCAGCAAGGTTACTGGCAGAAAAGTCAAAGCAAAGCACAAGCAGTGTTGCATGGGGGGTCTCAGGAGGGCACAACAGTGAGGGGAGGACAGGGATGGCCTCAGAGTGTCCTGAGGAGCTCTGGTGGCCACAGGCTGGCTGCAGTGAAGGATGATCAGGGAACTTGATCTTCTTGCAAAAGAATCAAGAACAAAACTGAAAATTTATTTTAAAAAAATAAGTTTTCACCCAGGTTTCAGAAACAGTGGGGGGAAAATTGCCTGCAAATCATTGCCTTGCTAAAGGTCTGCAGGGATCAAGAAAAGCACGTGTCTGTGTGGTGTCAGGGTGCAATGTATGGTGAGAAAGGAAGATAAGGGCAAAAGGGAGAGGAGGAGGCAGACATGGGAATCTCAGGGGTGCTGTTTGCTCAGGGTGATGCAGAAAGTCACTCAGCTCTCACCTTCCCACTCCCAGGCCTGCAGGCCTCAGTGTAAGGTGGCAGATAAAATTTCTTCCTCTGGGCTGACAAACTCAGCTCCAGGGCTGGAGACTGAGACATTTTGCAGGGAATTGTCATTTTCTGAGAGTGAAAGGCTGCTGCAGTGAGAGATGGCTGATTTAGCCTGGTGACCTTTTGCAGAAGCAAAGAAAAAAAATATCAATAACAGCATGGTGTCTGTAATAAAAGGAAGCAAATGGAAATCTGGAAGATGCCGAGTGGATTTTCTTTGGAGAATTGCTTCCCCATGGATGCTCCTGCAGCAAAGCATCTTGACAAGTGCCAGGTGAACCATGTCCTTTTGTCCTTTAGAAGTGGCAAGGGATGTAAGGCAGGATTCCTGGAAATCTGAGTGACTCTGACACCTTCCTGGGATACTGAGAGGACAGCAGCCAGGTGTGCAAGGAAAGCTCAGCGTTCAGGTGGACAAACATACCCTGGTCTGTTGTCACAAATCATCAAAATTCTGCTGCTCAACCCCACCAAACCTGCCTCATCCAGCCTTCATTTGGCTCTGGGCATGGAAAGATGGCTCAGAAGGTTTTCAGTCTGGCAATGCCATCATTCCTAATGTTGTGCTGATCTTCACCCTTCCCTCTTTATGCCTAAATGTCTCTCTGGGCTTTGCTGATTTTCACACTCCCTGGCTGGGAAGGCTGACCAGCGATCAGCACACTTGGAAGGAGCAGGGAACAGATTTTCCTCACCATTTATTTCTTTTAACACTAAGAATGTGGTAATGCCTCCAAGATCACTGCTTCTTGCAGCCAGGTCTGTGTTTGTGGTTAGTGCTGAAGTTCATCCTGCTGAGCAATTCCACTTTGTTATTTCTAAATTCAAATACCAAAGGAAAAAAAATTAAACTAATAATAAAAAATTAATAGAGATAACTATGTAGAGCAGGGAATAAGCCAATCATTTCCGCATTTGATGAAAATGACCCTTGCTCTACCAGAAGTTATGACTGTAGTGCTGATGCTGCTGATTGAAGCTGGATGATCCATGTAGAGCAGGTGGCTGCACTGCAGTCTCCTTCTGCCCCAAAAACTGATTAATAACCCTTTAAAAATACTATTTTTTTGAATTAGAAGAAACTGAAATGTGCTGAAATGAACTCGGGGAGTGCCCAGGGAGCATTCACATCCCTATGGGGCTGTGCAGTATTAAACTGGCAGCATTTATTGCTTCAGAGCAATGTGTGTGGAGCTCCAGGTGCTGACTTGCTATGGACCCCTTGCTGCCTTGCTGGCCACTGCTTCCCTGCAGTTTTCCCATCTGCTGCACACAGACAGACAGGAATTGTTCATTCCCTTTTTGCCAGCCAGGACCTGCAGGCTCTGTGACATTCCCCTGGTGCAGAGGGGCTGCAGAGCCACCTGAACCCCCCTTTGCTGTATTTGGGCATGGCCACCCTGCATTTAATTCTGTGATGTGTGCATCACTCAGAGGCCTGAGTGCTTCCCTGGCAGGGCAGTTATTATCATATTATCATCATTTTAATTTTCTTTATTTGGAGTAAAAAGCAATGTTGAAGTTTCCCTCGGCTGAGTCACAAGATGCTGGAAATGCAGCTTTTATAACAGGCAAATATGCAAAAAATTAACAGTCTCCTCTTTTCTTAGACATTCTAATTTTTCACAAAACTGGTGTGGCTGAAGCCAATTTGCCAAGGGGAAAATGATCCAGCTCCCAGAGGTTGGAATGGCAGTGTTTCCCTGAGCTCTGAGTCAGAGCCCTTGATAACAGGGAACCAGTGAATTTTTTGGAGCTGCACAATCCAGAGGCCAAGCAGCAGCTGGATTTCCCAGCTCCAGAGAAATCACTGGTTCCAAAGGGCAGCTCAGTGCTTCTGGGCAGACCACAGGCTCCTTGTGGAGCAGTGCTTGTTGTGTTGTCCAGGGGCAGAGCAAATGGAGGCAGAAAGTTTCCAGGGCCCTTTCCAGATGACTCCTCCAAGGCTTCATTTTCCCTGTGAGGGTGGGGAGGCCCTGGACAGGCTGTCCAGAGAAGCTGTGGCTGCCCCTGGATCCCTGGATGTGTCCAAAGCCAGGCTGGAAAGGGTTTGGAATAGCCTGGGATGATGGAAGGTGTCCCTGCGCATGGCAGGGGGTGGAATGAGATAAGCCTTAAACTCCATTCCAATCCAAACCATGCTGTGATTTCATGACTTCTTGATCCTCTCCAGCACATCTCAGCTGCATCCATGCCAATAAAGGCCACAGGGCCAGAGCCAAGCATCCCACAGATGCCTGTGCCAGTCTGTACTTTTACATTGCTCATATCCTGCTGCTCTGCCCAGAGCTTCTGCAGGGAGTTCAGCATGAGCAGAAGAGAACACAAATCATGGAGAGTGTGGATGTTGTTAGATTTAACAAGGCCAAGAGCTGGATCCTGCACTTGGGTCACAACAACCCCCTAAATGGCACTTTTTAACTTTCCCTTTATGTAATGGCACCTTATTACACTCAGTTTGCAGGGGAATCTATTATTCCCAGCCCAGAACCCAAGAAGATGCCCCTTAATATACACCTAAACCTGCTTAGGGAGTGTCCAGAGGCTTGGTGGGATTTTCTATCCACAGCCCAGACCAGCCACAGGAAAGTCCATTCCTCTGAGGCCATTTGGCTGGAGGCTCTGACAAATGCCTGGATGTAAGGAAATGTAAACCAGTCCCAGGTGCTACCAGGGCTTTGCCAGGGCTCATCTGCTCCCCTCCAGGAATTCTGCCACTGTGGTGCTCAGAGCCAGCCAGGAGCAGACCCAAGGGGCACCTTGAGGCTGTCTCAGCTCTCAGTGTAACCCAGCACCTTCCCTCCAAACCACAAATAGCCAGGGTGCTTTTCCTGTCCTTCTTTTATTTCCCTTTCTCTCCTGTTTCAGCATGGATGACAAATAATGTTTTAAGCTCATCGAGGAAATGACCTCATATTTTAAGTTCTTTCCTGGGGCAGCTTTTAATATTTAAATATATGTGTGTGCTTTTCTGCTTCTTTCTTCTCTCCTACACATCAGATAAAGAGTTTCCCCTGCAGAAAGGAGCAGAGGGTGATATCACAGCTCACTGAATGCACTTGTTGCTCCAGCCCTCCTTGTGTTTCTGGGGGCTCGCTCAAATTTCACTGGAGTTGGCTCTGGTTCAAAGTCTTGCATGATGGATCACTGGGCCCAGGTTTCTCCTCTTGCTCTTGCCATTCCAGAGGTATATAAGGCAGGAAAATTAATAATGCTGTGATTTTACTGGGGAATGTTAAACATTAGCAATCACGCACTCTTGGGTGTTGGTATTTACCATGAGCACGGAAGGAAGGAAGGAAGGAAGGAAGGAAGGAAGGAAGGAAGGAAGGAAGGAAGGAAGGAAGGAAGGAAGGAAGGAAGGAAGGAAGGAAGGAAGGAAGGAAGGAAGGAAGGAAGGAAGGAAGGAAGAATTTCTCATAGGGATATGAGCTGTATTAGCTACCTCCCACTTTAGTCAATGGAGAGACACTGGCACCTCCATGGTGCAGACTGTAGATTTTCACAACTTTTCTGGAAATTTAGCATCATAGAATGGGATGGATTGGGAGGGGCCTTAAATATCATCTTGTTCCACCTTCTGCCATGGTCAGGGGCACCTTTCACCAGACCAGGTTGCTCAGAGCTCCTTCCCACCTGATCTTTAACACTTCCAGAGGTGGGGCATCCACAGCTTCTCAGGGTAACCTGTGTCAGTGCCTCACCACACTCTCATATAAAGAAATTTTCCTAGTATCTAATCCAACCCTCCCCTCTTTCAGTTTGAAGTGATTCCTCCTTATCCTGTCACCACAAGCTCCTGTAAATAGTGTCTCTTCCTCTTCTCACTGAGTACAGATGTTAGAGCACAGTGAGATGAAATCTGCCCCAGCTGCCTTAGCTGAGGGCCCACATCAGCAGTTTTTGGGATGAAAAGGAATTAAACCATCCTCTCCCACACCTCTGGGCTCCATGGTCAGTGCCTCAGAGTTCCAAGCTTCAGCCCCATCCAGAGCTCAGCAAAGAGCAGTTCCCTGGGCCACTTGCAGAGCAGAGATTGGGAACAGTGGCACTCAGCATTTCACTGGGCAGAAAAAGGGCTTTCCAAGAAAAGATAACTTCAAGCAGAGCATCTTTCAGGGTGGATTATTATCATGGCTACTGCTGTACTGAGTCTCTCCTACTGCATAAAGTAGGGAATATTATGCAGTTTTGCAGCCTTTCATTAGCAATATCCCTCCCAGGCCAGCAAGCCAATGTTTTATTAAAAGACACATGGCACTTTTTAAAGGCTAGTTATCACAAACCACTAGATTTCTTCTGATCCTTTCCAAAGTCCTTGTATAAAACTGAAGGTTATTAAAAATCTCATTTAATGAAGCCTAACACTTACAGTTTTTCTTTTTGGGGGAGAGAAGGAGGGAGATTTACATTCCATTACAGCTTCCCTAAAATCCCATCACTGGAAAAGCTCAAGGCCAGGTTGGATGGAGTTGGGACTGGATGATCTTTAAGAGCTCTTCCAACCCAAATCATTCTAGGATTCTGTGATCTACAACACCAAATAAAAAAGAAGGAGACCCCATAGTGCCTGGTGATCTTTGCCTCAGGAATGCTGATTCAATCTGCATCTTATAAATCAACTTAATTTCTGTAAACTTTCAGAGCACCCAGTACAGAAAAAGTCAGAATAACTATTTTTTAAGAGAGACTGAAGGAGATGAATCCTCAGGAACTCTAAGGAGAGTCAGGTATCAGGTTTGCATCCAAACCTCAGCCAGTGGAAAAAGGATGACATCTCTGTGATTATGTTTCTCCAGCCCTTTTATTAATTCCTTTGCCACCTGGATGTAAACTGCTACTTCCTCCCCCCTCCAGAGAATTCAGTCATCTGGTTTGTGCACCAGTGGTGATAAAAAATCTACCATTCAAGTAAGGCTCAGGATGAAGATATTTAAAGGCAGGCAGACAGGCTGAGGCAAAGGCAGTTGGTTCTGGGAGACTGCTAAAGGCCCACAGATGGGACTTTGAGCTGTGCTGTGGATAATGCTTCAGGGTTTGATTTTTTGAATGGCTCAAATGCATTTTTTATATGTCCAGGCACCTTTATGCTCAATTCCACTGGTGCACAAGCTGCACCCATTAGGCAGCACTTTGGGGCTACTGGGATTTAAGAACTAATTTCTCATCCAAACCATAACTGAAGGAGTTTCACCCATATCACTGCAGCTGACTCCATTTGGCCATTGGGATCAGGATGACATTTGGTCCAGGATGATGAGAGTGGATAAATGTGGAGACTCATAAACTAAGAAAAGCTGTGCCTACAGTGACACCATGCTATGGCAAGGCTCACTTAGCACACACTTTCATTAATGGAGGAAAGGAACCAATATGATGCTTGAGTTTCATTTTTTGAGCCTGAAAACTCAAAAAAAAATCAGAGTTTCCAGCTTGCATCTGGAGATGTTGGTTATTTCTGCACAATTTCAGCATGTTTAGTAGGGGACGAGTCCTACATCCGAAGGTGCACACCTGAGAATTTCTTATAGCAGAATTTTAATGAGCTGCTCATGTCATCAAGCAAGTAACCAACCAAGAGGAAAGGCCAGCCAAGGAACTCCCAGCCAGGGCAGAGCAGCAGAGACATAACTCAATGAAAAAGGAGCAGCAGACATCAAAGCAAGGATGAGGTGATTTTCCACACACCTGGATGTCACTCCCCCCAAGCTCACCATCCATGTTCCGTGTCAGCAGAAATATATTGGACCCCTCCAGTGCAACAGCAAGGACTTGGGAACAGATCCAGGGTGCAGTGAGAGCTTTCAGTAACCTCACTGATCACCAGCTCAGGCCCACTGTGATAGACTATTGGTTTGCTCATTTGGGTTTTGTTTCTCAGGTAAAACTTTTCACCTCCTCGTTCGGCGAGAACAAGTCATTAGGCATTTTTTTTTCATTTTAGGGTCTTGATTTGCTTGTGTGTGAGTTGACAGCCCAGGAGTATTTGCCAAAAGTTGGTAAAGTGCCAAGTTTTCATTAAACCTCTTGTAAACCCCAAACTGCCGTCCTGCGAGGCTACATCTGGCAGGGAAGCCATCTGTGATTCGTATAGTCTTGCTCCAACAAAACGACAACAGTGTGAAAAACTCTTTTCTCTGGTCGGCAGTGAACTGTAAAAGTAACATTAGTAATAGCTTCTGCAGGCTCAGTAATGACATAATTGACATTGGCTGAAAGCAAAAGCCCCAGCAGCGAGGTCTTGCCAAGGCTCTGGGTTGATTCATATCATCCTTCAAAAATACAGGTCATAGTCAAGAGCCCTCTTGGATGCTGCTTCTCACGTGAGTGGTGAGGCTGCTCCTCCTGAGCAGAGGCTGCAGCACAATCTCACAGAGTAGGAGCCTCCTGACCCCAACCCTGGCAAAAAAAAACCCCACAAAAAAGTCAAATAAGGGCTGCTCTGCTTGACTGAAGCCATTTGCTTGATCCATAAACAAGGTCTGTATTTGCAATTGTTTAAAAACCTGCAGCTTCACAGCGAAGTGCACATTGCACCCAGTAATCTCTTATATCTATAGCAACATGACCTGCTGCATTTTATTTAATGCAGAGCCCTAGAAAGGAGACTGGGCTGCAAGCCATCTGCACATATGTTTCTTGGATGCCTGATATTTTCATTTTGCTTCAGATGAGCTGCACTGTTAGGGGGCTCCCATTTATAGCATCCGGGATTTTTTCCAGTATATGTTGTGCTCACCCTGTCTGCAAACCTCTCTTCTGCCCTCAACCTCCTTCACCCCCATGACTCAAAAAATACAAACCCCAGCAGATGTCCATTAAAAAAAAAAAAAGGAGAGAGAGAGAGAGAGACAAAAAGCACTGATTTGCTCAAATCTCTCGCTAAAGAAACCATTCCCCAACTCCCTTTGTATTTAAAAGCTTGAGGCCCCTGTTTTAGAGAAATCCTAGAAATACAATTTAAAGACCTCGGTGGGACCGTGCAGCACTGAGAGACCGTGTGCTTACTGATGGGGAATGTTTAGAAAAACAACACCTAATGCCACCAAAGTTTCCATTTGCACCTCTGCCATTCTGCACCTTTCATGGAGGGCCTGGCCTGCAAAGCAGGAGCTTTTCCTGCATTATTTAGACAAGTAAGTGACAAAAAACACTGGACTATAGCCTGAACTCTTTACTAAAGCTTTAGACCTTCCTGATTCAGGCAGCAAGTAAGTGGGGATTTAACCAGCTGAGGCAAGACCAAAAGAAGATGAAAAAGGAAGAAAGAGAACAAAGGACTGTAGGGCAGCACAAACTGAGTGTCTGATTCTGACCCTCCCCTGCAGCAGGAGTGAATCCACATTTGTGGAGATCAGAGGTGGCTCTGTGCTGAGTGATGGGCTGCAGGAGAGGGGCAAAACAACACTGACAACATCATTTTTGTTTTGGAACATATCAGGGCCAAGGGGCCAAATCCAGAGCTGGTGTCAAGGAGTGTTCGCCTCTCAAACTCCCTCCTGCTCAGTGTGCCTGGGAGTTTGATGTGGGAAAAGATGTAAAAATCAAAGCCCGCGCCTGAGCTGAGGTGTGGTGGGCCAGCTGTTGTTCTGGAAGGTGATATTAATGATATACTGGCTGGGATGGCTGGTGAGACATCTCACTGTCCTTGTGAGGTCACTTCTGCTCCCTCTCTGTGTCCTTCCCTTTGTCCCTGTGCTTGTGAGACTCCCACGCCCGGGCTGGAAAAGGGATTTATTTCTCTGAGCTCTGTTTCTCCCTCCTCCTGCCAGCCCTGGTGCCAGAGGCAGAGCCCACACAGACTGCCAGACTGTGTTGAGCCCAAGGTTGGGATGCTGGGAACAGACTCCAAATGTGCCCTTCTGTGGCTGCAGCATCCCCTGGCTCTTCCTTTGGCGTGGCTGGCAGTCCCCACGGGCCCTGGGCTGTGGTCTCTTTTTTGTTCCACACTGACTCCTCCACAGGAGCCTTCGGGGTCTGTCCATGGCTGGCTCATTGGGTGGGAGCAGGGAATTCACAATCCTGCCAGAATTCCCTGCCTGTCAGAGCTCCCAGCTGGCAGGACAGCACTGCTCCTCAAAGGGAAGGTCATGGTCCCTTGTCAACACCAAGGAGGGTTGTGCAAGCCCAGCATGAGGTAGGGAGGTGTCCCCAACATGGATTTGTGACATGGGACAATAGAGCAGAAATGATGCTTTCCAAAAATAAAGCCATCCTCTCCCACAGCAAGGCTTGAAAGGCTCCAGCAGCTCCTGTGCTGCTGGCTCTGCTGGACATGTCTGTGCTGCTGAGGAGGAACCAGAGGCACCAGGAATGCCAGACATTCTCCATGTCACAGGGACAGCCCAAGGACAGCATTTCTTGGGGTGCCCAGGAGAGCCCAGTGTTTGGGACTGGCCAGATTTCCTCAGGCAGTGGGGACTTGAGGCTGGCTATCCCAGAGCTGGTTCCTGGCAGACAGCAGACCTTTCTGAGGCTGTCAGCTCCATGGCACCCTGCACAAACCCCTCCCCAGGGCCCTTCCAGAAGCCATTCCCTTGGCTGGCTGAGGATTAACTCCTTGGCCTTGCTCAAGTGAGGTCGCAGCTGATTGCAAAGGGGAAAATGTGCAATGCAGGCAGGGAAACAGGCAACATGAGCAGAAACCTGGTCAAGGGTGGTCACTTCCTCCGTTTGTATGGGGATTCAGGAAGTCCATTACAAAGCACTCCATCACTGTCACTTAATTCCAGCTAGATTACAGAAGATTAATAGTTCTGCTCCTTCTCCCCCCTGCCTGCATGTGCAGAGGGTGGTGTTACCAGCCCCTCTGTGCGTGCCAGGTAGAGCTCCCCAGGACTTTGAGGAGAAGTCAAAGTCAAGCTCTCTTTTCCTTCATAATTCCTTAATAACTTGAGCCAAACCATCCCAGGAGCCATCAGTGTCCAGAGGAGATGCAGGATGGGAGCAGCAGATGAGCTGGGATGTGTTTTTGGGCAGCAGGGGTGAGGCTGTGGTGCCTTGGTGTGACCTGGCTGCCTGGAGCAAGGACCCTCTTTCATTGTGCTGTCCCTCAAACTGATGTTCCTGTCACTGCACACCAGGAGGAACTCTGGGACACAGCACTGAGAGGATGAGCAAAGGCTGCATTCCTGCCTTTGGCCACAACCCTATGGTCCTGAGGAATCCCACCTGATCTCCAGATGATTTACAGCTTCTTCTTTTGCTTTTTTAAAAACTCTTTCCCATGTAACTTGACTTTGATGTGAGTAGGGAAGTCATGTGAGCAACCACAAGCAAAAATGGGTATTTGCCAGTGTCTTACACTTCCTCCACCTGTTTCACACACCTTGGACCCAAGCACCAAGCACCTTGGACTGGTGTAATTAGCTGAGTGTGGTGTTGCTATTCTCATGGCCCCCATAATTTCAGCAGCTCCTCCTCTTTCCTCTAGGAATATAATGCACATGGTTATTCACCATGCAAAATTCAGGGAGGTCTGTGTGGGGTGTTGGAGGTAGGGCTGACCCAAAGTTCCTCAGCCACATCTGCTCCAGGAAAAGTTCTACCATAACTTCATCCCTTCAAATGAGGCTTTGGGAAGAGAAAAAAAATCAGTGAATGGATTCAAATCTGGTGGGCAGCTCCTGTGAAAAGAGAGAGACCCATGGAAAGCATCTCTGCTTTTCTGTCGGTGCTTCTTAAATGCAAAGGTTGGCCATGGAAATGCTGCAGTGTTCCATTGTGTTGTTTTTTCTGAGTGTTCACCTGTTTCAGATCTGCTTTTCATCATGCTTCAGTTTCAAAAATTAACTTGAACTGAAGAGGAAGGTTATCCAAAAAGATTATACGGCCCCCAAATGAAGTCAGAAGTTTTATCTCACGTCTGGCCAAAAATTTCATTTTAATCCCACTAATGAAAGTTTCTAGGATTACTTCTTCTATTTCAGTCCTAAAACAAGTAAGGTATTATCATTGGGCTAGACACAAACCAATAGTCCCTCCCCAGCAGGACTGCAAGAACTGTAAGGGAAGAGACATAAGAAAAGGCGGTTAATTATGAGTATAATTATCAATATTGCAGCTGTAATAACATTTTACATGGAGAAATCCTGGTGGTAAAGGTGGTGGGACCTCCCTGACCTGGGATCCAGTGGCATGGACCTATTTTCCTTCAGGGAATGTGACTGGGCATGCCAAAATAGCTGGTGAGCCCTCTACTACATCTGCTTGGCTCCTTCACAGGACGGCAAGCAGACAGATAATGAAAAAAAGGGTCAGGGAGCTGGGAGAACAGAATGTCAGACCAAAATATCTTGGACAGAAATGTGCAGGTTGTTCTGATCAACCCCTCTGAGAAATTGTCTGCTGAAAGACTTGGGCGCTTCTGTGCCTCATAGTTCACACTTCATAATTTATGTGCCTCGTCCAGCATTTTTTCCCTGTCGTAATCGTCTAAAGGGTCTTAGTTCACCGGTGGATCTGGATTCTGTGGTCACAGAAAATGCAAGGATAAGCCCTGTGCCTTAACAGCAGAAAAGCATGGTCAGAGAGCCATTTTTCCCATATGATTCTTCAGGGCTGGCCAAAAAAACCCCCACGAAGGCTGGTTTCTCTCTTCTCCCAGAGTTTCTTATTGCACTAAGGACGTGTTATTATTTCAAACTGAACGGGAATTTAATCAGAAAGGAGTGACGCAGCGACTAGTCACCAGCTGAGCTCTGCAGAGCTCTGAGGGATGGGGCCAAGCCCCAGCCCAGCCTGCCAGGGCTCTCTTTTGGGTTTGGGAATCATTACTGCTGCCTCCCTTCACCTGCTGTGGCTCTCGCTCAGCTTCCCTCCCTGCCAAGCCCTGTCCTTGCTGGGAGCAGTCTGAAAAGGCCCAAAGTGTCTTAAAAATGTGGCAGATGTTTTGTTTTAGCAGGGGGGGAGCAGAGGGGAGGAAAGGGAATCGGTGACAAGCAGTGAAGAAGAAAGGTGGGAGGAAAAATAACAAAATGGAACCATCTCATCGTGCCTTCATCCCTCCATTAGCTGTCACAGCAAGCAAGGGTGGTTCAGACTGGTTTATCTCTAAGGGATGCTGGGCTGCTGAATGGAAAACAAGCTGGAGGTGTTCACTGAGTACTTCTCACTTTGAGTTAGAGCACTCAAACAAAAAAAGAAAAAATCCAGAAAAGCCAGGAAGGCCCCAAAATTTGACCCTAAACTAAACTCTGACCTGTTTTGTGCCTCATTAATATCATCTCAATTTTCTATCCTGTTCTCATGCCTCTGAGTTCAGCCCGAGATTCTGTTTTAAATGTCTCTGAAATATGCAGTTGTTCAGGTCAAGGGTTTTGCTTTGGCACTCAATTAACTATTCCTGGCTGTTCCTGTGCTACAGGAGGTCTGAGAGTATTTCCAGGTTTATCAGCAGCTTTTATTCTGGAAGTTGCTCCTCTAACCCTGTGTTTTCTTGTGTGCTGCTGATAACCCATGTCTGAAATAATAGTGTGACTCTGTGCCTCATTGGGATCCACGTGGGTGTGGAAAAAAGGATTTGCCAGAGGGGTGAAATTTTGCCATCTCTGTTCCTACTGAGGAGACTTCTGAGTTCTTGAAGGTATAATGAAGCAAATCCTCAGTGAAATACCAGTGAGATTCAGACCCCAAGTCCTGCAGTGGGGATTATTTGTTGAGCATTCCCCCCTCTCCCCTTATATTCTGCATTTTTTCTGGTGTCTTTAAAGCAAAACCCAAACTGCTTCTTTTCCCCCAGCCCCAACAACAATTTCTGAAAGTGTCCCCTGTTTTTTCTTCAGCTGTGACACTGCCAAGCCAACAGCAACATCAAAGAAATCTGCAGAGCTTCCCAAGTTAGCAGCAGTGGAAAGGAAAGGTGGGATGCCAAGGTTGCTGTGGTACAGTAGGAAAGCAGGCAAGTTTTCTCCATCTGGTTAAAGGAACTGTGGACAAATATAGCTAATACAGGCACCAAAAAGCATTTCCAAGAGATCCCCAGCTCACAGGACTCTTTTAGTAGCCACACTGATTGCGGAATTTTTAAAACAGCAAACAGGGATGCAGTCATCTCGTTCTGGAGCAGAAGAAGAAAGTTGCTGTTGAGAAACCCCACCTGCTTTCCATTTTTAGGGCATTTTTCCATTCTAGGGAAAGACTGTGGACAATTGTCTAACTATATAAAAGATGTTTTATTTCCCTTTGATTAGAAAAAAAATGATATGCAGGATTTTCAACTGTTCTGAGGACAAAATGTGTGACAAGAATGAATGGCTCTTTTTTTTCATTAATATGTATGTCTTTGAGCTAAGCTTTTAGTGGAAAAACTGCTCTAGAAGAGCCTAAATGTGACTTGAAGTCTGATCCTCTGCTAACTTGGCAAATACCTGAAGATGAAGTATGGAGAAGAGCTAACCTATAAAGTATCCTGTATTTTAACAGCCTGTTTCTCCATTAGGAATTTTTAGACATCAATAGAACGAATTGTCCTGTATTGTATGTTACATGTCTGTGTGCTGTAAAAACATTAAGGGTTTTGTCAGCTTTCTACCTTAACCCTTAAAGATGTCCCTGATGTCTGGTGCTCCAGCAAAATCCTTGTCCTCAGGCCTTTTTTTGGGGGGGAGCTGCTGTTGATTTTATGACTGTACAGCCTCATCATGGTTTGTTTTTACCCTCGGGGAGATCCAGATGCTGCTGGTGGATTTATCACCATTCCTGTTGTTATTTGCTTGTGAGCTCGTCCTTGGACCGCGATACTCTCAGATGAAGGAGTAAATAAATATCAAACAAGGAGACACCTTCTGATGTGTCAGGAGGTGTTCAGATTACAGAATCTGGAAAGATTCTGTAACTCCAGCCTCAGCAGGGCAGGTTCTGCAAGACAGGGGCACCCTGAGAGGGTGAGCTGCAGATGGGCATTGCTCAGCTCATGTCTCTCCCTGTTGACAGGAGCTAGTTGCTCTGACCAGAGTTTGAACCTTCTCTGCAGAATTTCTGGCGCCATCTTCACTCCTTCCTGCTCTGTCCTGGGACAGGGTGGCTCCCTGTGTGTCCTGCCTGACCTGGGAAGCCCTGATAGCCCCACCAGCAGCTCCCACCTACACAATGTTCACGTGCTCCTGGGTGTTTCCTGCACGCCTGACCTTGAGATAACCACTGTCCACTCCTTGCATGGGTACAGCCTCTCCAGCAGGTTCCCACCAGGCAGCGACAGCACCAATCTGTAATGGACCAACTGTCCATGAACTCACCTTCATCCACAATAAATGCCAGGGAACTCCATTTTCATTGAGTGATGAGAACCCCTAAATGCCATCACTATTACCCCAGGATGACATTTGTGCAGGGCTGCCGCACTGGCAGGACCTCCAGCTCAATCCTGCAAAGATATATATCTGTTTCCTCTGAAATACCCATTTTTGATGATGGTTTCATGGTGGCCCTGCCTGCAAATAGAGCCAAAGTAAGAAACTCCTTCCTGCCCTTTCCTGCCAGTTCTCCCAACTGCACGTCGGGCTGTGGAGAAATTGCCCCCACTGAAATTAATTCTTTCTCCCTCTAAAATATTGTTTATAGCCCAGATCACCTCCAAGATCTGACTCACACCTTGGCTGTGCGGTTTGGGGGATGGTGGAGCAGCACCATTGTGAAGATGCAGAAGGTGTTTCAGCTGTTCTTGTGTTACAACAAATTACTCACTTTAATGATTCAATCAGTCACGACAACCTGCTGGGGGGGAGCACAAGAGCACTTGGCTGGCTCTGACCACCAACCCCACAGTCCTCAGGCTTCAGCTGTGGACCACCAGGGCCGTAGGACGTGGAGAGGAGGGCTGTGAAATGATTGACGACTTTCCTCCCTATGGTGGACAACCAAACACAAAATCCTCGCCAGCTATTAGTTCTCTGGAGTGCAGGGAATAAAAACGACCAACCAGTAAAACAGTGCAACAAGTGAGCATGCATCCTAGCTGCATTTTTCTAGTTTTTTCAGGAAAAATAAAAAGAAGTGATGGCACATGGATGGTGGACTCAGGGTGCTCCTCACAAAATAAAAAAAGGGCTCTGTGGACTTTAGTTAAAAAAAAACTTTGAGGCAAACTTTGAGGCAAACTGAAGAACTCCAATTTTTATGCCAAGCTTTTAATAAGTGAGGGGGAGCAGCTGCAGGGCTAACCAGGAAATCACCGAGGAGTCGGGGCTTGACCAGCTTGAGGAAGGTGTTGGTGAGGGCCTGGTGACGGAGCCCCGTGACGCAGGTGGTCCCTGCCAGCCCTGCCTGCCTGGCAATGGCCGTGGCTCCCTCCCAAGCCATCAGCACGGTGGGATTTACCTTCCCTGCCATGGTGTGTGCAGCAGCTCTGCTGGAACCAGCAGGTTTTGTACCTGGAAGTCCCACAGGTGACTCCCACACAAGTCTGAGATGATGACAGAGCTGCAAACCAACCCATGGGGAGGAATCCAGCACCACAGCACCCCAACAACTCACAACATCCTCTCCCTTGCCCCTTTTTTTAGTGTTTTACTCATGAAAAGTAGCTGACAGAATGAGAGGACACAGTCTCAAGCTGCATCAAGGCAAATATAGGTTGGATATTAGGAAAAAGTTTTTAACAGAAAGGATGATAAAGTTCTGCAATGGATGCCTGGGGAGGTGGTGGAGTCACCATTCCTAGATGTGTTTAAAAAAAGATTGGATGTGACACTGGGTGCCAGGGTTTAGTTGAAGTGTTGGGGCTGGAATTGAACTCAATGATCTTTAAGGTCTCTTCCAACTCAGTCATTCTGTGAATTCTGTGAACACAAGGAAATCTTGCATTTAACAGAAGAATAAACAGGTCCTCCTTTCTCTCCCTTTGTGTTCCAGCATGGGAGTTCACATCCTCTGCCTCTTCCTCTCCACTTCTGGCCCTCTGGAAGAGCAAAGCACACCCCAGGGACTGCACAACAAACAGCACCGAGGGGCAGCCAAGGAGAACAAAGAGCTCTTCAGCCCTGGAAAAGCTCGTTCTGGAAAAAGGAGTGATCCCAAGGCAGTGCTGGGATTAAAAAGTCACCGGGAAAGGGGAACAAAAGCAAAGATAACGAGGCTTCAATGGTCCTCCCGTGCATGTCTTGCTCCATGCCTACGTGGGCTTCCATACATGTTTTGCCAGAAGGGAAACATGAGCCTTGTTTATAAAAATTACAGGCTTGCATCCGAGTTTAACCCCTACCCTTTGAACTGCAGCCTAAGCTTAGGAACTGCTTTGTGCAGGGCGAGCTGCTCCCCAGGGCTTGAAAGGGGCGAGCAATTGAAGATTTTCTCACTTAGCTGCTATCTGCTTTTATCTCTGGGATCCCAGAGAAAGGCGAGAGCTTGGCAAAGAGCTGCAGGATTCTGATTGCATCATTCCCATCCCAGCATCCAAAACCAGGCTCCTTTTCCTGTGCCCCTCATCCTCCCAGGGCTGGGAGCCCTGAACCTCCTTCTGTAATTACCCTTACACTTGTACCTCTTGTAGTTTCCCTTGTAACTCCCTCCTGTAGCTATTTTTTGTAATTGCTTTAGGTTGTCCTTGTACCTGCAGCTCTTGCTGGCTGTAGACAGATTATATGAAGCCTGTGATAAATATATTTATGTCTAAATGCCTAAACCATGTGGTGCAAATACATCTGTGTATGTTACATGCAAATATATAAATTAAACATCTACCTCTTCCATTCATTCACAGTGAGTGTTTTGGGCACATAGAAAATACACAGTGGTACAGAGAATTCAATCCCCAAAAGAACTGTCTTTGCAATAGAATGTCATGGGAAAAGCACACATTGGAGGAGATGGGAAGGTGCTGCCCCTAGGGGTGTCCTTGTCATATCCTGGGCAAACACAACTGTTCCAGGCAGAAGAGAAGATGAAGGACCATGTGGACTATTGGCCTCTTGACCTGAGGATAAACAGTGCCAAAATGGGTTATTTTTAATAGGTGAGATGTTAAGTACAAGGTGCGAGCGTTCAAATTCCTCATTTGCACTTAATCTTTGGATATCACAAGGCAATGTAAATTAGCACCATATTATGCCTGGGATGGGAGCCCTCACCCAGGAACTTTGCTCTAGCACCCACCAAAGGGAGTCCATCCCAGGCTTAAGGAGGGACAAGACCATTAAAATCCATCAAAACTCCCAAATGACAGAAATTTGGTGCTGTAGTATCGATCGTTACCCTTCTCCCAGGCAAAACTCCTGCTGGGAGCACCCAAAGGTTTGCCCAGTCTTTTACTGCTGCATCAGAGCACCCAGTACAGAAGACTCAAACCAGACAGTTGCAGAAATGTGAGTTTTCTTGCCCTGGATCTGCTGTCACAGTTCTCATGATTCACTGAGCGATTCCATCGGAGCCTGTAAATAACTCCCCCCCCTGCTATTATTACCCTAATAATTCTCCTGAGATTGAAAATGTGTTTATTTTTACGCAGAGATTGTAAAACCACAGGAATAAAACAAGTTGAGGCTGCCAGCACTTTATTTAATTTCTTGTTCTCTTTCTGAAGCTCTGAGAATAACTTCTGTTTCCTGCCCAAGAAGGAAACAGTGTTTTCCTTCACTTATGTAAATATGACTTCCCAGCTCGGACATTTTCCCACTGCTGGAAATAGGCAGGAATCTTCCCAGTGCTTCAACTTTGCAGCCCATGTGGAAGATTTTGCTCTCCACCCAGTTCATCCTGGGCTGGCTTGGAGTTTCCTGGGATGGAGGTTAAATCCTGATGGATTCTGACCTCAAGGCAATGCTTCTGCACGTTCTTTTTTTTTCTTCTATCGTCACTTGGCCAAACGTATAATCAAGACTTCCCTTACCAAGAAGGGCTTCAGCAAGAACAGAGGGAGTAAAATACAGGCTTGGCATGTAATGGGAGCGTGTGAATGTGGGATGGGAAGTGCAAAGGGAAGGACGGGGAGGCAGGGACACGGTGCAAGAGCTGCACGGACATTGGGAGCCATTCCTGTGGCGTGTGTATAATCAGAGGATAATTCCCACTTGGGAGAACGTGGGGCAGCATTTCCAACAAAGGAGACAGCCAGTGCCTGGAGCTCCTCTGCATATTTATTACATCACCATAATGATATAGAGAAATAAAAGAGAGGCAGAGGTTGGCCTTACGAGCGTGTGAGCGTCGCTGCTCCTGTTGGAGCTGCTGGGAACGTGCCTGGCTCGGCTGGGCTTTGGGGAGGACATCAGTGGATTACTGAGGGTTTGGGAAAGCAAGCCTGGAAAAAGATGTTTGAAAACCTGGCTGGGTGAGGATCTCAAACCCACTGAGTGCCCCAAGAAGGGCAAGAGTGTCTCCATCACAGCTGGATGGTACTGGGAAGGGAAGGGAAAGGGCTGCTGGTGGGAAATCAGCCTTTCTCTGGGAATCAGAAATGCTGCCAGGGCTGGAAGCTGAGCCCAGATAAAATCAGTGCAAACGGGAGGTGGAAATGGCAAAGTCTGACCCCTTCTAATGTAAAGGCTGCTCAGGGAAGCAAAATGCTTCTGGGGGTATTTAGGCTGGGGCTTTTTCACCAGGACATAGTGTAATGCAATCAGGGAATTACAGGCTTGATGCAAAGATTATACAATTTAATTATCTAGCCTGTCTTATGCAAGAGGCCAGGGAAGATAACATTTCTGCCAGGCCTTTAATCAAAGATGTGCCCATTGCAAAAGCACTGAATGATCTGGGGCTCCCTCAGTTTCCAGGGGTCGTGCTGCAGGAAGCCTGAATTTCCCAAGGGAGGGAACACCTTCTTTTGGGAAATCCAGCATCTTCCAAGGTCTCTCCCTCTATCTGCCCAGATGTAAGGCCACTGAAAATTGCTGTTTACTTCTGAAAATGGTGTTCCCATCACTGCACCAAAAAATGAACTCCAGATATAGAAAACTTAAGCCCCTAGGAACCCTTAAATCTCCACTTTTTTTTAATAAAGACAATGACTTTCCTATAGTTTGGCTCTTCTATCCAAAGATTTCCCAGAGTGCTCTGTCCATAAATGAATGTTTTCACCTGAGGAAGACATCTATCAGCTTCCCCACCAGGGCCATTTCTCTTCTCACTATACTCCCAGCCATCTTGCTATTCTTTATCTACTTATCTTTTTTTTTTTAACCTTTCCTTTCTATTACTGCTGAGGTGATGGCAATTCCCTGTAACAATATAATCCCGTGTAATTTATCACTGTAAGTCTGTGCAATGGGGTCCCTGTTAACTCTAAAGAAAAATTTACAGGCAGGAAAAATCAGCGTAAGCCACAGAGAACTTGCACAGCAAAAGGGCTGCTGGGGAACAGCTCGCCTGCTGCTGATAATCAGGGCAATGTATCGCTGCTGTGGTCTACTCATAACCCTTGAAATGAGGTTTTAATTCCTGAAGTCTTGCACAAACAAAAGAGTTGCAGAGAAAGAGAGGGAGAGACTGGGGAGGGGGAGAGGAGCAGTGACCTTTGCAAGTGAACTCGTAAGGAAACAACAACGTGCCTCAGCCTTAGCCTGACTTTTTTTTATATATTTTTTTGTTTCCTGAGAATGAATTTGGCTGTTGGAAGCCCAGAAGCACTGGCTGTCAGACACCAGCCAGATCCTGCGTGCTTTGTTATTCCGGTGTTTGATCCCAGATGAGGCCAAGTCACACTCAGATTTTAGATATGACAATTGGGTCTGGGTCCTGATTGCTCTGGACTGTATTTCTGGCTGGCACCCCAGAAAAATAGAAGGAGGAGGCTGAGGTGATGAGTAGGTTTAATCATTGGAGTGAACCTCATCTACTTTGAGCCTGACATCCTTGTGCACGCACCACTTTCTCTGCAGGATCAGCTTTGTCCAGAAGAGCACAGATTAAGTCACCCAGAAGGAATAACAATGAGGAATGAGGCCAGCTATCCCATATATTATGTATATGATATATGTCATATACCATTCGTGTAGTATCATGATGACCACTTTACTTTTTCTTTTTAATGGTGATGATTCACAAAAACATAATTTTACAACCCCAGCGATTTCCCAACCTCTCTGTATCTTCTTCAGCTCCTTCCTGTGTTTTTGTCTTGCTCAGGAAAATGTGCAAAACTGTGGCGGGTTGAGGCTCCAATCTGGGGGTTGTTTTCCCATCATTTTGCTTTTGCCATCTTCCAAAAAGCCATTTATGTCTCCCTTGCTCCCTTTTGTCTGGGCTGCCTGTCCCAAACGCTGTTGCCCAACAATCCCCCCACCTCCTGAGCAGAAACCGCCGTTTGCCACTATCATTTTGGTGTGAAATCCTTCACTTCTGGGAGCAAACAACAAAAAAAACACCCAAGTTGCAGTCTCTGGCTCCAAACTTTTTCCCCCCTGTCAGCTCCCTGACTCCACAGAGAGCACTCCCATTTCAGCCCTCGCTGGAGCTCCTCGGGGTAAGATTGCAAGAGCCAGGGAAAGACACATGTTTCCCATTACATGCCTAAGTCTTCGCAGAGTCCTGGTGACAAGAGATCTTACAAAATAGCACTCGGTGGAAAGGGGCCGCAGGTGGGGGAGGGACTCGCTGCTCGCAGGGGCAGATTCACAGGAACCCCATTATGGGTGGAACAGAAGGGATGGAGAGAGGATAATAGGGAAAAAAAAGGCAGGGGATTATTTTATCAGAAGTAAACAAAAATAATTGACTTAATAAAATGCCTCCCAAGGTGGTCAGGTCTGGGAATATGTTGTTCGCAGCATTTATTCAAATGCGTGCTATGTCATGGCAAGAAAAGAAAACACCCAACACCTCTGTTTGTATAAATGACTTGATTTAACCTCAAAGTCATCCTCAGCGCTGCTCTCACACACTGCTGCCCTGCTCCCCCACCCCTCCTGGAAGCCCTCCCTTGTTTCCAGGGTTGTGTTACAATCCCATTTGTTTCTCCCTGTAAAACCAGCTCATTACGTGGCTCTTCCCGTCCCTGCTGTTCTGATAGAGTACCCAATTTCACATTTGCTCACGACGCACCATGATCCGAGCAATATAAATATCGTGGCTGGTCTGGTGTTAATCATCTCTGTCCTGGCTGATGGGAGAGCAACAGAAACTGCTCTGCAGGTTATTCATAGCATCAGTTTCACTAATTTTTACTGAAATACATCCGCATTTGAATGACATATTTATTGGAAGTTCTTCTCAAAGAGAGTTATTGTGGGCATGAGCGAAATGCATTCAGCCATTATATTCTGCAGGCTGCGGTTAAATGCCAGACCAGGGCTGAGCTGGGTTTGAAAAGCCTATCTATAAAATCTCCTTCATGTGTCACCAGGACAGGCTGGCTAAAGAGTTTACCAGCTTAATATATTAGCCTAATACATTAGCTCTTAGCCTAATATTAAAATAACAATAACTGCCAGAGGTACAAACGTTGCGGCCAAGCGGAGAGCGCTTGGAAAACGCAGCCCTCGAAGGGAGCGGGTCATCAGCCAAGAGAAATAAATTACCTTCAGCTCCCAGCACACCAGCTGTGTCTATATCAGCTTAAACTTACACTGTCCATGGGCTGGTTTTATCTCCTTGGAAGTGGAGGAGGGCTGGAGGTGCTCGGCTGTCGGGGGCTTCTCTTTGCAGCCTCCTCTGGGGATGGCAATCACCTGCCAGGGCAGGAAGATTTGTCCCCCATCCTGGGTCTGCCAGTCTTATCTCCCACAAAAATCTGGCTCCTCTTCTCTCTTCTGCCTCAATATCAGATTCTAGAGGAGCTGGTGGTTGCTTTGCATGACACTGTGTTGTTCTCCAGTTCTGGCACGGGCTCCTGGGCAGCTCCTGAGATGGAATATTCTTTAGGGAAGTGAAATCAATGCAAAGATCCTTCTCTCTGCTCGTTTTTACAGTCTAAGCATGGGCTGTCATAGAGCACTGGTATTTAGATGGGCTCCATCGACAAAGGGGCTTTGCACCTTGATGGTTTTATTCGGCACATTAGCACCTCCATGACAGATCCTCCTCCAGTGGGAGCAAGCCTGCTCAGGATGGGGATGGATTCCTCTCCCTGCCCGTGGAAAGCAGAAAACAACACACACTGCAGGTCCTCTGGGGACACAAAACGGCCATTGTGGCACAAAACTCGGTGGAGACACAAATCTGTCCTGGGAGCTGCCAGCAAGAGCAGCCCTGGCGCCCCAAGAATTGCTGCTCCACCTCACCATAAAACGCTCTGCTGCTTCTGCAGGACACCAGGGGGTTCTGCCTCCAGGCCAGGGTTTGCTCGGGGTTTGTGAGCCTGAAACTGCTCTGCAGTGGGTATGCTGTTTTGGGGGGAAAAGAAAAATCAAACCAATGCAAAGCACACAGCTCTAAGGAGATAATTTGGCTTTGTTGTGAACCTGCCCCTCCTCAAATGCAAAACTTAAGGAATAGAAACCAGCCTAGAAGAATTAAAGTTGCAAATTGCACCTTTGTGTATTAAAAAAGTTGGGATGCTGGGCTTTCTCTTGTCCCTAATTTTCCTCTTTGTCTCTTCATTTCTTAGGGATTACCCTGTTCCAGTGAAAGAGGCCAGGACAATAATAGCAATAAAGCTTTCACAGAGTTGATGCAGACAAATAAATGACTTGCAAAATTATGAGAAATTACTTCTTTCCATCTTTGAGATCTCAGTCCCTTGCTGACACCAAAATGTGAATCAAAAACTGAAAAAACTGAAATAAACTCTTGCTGGGGATATTTTTGTCAGAACTTTGCTCAATTACAGGAAAAAGCCCAAAGATAGCTGCATGCAAAATATAAATGCCTTTATGCATTATAAAGCACTCCAGATCAAGTACTGAAGAATTGCTCTGAAAGAATCAAGAGGAATTTTTTTGGTGGTTGGGTGGGCTTTTTTTTTCCCCAAGAACACAACATTTTCTTATTTAAAAAAATTGCGATTTTTCCCAGACCTCAAATTTGAAATGAGACTGGAGTTCTGATTAAAAGTGATGTGAAAGGAAAATGTTCAATTGGATAATACACTATTAATGTTTTTCTTAAGGGTGTAATGCAGGGGACATTTTAACAGGCTTGTCTTTTTGGGTTTTACTCCCTTTTTTGCAACTCTATTGTTAGAGGGAGTGACAGCAGAAAGAGGCTGTGCAAGGCTTAAATATGGACAGGAAATTTCCCACATGAGGACGGGCAGAAAAATTTGCTGAGGCATCAGAACGTAGCCCTGCTCTCCGGGAAGTGGATGTGACACCAGCACCTTTCAAAGCTTCCAGAAAGGAAGACAGCTCGTGTCTTGTCCCACAACTGGTCACAATCCAAACACTGGGGGATCAAATAATTTTAAATACCTTTTTGTTTAGCAGTAGCTAGAGCAATAGTGAAGTTATTTTGGCTGGATGAACCAGACTTTTGTGAGCAGACCAGCTGCACCAATGTGGTGAGACCCTGACCAGAAGTTTCTTCAAGGATGGGGAGATTTGGCCACGAATTCTGACACAGGTCTGGGGTTCCCACATCTCCATCAAAGGCCTTTGTGGCCAAATACACACGTTTTTGGACCACAAAGCACCTTGTGGTGCCAAAAAACCTTTCTTCAGGGGAGGTGAGTTAGAAAGAGCTGGTTGTCATGAAATGTTTCTTTTGGAAGAAAACGATATCAAGTAAAGGGCAAAGCTGAAGTAGTTAATGCAGGACTTCCCATTTGTCTTCTCACTACTGGATTTTGAGCAGACCATGCTAATCCTCTTGAAAGAGTGGGTCAGCAGCTATGGCTTCTCCTTTGAATATGGTCCCACAGAGCTCCTAATTGCTGCCACCCCCCTCACCTGACCCTGAGTTTGGACAAACTGGTGTTTACCTTCCCTGCACCTCATTTTCCCTGCTGCTAATAAAGGGAAGCAATGACTGCTGCCTGCTTTGATGAAGCCTCCTGTGATCTGCTGGTGAAAAATACAGAGTAAATGCAAGGAATGTAATTATTATTATCACCAAAGAAGCTGCCTGCTGACCTCAGAGCTGATTTATAGATTCATAATTGGTTTAGATCAGAATGGTGATGAGGCAACAAGGCTAAACATGCCACTGCATTCTTGCTATGCCCAATCCAGTCTCAGGGGACAGTAAATACTGCTGTTAACCCATGCTTCAGGACACTGTGACACCTTCGCAAGCTCCTGAGCTCCACATTCCCCAGTGATGCTGGGATTTGGAAATTCCCAGTCGATACTCATTGTGTCACACAAGCCAGGTCAGCTTTTAGCCTGTGTTTGCCTCAACGAATTGTGTGCAGACCTCAGGAATGGGAGCCCAATGCTACTTGACATTTACAGAGAGTGTTTGATTTCAGAGAGAGGCTGTGGATAACAGCAGTGAAGAGCCCCTTCCAGCCTGAAAAACAGCTGCTGTTTAATATTATATAATCACTTTTTGCTGCCCTGGAAAGTGGAGGGTGAGTATTCATAGACTGCATCCAGTTAAAATTACAGGAGAAGCCCTCATGGACCAAAAGCCAAATGGGAGTTTAGCTGTAATTATGGGTCAAACAACTCCTCTTAAGTAAAAAGTGTCCTTATTTAATGATGTGACACAGCATGGCTGTAGGGGATTTGCTTTTCAGCAGTTTTTTTTCCCTACCTCTCATTCATTAAACTAATCTGGCCAGGAGGAGAACACAACACAGCCATGGGGAGGGCTATAAATCTTCCTGCTGTGGAGCAGAACTCAGGCCCTAAGTAAAGGGAGGTTGGGAAGCCACTTCCTCCATCAACAGGTTGTTCCATAATTATCCTCTCCTGGGCTTTCTCCACCTTCCCCTGCAGCCTGTAACCAGAGTCAAGAGCCAAGATCCTGGGCAGAGTGGACACACCACCAGGCCCCCTCTTTCCCAAGGTTGTGCAATGCCATGTCTGTTATCAGTGTCCTCAGGATCTTCCCACAGCTGAGACAAAAGGTCTGGGGTTATTTGTAGATGTCTGTAATTTGCAGGGTCCTCCCTTAGTTTGATTTGCTCTTAAATATAGGACTGGGAACTCCTGTGCAGAGTCGTCCCTCTCATTGCTGGATGTTTCCTGGGTGCTGAGCAGCGTGCTGTCAAAACAAATATTCCCCTGCCCCTGTTTACCACCTCCAAGTCTGGCATCTCATACTTCAGGCCTGACTTCCTCCCAGCTGCTCATCATCACGATTGCCTGCACAGGAGCTATTAAAGGCTTTTAGCAGTTCTTTCCCCCACCCAGGAAAATGAACCAGATCATTCAGCTTCTTTTTTTTTTAATTTTTTTTTTTTTTTTTTTTTTTATTATGTGAAAACGGTGGTTAGAAATCCACTTAGCCACTGGCTAAGATCGGGATCATCCATGCTTGCTTCCAGCCTTCCCGCTGTAGCCAAACTGGCTCCTGGCTGGTTTCCTTTGCAGATATTTAAAGACTATCCTAGTATTTATCTCTCCTTCCCTTGCTATTTATGTGCTGGATCCTTGAGCTCGTGTTCCAATGAGTTTTCATTGCTTTTCCCTTGTTTCCGCTTGCTCCCGAGGCTGTGGATGGAGGAGGGCACCTCCAGAGAAGTTGTGCATGGCAGGACTGTCACTGTCACATCCTAAAACTTCTCCCAAGGTCCCACACGAGGTGGGGCTGGGGTTTCTCATGGATCCACCTTGCAGATTTGGCCTCTGCCCCGCTGACTGTTTCACACCGGAGCAGAACATCCGTGATGGAAACCTGCCGAGCTTAGGGTGAGGGTTTTCTCCTCCTTTAGGACCACAGGCTATTCTGGACACGTGAGCTGTAAGGGGACAAGCCTGACAATTTATCCACTAAGCCACACAGGCCTCTCAAACAGCTCCTTAATGTGAAACATGTGCTGCTGGGCCGGGCAGCAAGCTCTCACTTCGGCTCAGCCCCGGCTCCCTCCAACACCCAGAGCCCTCAGACAGCACAGGGGTTTGGGGAAGGAAAGCAGCATTCCTGGAAATCCCATTGCTGCAGGAACACACTCTTTCTGCTGGCACTTATTTTGACTCTGTTCTGAGTTATTTGAAGGAGGTGAAGGATGTTTTGCTTGACTTTTATCAGATTGTGATGGGCTGTGCAGACGAAGCGCCCCATGATTCATGCTGTTTATGGCAGCAGAGTGTGGGTGCAGCGTGCAGGGATCATGCTCAGGACTTGGGGTCTCTACAGAAAAGGTTGTTTAAACCTCTTTTGCCAAGATAGCACCAGCTCCTGTTAAAATCTGAAAGAGCAGAGTGCCTGAGTAACCTCAAAACACCACTGGGATTCAGCTTTAGGTGCTTGGCAGATGCTACACAGCAAAGTAAAGGTGAAACCAGAGCTGGGTGACTTGTGTTACTCCAGGAGTCATTCTAACCCCACCACTTCATTATTGTTGGAATATTTGCTCCCACTTTACCTCCCTGCGTTGCTCTAGGGAGAGGAAATGGGTCGTTCCAACAAAAGCACCTTCCTCAGGGGCTTTAGCGGGGGATGGCCTCACCATTGCTGAGCATCCCCTGAAACCCGAGCAGATTAGCACAGCTCCAGGGCAGAAGGAGACAGGTGATCCCTGCTGAGGCACCCAGAGGCAAGGCCAGGAGGACCAAGCTTTTCCTGAGCTCAGGAGTGACACTCCAGGCAATGTCTCACAGGGTGGTGGTAAGCAAATGCACTTGCACAGCTGCTGTCGGTGAACACAAACTCACCACACTTTAAAATAATTAATCTTATTTTCCTACCACGTCTTGAAGCACTGAAGGAAAGAAAAAATGTGTTCCTTGGCTGCTTTGAGGTTGTAAGTGATGTTGGAGTCAAGGGCACTTCTCCTGTGATAAATATCTGGAGCTATGTGGGGCAGCACTAGATGGGCAAATATATTTGCACAAAAAATGTTTAACATTTCCTAATGGGGATTGTTTGGAATTTCTCACTCCATGAGGAAAAAAAAAAAAGAAAAAAGGTTAATATTTTGATTGTCTGACTGACTCAATTCAGAAGGAAAGCACACAGTGAAATATTGGAATTTCTCAAGGGAAAAGCCCAAATTCAAAATCACCCTAATAACATGAGGAATGGTGAGGGAAAACCCCAAGCAGTTTTGGTCAGTAGAAATACCAGCAGATTGCCTTCCCCCTCACAAGGTTACCCACCTTGGCTGATAATGCAGATGGGGGGAAATGCCAGTGACTCCTGCCACCCTCCCCTGTTTCCTGGAGAACTCAAAGCCACCCACCAAAGGTTTTCCATGGGTGGGGCAGGATGACTGCTTTACAGCCAAACCCACCTCCCTGCCCCAGCCTCAACCCACTCCTGCTCACCTTGGCACTCTCATTTTGCCTCTCTTTGTTCTTGAGCTCATTTTGTGTTCAATAAACCCCCTGATCGCAAGCTGCACCAAGGGAGATACAGGCTAGAATTAAGGAGGAAGTTTTTCACAGAAAGAGTGGTCAAATACTGGAAACATCTACCCAGGAAGGTGGTGGAGTCACATGTTTAACAAAAGACTGGATGTGGCACTTGGTGCCATGATCTAGTTGGGGTATTAGGACATGGGTTGGACTCAATGATCTTAAAGGTCTCTTTCAACCCAGAAATTCTGTGATTCTGTGATTGCCTGGCTTTCATCTCTGAAAATGTATATATTTTCCTTCCTAAAAAAAAAATAAAAATAAAGTGCAATGGATGCTGAGAGGACATGAACCACCCAGAAAGGTCACCTCTCTACCACTGTGGATGCAGGGGTAAGCAGAGCTCTGCCCATGCCATTTCTCCTCCCATTTCTCCACTTAAGCAAAAATAGCTGCTCATAAATACAACCAAATTGGGAGAAAAGGTCCTGAGGCAAACTGGAAGCTCATTACAGGTCCAGTATTTCTGTTAGGCACCCATTAAAGCACAATGTGTGTTTTTGGGCAGGCTGCTCCCTCCCGGAGCCTCTGGCTGTGAGCAGAGGTGCCAGCCTGGCGAGGGCTGTCCCGCTATGTGCTCACATCCCTCCCAGGGAGCTCTGCCTGCTCCTCCATCACTCTGAGCACTAATCCATGCTGCCGTGGACTCATTTGGATGGAGACCTGCCCTGCAAGAAAGCTGCTTTCCATGTCTTTGCCCTGAACAGTTAATCCACCTGCTGGGTGCCTTACCCAGAGCTTCGCAGCAAGATAAGACATGCATGGCGTAGTGCCTGCAGTAAACTTGCCTTCTTTATTCAAATCTTCCTCCAAGAGCTCAGCCAGGCAATTGTCTTCCTATTTTCATGCCAGTTCAGGCAGGGAGCAGGCACACAGTTATTTGAATGCTTTGTCCATAAGAAATAAAAGTGAAAAGGTAACCCTGTGTTTAGCATCCCTTCCAGCCTGGCAGCACGGGGTGGGTGGAAAATGTCCTGCAGCCTTGTGTTCAGCTGGCATTCACTGGTGCCTGTGCAGTTTATTCACCCTCAGCCCAGGGTGCTGCTCTGTGCTCGCTGCAAGGTCACATCTGCATTTCTCTCTGCAGGAATATCAGCTGCAGCGCAAGAATTTAACGCAGAGGTAACTTCCAGATCCTTTGTAGCTCCTTTGGAATGACGAGGTGGTTTAGAGGCTGCTGTGCTGTGTGAGTTTTAAGGTGCCTGTCAATCCACACAGAATCTCCTTTCCATGACTTAACCCTGCAGCTTCACATCACCTCCAAACCTCAAGGATTTATGCTAAATGCAGCCTTCCTAACTCACAGTGACCCAGTTTACCTGCCTAACAGTGTCCTACCCAACTTATGCCAAGAACAAAGTGATTTATCCCACCCCACACTAGCTTGGAAATGCTGCCCACCCTCAACACTGCTTGGTGAAACTCATCTTACACATTGGATGTCGTTAATATTCACTTTTAAAAGGGGCTTTTTCTGCAGCTATAGAAAAAAATGGGGAGGGTTATTTGCTGTTCAGGGGTACCCTGAGCTCAGAAGTACCCCCAGATCTGGCAGATAAAGGGCCTGACTGAAGGAAGGTGAATTCTTTATTCAAGCCTTTATTCCCCCAGGGCCTGGAAGGTGGAGGGGGTAAGACCCCACAAGGAATCTCCTCTAGAAGAGAATCAGATTA
Source organism: Zonotrichia albicollis (assembly GCF_047830755.1). NCBI lineage: Eukaryota > Metazoa > Chordata > Aves > Passeriformes > Passerellidae > Zonotrichia > Zonotrichia albicollis. The sequence goes on along the minus strand of NC_133826.1, from coordinate 4,764,774 downwards.
AATCTGACCTACAAGCAGAAGGTGTTCCTGCTTAATTGCTTGTACAAAGGAAAATTGGTCCCCAGCTGGTCCCTCCCCCACTGACTTTGTGTTTACTTGCAGAATTTCTTATGTTCTTGTAGGGGAAGCAAAAAACCTGAGCAAGTTTTACAGGGAGAAGCATTATTTTTGAGGAAACCCCCTGAAAAGTTAAGTTAACCAGGGGATTCAACTATGGGAAAATAGCACAATTTAGTAATAAAAAGCTTTTTTTTTTTTTTTTTTTTTTTTTGATAAATAAAAAGAAAGGCATATGGGGCATGGGAACACAAAAGAAGTTATTAATGAAAACCAAGGGAAGTATTAACATATTTTTAACAGTGAGGCCAACGAGCTGGTGGGACAGCTGGCCAAGGGATGTGGTAAATCCCTTTTAATCTGGCACCTCCACATTGAGCCTGGATTTCTTCCTAAAGGACTTGCAGTACCTTGGCCATGGGCTACAAATCTGAATCTGAGAGCTGCTGGGTGATTCCTGAGAGAGGCTGGAGCATCATTAATTTGCTGATGGGCACTGTTGGTGACTCTTAAATGGGTGAGTTGGAACTGCTAAACACAACAGGCCCAGACTCCCCCCAGATCTACTCAGCTTAGGCTGGCCCTGCTGAAAAGAATTACCTCTCCTGAATTAAGCAGTGTTTTTTCAGCTGCAATCGTCTCATCACTTACAAGCAAAACTTTCATAGACTTTTTCTGGGTTTTATTGTTTTCCTATGGAAAGAAATACCTTGTAAAGAAAAAAAAAAATTCCCCATTTCTTTGTTTTAAATAAAAACTTCAACAGGCTTTTCCCTCCTCTAAGCCTTGGTAGTATTCTTCCTTTAATTTAAGCAAGGTTTGTATCAGTTGACATTATACTTGTGCTTACTTGACTTGAGGTAAACACAGTTAATCCTGCTTAAAAATGGACTAAGAATATCTACTCAGTTTAATGAAACGGATTAAAATTTTACCTCATATTAAACATTAACAACTTTTCTTGTTCAGACAAGCCCTGGGAGGCTGGAGTGGTGTTATTAATTTGCCTTCAACATCACTAAAATTTCTTTGAAAATAAGCAAATTATGCACTTGTGCAGAAGGCAGATCCCTTTGAAAGGATGGTGCTCGCAGGAGATCTGGCTCCCTTTCTTCTTTGCATAAAAAGAGTTTTTATTCTCTTTTTAACATTTTATTTTCTTTCTGAGTTCTTTATTGAAACAGCACCATTCTTTCTGCTCCATTCATGGTGTTTCTCCAGGGGAAAAATCAGCCTAGCAAGAATTAAATGCTCCTTTATTTAATTTATATCTCAGGCTGACCTCAGCTCACATGCACTCACACCACACACCTGGAAATGGAGATGTCAAAGTGTGGTGGGAAAGCCCAGCTTTTCACACCAGTTCCTGTACAAATGCACAGATGGCTTTGTTTCAATTTATTCATTTTTCAGGTGGGAAAGAGAAGTCACATTTTATTTCAAGTTTTGGTATATTTTGAATCATTTCAAAGACCTCAGGAGCGAGCTGAATCGGCCACAATTCCCATTCATCCCATCCATGGATGCCAGTGTACACAGTTTGGTGTTTTGGTGGTTCTGTTCCTCAGCTTTCTGCTGACACGTGGAAACACTAAAAGGTGTTTTTCTTCAATAGCAGCCCATTGTTCCTGCTGGTTATGAACCCTCTGCACTAAGTCAGATCAAACCCTGCAGAGTTCATGCCTTCAGACACCTCAGCCTTTTGCCACCAGCACTGAATGACTGGGTACTTCATCAAAACGCAGCTCTGAGAGTGACCTGATGCGAAATTGGGATAAAAAATAAATAAATAAAGAAGACAAGACGGTTATTTTCTGGGTTCAAGACAAGAATTAAACACTCCACCAGGCCACAGCACTATATATTAAAAGCAGAGCTGCCTGCGAGGTGCCGCCACAGTGGCAGGAACTCGCAGAACGAGACTTTCTAAGGAAACTGGGAGATGATCCCGGTGACTTCGCTCCCTTCTAGCTACAGATAGGATGGGGCGTGGATTCATCACAACCAGTCGGATCATTATTACCCAAACACACACATAGGTGTAGTCTGTGCCCTGAGGAAATTGTAACTCGAGACAAGCTAACGCAGGCACTCCTGCGCCGGCTGGTGCCAGTGGGGGTGGCGTGCAAAGGTGATAATTGAAAGTTGTTGGGTTTTGGGGTTTGTTTGAGTGTCTTTTTCCCCCTCCTCTGAGTCAACAGGAGGTTGTTTTCTACCTTCTGCTTCCTCCAGTGAAGGTGACAGCTTGTGTTCATTTTGCTGGGTAATCCAAGCAGTCAGGGCTGTGCCCAGAGCAGCACCTGGCACCAAGGGAACGAGGGTTGGAATGTCTGGAGGAGATGGGCAGTAGCTCCTGTCTGAGGGCAGGTGTATGGACCATGTTTACAGAAGCCAGGAGGCAAGTGATTCATTTCATTCCTAAAAATCTGAACCTCTGATCTGGTGTCCAGAGGAAAAGGTAAACACAAGGGAGGAATCGCTTGTCTTTTGAGAGAACAGTGGATGAAGGGTGTGTTAAGGCAAAGATGGGGGGCAAAATGCAGCTGAAGTGTGGTGCTGGCTCCAGGAATAGAGGTGCTGCACCCCAGCCATGGATGTGGGCTTGACACCAGCCCTCCTGTGCAGCAGGACTCAGCCCAACACATCCTCTTGTTCCACAGAAGAGTGTTGGTTTCGGCTTTGCAAAGAGCTGGGTGAAACCTTCGGACACCCAAAACAAGGCAGGCTTGGAGCATGAGAAAAACAGGTCTCTGCTTGTGGGGCGAATCTCCTCCCTCCCCCTCCCTTGATTGAGAGCTTCATATCCAAAAATCATTGAGCAGAAGTACAACAGCTCCAGCCTCTGCAGGCTGCCAAGGCATTCTTGCTGAGTGAAGCTGTTTAGGTGCACCCAGACACGGCCGGACCTGGGGCTTGCGTAAACCTCCCTTCCCCTGGAACAAAAGACCTGCTCCCATGGCAGTCAGGTGCACACACCAATCCCTGCCTTTGAAAACGTGTTCAACCGGTCCCAGTGCAAAAAAAGACAGGTTTGACCAGAACGTCCCCTTGTGCAGAGAGGCTCTGCCAGCATCAAAGGCAGACAGCTGGGTGCTCCGCAGCCCCTGATTAGCATCAGCATGAGCAGAGCCCGGTGTTTGCAGCACTAAAGGCCACAACCAGCACCCAGCCCCTGGCTCCAGCAACACGTCTTGTTTGCATGAGTGCATCTGGGTTTGAGCACTGTCTGTCTCCTTGGGAGGGCTGCAGAGAGAGGGAGCATGCAAACCCCAAAGTGTCCTGGCTGCTCAGCATCCCAGCAGGAAGGACCAAGCAGCACAGCAATGCAAGCTCCAGCTGCACCTGCAGACACTGCAGAGAGTGGTGGCCTCAGGATGGCAGCGCTCATGTGGATTTGGGTTTGGGTTTTTTTCCATTTCACCTATTTATCTTCTCTTCCTTCCTGCCCCTCAGGAAGCTGTGGCAGTGGATACATCCTGTCACCACACTCATGGTTTGCGGTACCGACAACTGTGCTCCTTTGGCTTTCACTTCTCTGTGGGGTTTCACTGAAATGCTTATTTAAAATTAGTCCTTTTTCCTCCTGTAGCACTGGAATGTTCCTCTGTGCTTGGCTAGCCCAGAGATCTCTGTGGACCTTGCCTTTTTCCACCCATGGTGCCAGGAATGATCACTTCTTAATCCCCAGTGAGTAGGGCAGAGCCCCAGCAAAGTTCCACCGAGTTGTGCAAAGCTGCCCTTACCCTCCCCAGGATGGGATGGAATAGGACAGCACAGGACAGGCGGGCAGGAAGCAGAGAAGGAAACAACCATCACTCAACCATCCACAAATAGGACTTGGCACTGCTGATGCTCAGCCCCACATTACAGAGTTCAAGCCTGTTGGTTTATCCATGGCCTTTTCTCCCTCTCTCCAGGCTGACCCACACATCCTGAGTGAGATCCCATGACTCGCCAGCCCTGCTGCCCTGCCCAGGCTCTTATCACCTCCTGTTCCGCTTCCCTCTGACCCTTCTCCAAGCTCTCCTCTTTCCCCCAGACATCTGTATTCCTGCCTTTTTCCAAGTAGCTGGGGTTAAGATGCAAGCAAACACTTTCCTGAGCCTGGTGCTTGCTGCACTGGGGCTGGCTCTGCACAGGGAGGGCTCCACAGGCAGGCAGAGCAGCGTTTCCTCCTCCCATGGGGGGTTCTTACACCCAGGCAATGCATTTGGGAGATAAACTGGGGATTAAGAGCCTGTCCTCACAGCCATTGCCCCGAAGCTGAAGTCTCACCTCTGCAACACACTCAACCTCCAAACACTCAGGCTCAGATCACACGTGGCACCATGAAAACGCCCTTTGCATTTGGGACAGGTGCGGGTTTACGAAGTTTTTCCACGCGTAATAAAATTTTACTCCTAATTAGGATAATAATAGCAAGTGCTAGCTCAGTTCTGCTGGCTTAATTTCCACCTGCTCTTTCTCTGGAGTTTGATGTGGTATTTGCTTCCTGTCATGCATTCTTGCATATTATTTCTGTGCCGTGTTATCTCGCTGATGTGGTTCGCTCAAGGAGTGGTCGAAACGCGGCTCTGACCGTGTGTCACCACCAACAAGTTCATTTGCCTCTGTAGGAGGAGGAAAATAACAATAATAAAAATAAAAACAATAATAAAAAAATAAAAACAGTAATAAAAAATCGAGGCTGCCTCATAACTGTGTGCTGAGCACATGTGCCTCTCTGAGCACATGTTGTGAGATTTTTTTCCTTTTTTCTTCTTTCCCCTCCCATCTACGTGTGCAACCCAGCAAGCTGCAAGAGTTTGGTTCAGCTGCCAAGTGCCTGCTTTTCATGGGAAAGGTGTTTGAGCAGAGAATAGCTGGGAGCCCTCCTAGGCCAGGGGTTGTCCAGGAAGACCAGCAGCTGGGCTGTGGCTCTTCAGACCTTATTTTACTTCCAAAACATTTATTTAAAGCTCATAAGATTGTTAAAGTAAAAGGGATGCCTTCAGTGAAATGGGATTTGCTTTAAGACTGGACATAGAAAAGAGAAGATCCATGCAAACCCACAAGTGCCACCAACCAGGAGCTGGTGGGACCTTCTCATCCCTCCCATCAAAAATGCCATCTGGTCCTTTTTATCCAGCTGCCCTCCCGTACCATCACATCCCCAAATGCCACCCAACATCCACATCACACTTCCAACTGTTCCACTGGGCAAGGACCCTCTTTTTCCGTCAAGGAAAGGGCAGCCCAAAGACAGAATGCAGCTCGCACTAGGATGTTTTAGTTGTGTTATGAGCTTTTATTTAAAAAGCACATTTATACAGCAATAATTTCGCAGATACAAATTCAATTTTGTATTCTACAAAAGTCTTTGAATATTCTTCTCTTTACAAAATGGAACATTACAAAAATACAGACAATTTAATATGTTTTTTTTATACAAATGTCTCTAATTGCAGTTATTTTCATTAAAATATTACTACCACAGAACTACAATATTTTAGTCGACTATAAAAAAATTAATTCAATGCTTTTTTAAGCAGCAAAATGTAAATAACACAGGTCAGGACACAGTTTATAGTCATAGTGGATATATCTAAAATTGTTTCAGAAATAATATTTTACATAGTTAATTTTTAAGGTTTTATACATTATTTATATAATATTTATAATATAAAAAAAAATCATAGCTTGCTATAAGTTGAAATGATAGGACGGATTCTGTGAGAAGGATGTGCAAATGGCCATTCTGCGTGTTCTGCGGGATCCCTTTGCAAATGCGCTTCGTGGAAGGGCTGCAAACCAAGCACCTGTGGCTTCTGGGCAAAAAAAAAAAAATGCCATCATCACACCCGAGAGAGGCACAGCTGATTTCCCACCAGAGTGACCCAGCGGAGCACAGGGCCTGGTACTGCCATGGCGCACCCCGGGGTGGCCAGGGAGGAGGAGGAGGATGAGGAGGAGAGGAGGGGATGCACAAACCGACTGACACCCAGGCCGGGACGTGCCGCCCAGCAGCCCGTCCCAAAACTGCAGAATAAAAGTTTCCCCAGGACTCAGCCCCGGGGTCGTAGTGCGAACTGAACGAGTCTTCGGCAGAGCCGCCGCTCCCCCGGCGCAAACCGCGGCTCCCCTGCATGGAACCTGCTGGGATTTTCCTCTGGGGGAAATGGGATGGCTGGGAAGTGGAGGATGCTCTTTTCATTTAGGGAGGCTCGGGTGGGATGAGCCCTTGGCAGGGAGCGAGCGGGGAGGAGGAAATGTGGCTTCTCTGTGCGGAGGAAGGAGATCTCCGGCCTCACTGCGTGTCTCGGGCCGCTCGTTAAAGGTGTGTAGTGTGAGCAGAGAGAGCAGAGACCCTTTGGAGACCTCGGACTGGGCAAGCTTCTTCTAAATTAAGTCACAGTATGGAAGAGAGGAGGCAAAAATAAACTAGGATCAAGAAGAGAAAAAAGCAACTCTTACAAACCAATCCCAGGTCTTGACTCAGTGCTGTTGCTCATACGTAGTGCTATACAATTTTAGTCGTGAGTTGTTTTTTTTTCTCGCAGGCATTGGAAATCTTCGTAGTCAGAAAAAAACCTAGGATGGCCAGCTTTCCAAAAATCCCTTAGTGTTCACTGGGCTGGGAACAATTTGGCGTTCACTACAACATGAACACTCAAACCAATTGCACATCCAGAACTCCGGCACCTCTCTTTGTTTGTTTGGCTTTTTGTGTAGTGTGGGTTTTGTTTTTCTTCTTTTTCATTGTCACCTTTGCCTTAGTTGACCACCACCACCCCTTTCATCCAAATGTCGCAAGTTGAAAAGACCACAGAGTAAGACTTTACTGGTCGGGCAAGAAAGTCTCTCCCTACATTCTACTGTCTGATGAGATTTGAGAGCAGCAGGTAGTTGCTGTCAGCAGTCACTTTTTTTTTGAAAAAAAAAAAAAAAAGTTTAAAATACAACACCCATCTGATTCCTTGAAGTTCTACACCATGTTGTGATGATTATTCCTCTCAATGATGTCCACAGGTGAAAGGATCTCCTTCCGGATGGGAGGCGGAGGCAGGCAAGTCTTTGTCTTGGGCTTGAAGAGATCTGAGACGTAAAACACCTGCAGGAATAAGTGAAAAAGGCAAACTTAGCCACCGTGGGTGATGGTTTGTTCAAAAAGCTGGTTTACAGAATATATATACATCTCTAAGCTGCAAAAATAGCACTTTTTGAATGCCTGCCTGAAACAGCTGTGAAATCCCAAGTGCCTGCTACCACCTTTCTGTACAGCAGAGAAAAAGGCTCAGACCTCACAAAACTGTAAAAACATGAGAGGACAACTTGATTTCTCACTGCGTCATCACCAAGTGCAACACCCAGACCTCTGCTGAATGGGTTGAAAAGCCAGGAAACAGATCCACGGCCTGCACTCCAATAAAATAACAAAGGTCTCCAAAGGGCTGGCCTGACTCATCCTGAGTGGTTTCAGGGATGGAGTCAGTGAAACAATTCATTCAGACAGACATCAGGTAGGCAATTAAAAGCTTTCAAGTTAAAACTGTGTTAAAAGCTATCAGCTGTGAGTCAATGGCGAGCCATACTCCTCATGCCCCACCAAGGTACAGAGCTGGGGTCTGGTGGAAGCCAAAGGCTAAGGAGAGGAGAATCTATTCTTGACTCCTTCTTCCTAAATATCCCGTGATGTAACCCCTCTCCCGGATGTGAAAAAGCCAGTGCCTGGCAATTTCGGAAGGCAGCAACACAATAAGAAACAAAGTGCTGGGAGGAAACTTCCACATCCTCCTTTGGCAGTAGCACGAAGCTTATCAGTCCTCCAGGACCGGGGCACTTTCACCCTTGCCAAAGCTCAGCCCTGTGCCAGAAGGGAAAAGAGTCAGACAGCACAGATCCTCTGGATGGAGCTAGAAGTGGCAAGGATTCATCATTTTGTCACCTGGGGCCACAGCCCCGAACTTCTGTCCTGCCACTGACTGTCCCTGCCAGCCCAAGTTTGACAGCTCATCTCAGAAAGCCTTAAACCCCAATAATCCCAACTGAAGCCATGGGTCTGCTGAGCTGAAATCCCAGGATGAGCAGCACAAGGCTGTAGCAATCAGCAGTACATTTGCTTTTTCTCTCACACCACTCAAATGCTACATTTAATCACCCAGATAAATCAGGGGAAAAAATAATTTCAAGATGTTTAAAGAAATAATATTAGATTATGACTTCCAGGCTGAGTAACACAGGGAGAAAGCAAAGGTTTGGTCTACCTGCATCTCCACATTTTCTAACCACCCAGAGCCTTGTGCAGCAGGTCAAGTCATCCTTGCAAACAACTTTTGCAAGCCCCTATCAGCAGAGCAGATAAGGCTCAAGCTGGACAGCCAGCAAAGCTGTACACACCAATTTACTCCTACAGCTCTAACCAGGGATGAAGGAGGCTGGCGCTGCTTTGTGGGAAGGCAGAGAAGGAGCTGATGTACAAAACAGTTCTTTCCTCAATGTATGTGCTGGTTGCTGGCTGTTTGGTTGTGTAACAGAGCTGATAAAGCTGTTTACAGGGCATGCAAGTGGCAGCCTTTGTATGTTTGGGTAAATAACAGGATCCAGCTGATGCTCCCAAGGATCACAAGCTGGAGTCTGGCCCCTTGCTGCAGCATCCCAGTTTAAAACTACATTGAACTGCTCTGGCACTGGTTTTCTTTTGGGCTGTTGATAACTGCAAACCTCCCATTTGTCTGGTTTGGTGCACTTCTGGTGCCAACTCGCTCATTTGTCCACCTCTGAGAGCTGGATTCAATCAAAAAGGTGTCCAACTTTGCACCAAGATAGCCATGACAAATCAATTTATGGGAGGGGATTTCTGAGTGCAAGAAGCATCTGGGGATTGCTTTGAGTCTGGTCCTTATTTTCGACAGGAATGAGTTATGGTCAACTGTCATCCTGGGTATTTTTGCTTTTACTGTGCTGCTTTTCAGGTTTCATTGAAAGGCTGGTTAAGGGGTTTCATTTCTCTTTAAACTGTATTTCACTTTAACATGGCTGGAGGTTATATAAACATTTATAGGAATCATGAAACATGATCTTTGGGGGTTAAAAGTGTGTTAAATCCTCCTAATGCTTGAACTGTTTAACACAAAAAAGGACTAATAAACGTGCTAAGTTTTTCACTTGGATTAGCTCCATTTCCTGTAGAAGGTGCTCTCCACCCATAAAGAAAACTTGATGGGAGAAGACTGAGAGCATTTTAAGCCAATATCTCACATTCCCACTTAACAATTCCTATTACTTTTCATCCTATTGAAGCAATTTTTAATCATATACAGAGAGGTTATAACAACTCCTCTGAGCTAACCAGAGCAACACTGGGAGCATGTCCTCCTGACATCTCCCCTTCTCCCTCTCCCTCAGATGAGACATAAACCACACAACACACAGCAAGCTGCCTGCAAGGCGCAGAGAAACTATTTCTATTTGAGAAATCCTCGTTGTATTTCACCCTGGCTCCACATCTGAATGTTTCATCAGCTGGAAGTGCTTGACATTAATGTCTTCTGCTTGTTATTTCAGGCACTGAAAGACAAACGTGTCTGCTGCAGCACGACCTGGGTTTAAGCTCGGGCAGCCTTTGGAGATGAAATCCACAATTGGTTTCTACTGAAAATTATGGCCTGATAACTGTGGTGTTTTTACAGCTCTTGGCTATCACCAGGGTGGACCCTGAAGGCTTTGCTGGGGGAAGGGGTGGCTGGGAGCACCCAGGGTGGGAGGTGAGGAGTCTCCAGATCCCTCAATTTCAGAGCAGCCCATGCAGGAGAGCTGGGCAGGAATGCCCAGGACATACCAGGAATTTCAGCAAAAAGCTCCTAAACTCCTTCAGGGAAAACTCTAGGGTGTTTTGGGATGACTCTTCCTCTTGTCCCTTTGCTGCAACCTACCAAAATGGAGGAAAATCTGCCAGGCCCTACTAGGCAAAGGCTCCCACCAGCAAAGCCAGGTTCTAGAGAACAGATGGTTCTCTGCAGGGTGATGGAATGGGACAAGGGCTGGGCTCAAACCCTGCCCTGAGTCCTAAGCTGCAGCTTGAGATGTTCCAGGTTACTGAGCCATTCCTGCAAAGCATTTAGACAGAACTGCCCCTTTTACCAGTGGGCTGGGACAGCAGCTCAGGCTCTCAAACCCAAGCCTGCCTGGGAAACTCCAGGCAGCTGCTTCCTATGACACAGGAAAACTATCCCAGCCCTGCCACAGCCTCCCCTTCCCCAGCACAGCTCCCAGCTGCTGGAGGGCTGGGAGGGGACAGCCAGGCCTGCTGCTCTCTGTCCCAGCCAGGAAGCATCCGGACACCCATCCCAAGCTCCATCCGGAGAGCTATTGTCCTTCGGGAACCACTGCTGGGACCCAGGGATGCACTGCCTGCTCCCCACTCCCCTGCCACACTGTGCCTAATAGCCGACTGCCCACCACAAAGACTTCTCCCACCATCCCCTCGGGATCTCCCAGCCCTGCATGGCATGTGGGCAGCAGGCAAAGGCAAAACCCAACAGCTACTGCTCATAGAGTTAATAATACTCCATGAAAATGTCCCAACAATGACATTTTTGTTTCGGCTTTGGAATATTATCAATGAGTGGGAAGTACATAAATAACCTATTTTCTCTCCCTGCAAAATGTAAGATTGGTGAACTTAACTCCTTGTTCCCAAGACTGATTTACTTTTAGAACAGTTAAAAGAAAAACAAAAAACCCAACAAAAACCCCCACAAAAAGTGGTGAGCTATTAAAATCTTGCTTTTGGGGAGTTCACACAGACACAGAAACCACCACAACCCCCAGCTCCTTTGTGTCTGTTTGAGGCAGCTGCCTGATCTGGTTCCCCTCCATCCTGCCAACTTGAAACATCTTCATGTGTCACTCTGAGTTATAGGGCTGTGCAATCAGGTCACCCTTTGGAGAGCAAGTGGCACAAGAACCAGCCCAGCAGCTGAAGAGAAGTGGGCACAACTTTTGTGGGCCACTTTTTCAAGAGCCCTTTTGCCCCCTGAAAATCCATCAGCCATCAGCCACCTCCCCTGGCCAGGCAGACACACCAGTTTGTGGAAGGACTGTGGGTGGAAGAGCCATAATGCCAAGTACTCCAGACTCTCTGCTCAGCTCCTGGTGGAAAACCTTGCTAAGGAGCCTAACTGAGAATACTGTGGGGGTGAATTCCCACAGAGAGCAGCAGCACAGGGAAACAACAGTGTAGCAGTACAGATAAAGGAAAAGAAATATTGTTCAGCTGAGTGCCACTGAGAACAGCCAAAGCTTCTGGTGGAGAGGGAAACACTCTCCCTTGGCTGAACATCTTTCAATGCCCCCAGCTGCCTGGACCAAGCCTTTGGAGCCTCCAGCTGTAACAGGGAACCACCTGAGCTGAACTGGTGGGTTGCAAAGGCCCTGCTATTCCCCCAGGACCTTCCCAGCACTGTTCCTGCCCATTTCCCCCACTCACCACGCAGTAAGCCACCAGGGCTCCCTGTGCAAAGCCTGCCAGCACGTCGGTGGGGTGGTGCTTGTGGTCGGAGACGCGGGACAGCCCAGTGTAAAAGGCCATCATGATCAGGGTGAACTGCAGCAGGGGACGGAGCAGCCGGGCTCCCTTCCACGTGAATCTGGCCTGCAGATAGAACTGTGGCAAGAGAGGGAAACAAAAAAACAAAAAAGGTTGAGTTGGTTTGCACAAATTCACCCAAAATGCAGCAGTGACTGCGCTGTGGGGGTGGCTGTGGGGCCCTGTGGCTCAAGGAGGGGGAGTTGATAAAATGGAAGAAGGATGCTCCTTGCACCTGTGTGGCCTCTGGAGGGATTTTTAACCCGTGGAGGGGATGAGGACAGAGGTGGATGGGCACAGCCCTTCCTCAGTGAGCCAGAAACAGGGGATTGGGACTCCATGCATCACAGCTCTGCTTCAGCCTCACAGCACAGCATCCCAGTAAAGAAATTCTTCCCCAGCATTATTGAACATAACAAAACCAAGGTCCCACACCTGGGGTATTTAGGACTCATACCATCTCTCAGAGGGAAAAGAAGAATCAATGCATCATGCCAAACCTTCAGAGCCATCCTGAGAACTGCCAGACATGGCCACAACCACCAACAATGCGCACAATACCACCCTCCAACACTCCCATCGTGTTTCCCAGCCCCAGCCTCAGGGTTTGACGGAAATAGGGAGCAGCTGCCCCACTGGGAATGGGGAATTCCCTCCCTGGGTGGGAATGCCAAGCAAAGCCCCAGCCCAGCCTGAAGGAGGGCTCTGGGGTGATGTCAGGCAGACATTGTGGCCCTGCCGTGACTATCTCAGGCCCGCTTCCGCCGCGGGACCGGGCACGGCCTGTTCCTGTGGGAACGGGGAAGCAGGGCGGGAAGAGAGGACAGGAAAACAGCAGCTCCTGCCGGGGATGAGGCAGGGAGGAAGGCTGTGGGAAGGGAGGGTGAGAGGGACACCCAGGAGCCTCCAGGCTTGGGGAGCAGTCAGGCTCAAAGGGTGTGAAAGTGCCTGGCAAATGCTGCTTGACCTCTGCAGCCCAGGCCTGCTCTGCCTGCTCCCAAATGCAGCACTGGAGTCAGACCCCGTGGGCTGCGAAGGGGTTTACTCCCCATTTCTGCTCCTAAATGCAGCACTGGAGTCAAACTCCTGTCCTTCAAGGGGCTCTGCTACATCAGAGGGATGCAAAGGGATGTACTCCCCATTTATGATCCCTTTTACACACCCAGAGCAATTTGCACCACCTTGATATGAAAGGGGATGAAGCTCTCACTGGGTTCACTGAAACCACAAATAATGACAACATAAAAGCATAAAATGACCTGTAAAAGCAGAGCTAACTGGGAAGCTGATAAGGGGGAAGCATCATTTTGGCCAATTCAGTATGTTTGGCTGTTGCATAAAAACTGGATCTGGCCCTTTTTGGAAAGAACACACACTGGGCTCTACAGAAGAAATGAAACATCCCATTGTCTGAATGGAGCAGATGCTCCAAATTATCCAGATTGTTAGCCAATTAACATGGAAGGGAGCAGCACCAGAACAGCTCAGTGCTGGCTAATGCACATGGTGATTCTAGGGAATGTATCTGCAAATCAGCCTAAGCCTGGGAACGGAGCCATGGCCCCATGGAGCACATCCCACACTCCACACCATGGTCCCTTCCACCCCAAACCATTCCATGATTCTATTTTCATGTTCAAGAGCCTCAACTCAGCCCAGATGACAGTGCAAAACTCAGGTTCCAGTGTGCTGCTGCTGCAGAGCAAAAATAGCTCCAAGTAACTACATATTATAAACCATCACTCTCAGTTCTACCAGGAAAACTTGAAACCTGATGTCATATTTTAATTTTCTGTCTTTGTCTCATCAAATCACTTAAGAAGGAAATTTGCTGCTGTATAATCTGGCATTTGCCACTTTTGCATAGTCTGGACATCTTCTCAAATCTTTCCACCCTACAAACCTGGACTAAAAATAGTCATCTAGAAGTGAGGGTGCAAAAGTATCAATTAAAAATTAGCAATAAAAACCAAACAGCAAGTTTGAAAACACAATAAAGTAGGTACTTCTGGTACTGAACTGTGTCCCTCATGTGCAATCTTCAGCCCTGGAAAAGGAGCAAAGAGCAGTGTGGCACCATAGGGGGAGTGCTGGGTGTCCCCCAAGTCCTCACCACCCATGGCACACTCACACCTGTGTATCTTGGAGATCTAAAACCCACAGGTTTAGTCCTGTGCCCCTCAGACACTGCAACACCAGTGTGAGAAGCTCAACTGAGTTCCTTTTGCTGCCACAATAAAGGCCATGGAAAAACTGCTCTTTATTCCCCATTCATAAGGACAAAAAAAAAGAGCATAACAGCACTCCTCCTATTCCACAGGCATTTTATGAGCGTGCAGTGTTACAAAAGCTGCTCTCAAACACCAGGATCCCCTAAATACTTTCGAGGTAAGACTTGGGGTGCTCCAAACTTTGCCTCTGCCCATGGTATGAAAGAAAAACCCAGTTAATAGGACAAGGTCAAGAAGTGAAAGTAGAATTTAGGGGCTGAAAGGATCAGAATTTCCCTAATACAGGAATTAGTGCTACTACCAAGAAATGGGAAGTTCCTGGAAATTTATCTGAAAATCTGCTTATGAAGGTGCTTTTGCTGTTTTGGTGGGGTTTTTTTAGTTTGGTTGGTTTGTTGGTTTTTTTTCCTCCTGGGAGCAAATCTGAAATGCTGCCAGCTACAGACTGACAGATTTGGATGGGAATATGGAGCTGGAATGGAGCCCTTCCCAGGAGGGGGTGGAAGAGCAAGACCACAAACAGGGTTATTTCCACCACAGATCATCACAGGGCAGCAAAACCCAGGAGCACCAACAGGAGCAAGGGTGGGAGAAATGGGATCACACAGAGTGGGAGTGATTTGGAGTTCCCATCCGCAGTCTCCTGGCAGAGGCTGGGACACCACAAAGCACATGGCTTGAGGGATGTCACATCACTCTTCCTGTGCCAGGGGACTTCCACAGTGCTGCAGGGGAGTGCCCACAGCCACACACAGCCTCTGAGCAAAGCCAGGAGGAGCTGGCAGGGGTCACAGGCTCAGAGTAGCACCTCCAGCCTCCCGGGGCTTTCTCCTCTCCAGAAATCCCTTCATGCTCTCCTGCTGCAGGGCTGGACTCCATCACCCCCTCAGGCACACCTGGAGTTTCCTTCTGGGAAACAGCTGGGCTTGTTCCTGGCTGGCTGACCCCAAGTGATCTCCTTCTCCATTCCTGCACCATTCCTCCTCCTGCAAGCAGAGTGGTACCCAAAGTGCTGCAGGGCCAAAACCTCCCCAGCTCAAACTCATCCCACTGTAATGGCTTTGTCCATCCCTGCCTGGACAAAGCCAACTGGGGGCTGGGAATGCACAATTTGGCTTTTAGCACTAAGCTTGCCACAAGGGAAGAACAGGAGATGGGCAAAGACCTCTCAGCCTGTGCTGTTTGCCTCTTCCCTGCCTTTGCTGAGTGCACAGCACCCTCTCACCCCATCAGAAATATCCCCAGCAGCTCAGTTCACAGCTCAGCCTAGGCCTCTGATGTAATTCCATTTCATTCTCTTCCTTAGGTCACCACTAAACTCAACTCCAAGTTCACAACCACCACAGAGGCTCCTTCACAAGGGCACATCACTGCTCAGCTGTACCAGGGCACCTTCTCCACCCTTCAGCAAGGAGCTCCAGGGAGAAGCCTCACACTCCCCAGACACATAAACCCAGCACCATCTTTCATTTTCCATTTAGCCCAGTAGAACTCACCACAACCCATTCTGAAGCATTCTGCCTCACCCACTGACACATATTAAATACACAAGGTTTGCTTGCATTTTATCCAGAATCAGCCAATGTTGCTGAGGGATATTAATTCAACTTTCCTGATATTTAAATTTTCTGCGCCCTTTGTGTGATTTCAGGCAACTTCATGATGCCAAAAAAATCAGCATTATGGTCTCACATGCTCCAGGGGAGTGGAAAGCATCCACTGTTCCCTGCAAAGACTCCCCCACATCCACAGAAACAAGACAAAGAGGTGTGGGTCAGCTCCAGAGGGCTGCATGGAATAAGCTGTTCCATACCTCCTCTTTCCTCAGCCTGCTATAAATACATATTACAGCTCGCTCAGCCAAGGGGTAACAAAGCAAGGAAAATTAGGACAAAGAGGATTACCCAAGAGTTATTTCCCCTTTTAAATTTTTTATACAAAGGCCTGATGTTAACTGAGTATTCCTGGTGACAAGAAGGCTGCGAGAAACTGAGCCCTGAGGTGTCAGCATTCAGAACCAAATCCCAGGAGATTTCACTGTGTTGCAAGTGCCTTTCCCTGCAAATTTTTCCTCAAAGCCCTCCAGGGCTTGGCATCTATGAGTGTTTTCCTGCTAGGAGCCCATGGATAGCACAGGGCTCTGCTGGTGTGCCAGGAAATGGGGAAGCTGTGGTCACTCAGCCACTGCACACCAAGCCTCTGGACAAATCCAGCCCCAAAGCCCTGCAGGGTGCGTGGGAATCCAGGGATCTTCTCACAGCCTGACTGGAATTTTCTGGCACCCGTCTCCACCAGGTGAAGCCAACTTGAAAACATTTTAATTCAGAATGGGCTCCGAGAGTGAAGCCAGGGAACGCCAGGAAAGGCGGGAAGTGACTTATCCTTGAAATATGAAGTATTGTTCAACCAGGAACATGCTCGGGACACGGCTGACCTGCCAGGCCTCTGCAGGACACGCTCAGCCCCACAGATCCCCCAGCTCTGCAGCAGCTCCTGGCACTCTGCTGCTATCCAAAATGTAGGCAGGACCTGCTGCAGCACAGCCCTCACTTCCCAGGAACAGTCAATCAATCATTTTGTCTTGATTGAGATGGTCCCCTGATTAAACCCATCAAACACACCTCCTGCAGGCACTGGCATGGTGGATGCCACGTTTCTAAGCAGGCTTTCAAAACCCCAACTCATTCACTGAGGTAGGCAAGACAGCAGGGTTTATTGTGCATCAAATAAAATCCCTCTGGTTTACTATAATCTCCTATTTCTTGTAATTATTTTTTTATATTATCAGGCTCTCTAATGTGTCAGATTTTCTGCCTCCCTTTTTCTACGAGATTTCTCTGTCAGGTTCTGGCAGTGACCAGGGAACTGGAGAGATGGAGAGTAGGGTGCTGCTAGACAAGCTGGAATCACTGAATCATTTAGGTGGAAGAGAGCCTTAGGATTGTTGCTTCACCTGTCTTGTCTCAAGTTGCCTTTTTCTCCCTTCAATTTATCACCAAACACTTGATGTTATTTTTCCTGACTTCTTAGAGCACAAGAAAACTGGACAGCTGGTCAGGCAGAGTCTGCTACCAGCCATATCACAGTTTTGGGACAAGGTGAAAATGAAAAATAAAATAATTTTAAAGGGATTGCCCCCTGCATAGACAGGGGTAAGTGGAACAGCCTGTTGTCCTGGGGGGTGTGGGAGTGTGGGGCAAAGTCTGGTGAGTGCTGACAGCTCAAGTGCTCCCATATGGGGACAGGGAAGGGCAGCAAAGAGAGACCAGAGGCATCTCTGTGCTCTGAGGCACCACACAGGAGATAAACACCACTTCTAAAGCCTTCTGCAAAGTTAAAAACAACATCAGGCAGCAGGCACTGGTGCAAAGCAGCAATGGGAAATGAGCCCTGCAGGTTTTCTGTGCATCCTGTGGGAACTTGGAATGCACTCTGCAGTTTTGGGGTCTCTGCCCCCTGAGCTCTGTATTCCCATTTGCTTCTCACCTGCTCCAAGAGTGCTGGAATTACAGAAAACACACAAAAAAGGAAAGTTTGTCAGCAACCTGCAGCAAATGGGTCAAGCTCTAGTAGAGAAGCCATCACCACCTTAATAGGGACCGGCAGTCCTTGCTGCTTCCAGATGCTGGGCTTGAAAATACCTCAGGACTGACTTATCTGACTGCTCAGAGACCTCCCCAGAAATAAATGACTGCCCTTGTGAGCGATGGCTTCCAAACTCAGCTCAGAAAGCTTTATGATGGGCTGAGCCTCCTGTGAAGCATCACCAAGGCAGCTCTTCATTGTAATAGCTGGGAGGAAATGGCCAAAATGTCTGCTGGAGAAATTCAGAAGTTTTCCAAGAACAAAATAAGAGGGAAAACAAAGAAAGAATTTAATACGCCGCCCACAGCTGCCTGGAAAGCCCAGTGATTCAGTTACAGGAGTTGCTCACAGGGAAGGGGATCCAAGGCTGTAAAGGCAAGAGGGAGCAGCGGCCACTTATCTTTCCAGAGGGTAAGGGATGGGGGGAGCACTGCTGATAGATAAAAGACTCATGTTTCATGTTTTTATCAGCGCAGTGCTGTTCCTCTGCTTGCAAATCCGAGATTACCGGGGACGGAGGAGGAGCACAAATCTTAAAAGCAACACAAAACTTGATTTTCTATGAAATAAATAACGTAAAAAAGAGGAAAAGCAGGCACAAATCCCTCAGAAGGGTGTGTGTGTGTCCAGCCCGTGTGGGCAGTGCTGCCTCCTGCAGTCCTGGCAGGAAGCACCTTGGCAGCCACCCCGGCCCCAGCCCAGGCACAGGAAGGGCAGAGCCATTTCTCACTGACAAAGGAAAACAAGTCCCAGCCCTCCCCTCCGGAACCAGGCGGGCAGAGGCTGCTCCACCTGCTCTGCTGGCACATTTCGGAACCAGGCATCACCTCCTGACATGGCCACGCAGCACATCCTGCCCCTCCATCCACGAAACATTCTGGCTCACCCAAACTCTCCTCAGTGTGCAAACAGGCCATCCACAAATGCAGCAGGATTTGGATTTAATTGCCACCTTGGCTGCATCCCAAAGCTGCACACACACAGCACAGCTATCATCCCACAAGTCTCTATCCTAAAAAACACCACAGCAGCTGAGGGTGGATCCTCCCACCAACAGCTCAGACTCTTCTTTTCCAACCAAATTCCCATGTCCAATGCTCATCCTGCCATTACTGGTATGGAATGTGGGATGAGGGACAGGGGATCAATTAGTTCACTTACCACCAAGTACAGCATGGTGTACAGGGAGAAGGACGCGTGCCCAGAGAAGAAGGATTTCCTGCAAAACAAAGCAGGTGCTCAGAACCAGCCAGCACAATCCTCAATATCACAATTCTCCCTACAATACGGTGATTTGGCATCTGAGGGTGCCAGAGCCAAGGGACGCACAACCCCCAATCCTTTGGTTATAAAACCCCTGTTATCCGCCCTGCCTGCTGCTGAGGCAGAAAGCAAACGGATGAACAGGATGCTTGCATTGTTTGTCCCTTCCTGGCCTACTCAGGGGACAGCAGTTATTTCCAGGATAACCCAATAACTCATCATCTCGCCTCAAATAACCGGGAAACCCTGAAGACATGAAAAGAGAGCAATTTCTCCAGAAGCCTGATTGCAGCATGAGGAATGTGCCCCTGGAAAAGTAAAAATTTGGCATCTGACGGATGTGGTAGAGCTCCAAGGGGAGGCACTGGCAGCCCTGCCTGTGTGGTGGAGCCCTTGCTGAGGAAAAGCTCTGCTGTCACACACGGGACAGCTCGGGCTGCTCACCATGAGCTCAGCTCTGGGGGTGAATTCCCACAGAGAGCAGCAGCTCGGGGAAACAATAGTGTAGGAGTAAAGAGAAAGGAAAAGAAATATTGTTCAGCTGAGTGCCACACTTCCCAAGGGAAACTGCTGCCCACTGGAAAATGGATTTATGGCCTTTGCAGAAAAAGCAGCATTTCATAGAATCCCAGAATGGCTTGTGCTGCAAGGGACATCAAAGACCAGCTCGTTCCACCCCCCTGCTATGGGTAGGGACAGCTTCCACTAGACCAGGTTGTTTAGATCCCCATCTAAGATGACCTGCTAGGAATGGGGCATCCATCCACAGCTTCTCTGGGAAATCCACCCAGTGCCTCACCACCCTCACAGGGAAGAATTTACTCCAAATGTCCAAACTAACCCCACTCTCAGCTTCAGATTCACATCCTCTATTGCAGACAGAGAAACCCAAGCCACATTTAGTGTCAGCAACCCTAGGCTCTGGTGCCAGGGGCTCTCACCTGGCTTCCTGCACCCTGCTGTCACTTCCCCTGCAGGTGTAGTTCTGGATGTAAACTCCCTTGGCGCAGTTGATGGTGGAGAAATCCAAGTCACAAACCGCCAGGAAATGCGGCCGCAAGCGCCCGACGGACACTTTGGCAATGTCTGTGAAGGACTGGCTGATGGCACAGCCAAAAACAAAGCAGCCCACTTGCTTGTAGAGAGCTGCCACGTAGGGGTTCTGGATGAAGGAGCGGGATTTCTCCTTCAGGTAGTGGATGCGGTAGAGCTCTCCCGTTATAATCTGCGAGGGAAGCACAACAGAGAGGTCAGAGAGCAGGAAAAACACTGGGCAAATGTCAATTCTTTAACTTCCTTTCTGCCTCTGTCAAGGTTGGGACTGAAGCCATTCACGTGGAAATGGTATTTGTATTGACTGATGGATTGAAGATCCATCTGGAGATGGTATTTTGTATTCACGCTCAAATGTGCATTACTTCTTATCTATATTATGGTCTTACAAGTTGTGAGTTCTACAGCACTCTACTAACAAGCTACAAAATGGCTAACCATCTTTCTTTACAAGGCCTTTTAAGGCTAAACTATCCAATTAAGAAATGACACCTAGATTATTTTTACTTTTAACCCAATAACCAATCCCTCATGTTGCACAATGTGGACTTTTCTGTCCAATTACAAAACAACACCCAAACTCTTGAAGAAAAAGGTGTAGAAAAAGGACCAGCCACTGCCCTAAAGCCTCCATCCTGTCCCATATATACTGCTGTATTCTAAAACCTTGAACTCTTAAGTTTTCCACCATGTGATATTACACACTCCCATTCAAACTCCACACCCACAGTCGCAGTTCTGTAATTCAATTTTAGAAGCCTCCTCCACAGCCTCAGGTCAAATACAGTATTTTCTTGAGGGTCTGTGCCTTTCAGCACAGAAAGTTTAAAATTCTCAGCATCCAGGGCTCCAACAGGCAAAAGCAGGGCTGGGTGTTAATGCAGGGCTGAGACAGCTCTGGCATGTCAAGTCAGGAATCTGCTTCTGGATTGAGGAAGGAAAACCCATGGCTCAGTATTTCTCCATCCCACCCCTTGTCCCTCCCAGTGCTCAGCATGTTGTTTATGGAAAAATCCAATAAACAAAACAAAAGAGTAAATTTTGGGTTAGTACACTGGCATATCTTTACAGAAGTGAAGTAACACCCCAGCATAGTGGGAAAAGAAAATTGACATAAACCAGATAAAGAATTAGTGTGTGTTGGGAAGGAGAGGTCAGACCCACTACCGTCTTATCAAACTGATTTTGGAGGAAAGTAAATCTACATCCTGCTTATCTTCCTCTCTTAAAATCATTAACACAACAAGGAAAGGAACAGAAAGCCCCAAATTTTTCAGCTTCTGGCCCAAAACTTGTTGCCAGCAGACCCAATTCAGACCTCTCAAGGTCTCCAAAACGTCCAGCTATTTTGGGGCATTTCAAGGTGTCTTGCCATCACCTGGCAGGAGATTATGTTTTTCTTGTGTCAGGGGTGCTGAGGTTTGACAGTATCGCCATAAATCACTGTCAGGGAGCAGAGGATCCAACTTCTCACACTCATGACTCTTAAGAGGCAGGTTAATGAAAATCAGGCTGTGAAATGAAGTCCAAATGTCTCACCTCTCCCAAAGAGCCAAAGATTTAAATTGTTCTCCGTCACGCTACGCACCTAAATTTTCAGCTCCAGATTTACAGCTTTAGGATTTCATTCATTACTCTAAATGTTTTTATACCTGAGTAATAAATCGAGGCAGAGGTTTTGTGGGGTTTGGTGTTTCTTTTTTTTTTGGATGCCCCCTTGTCCCTGCCTCTCTGTAGTCACGGGGACTGTGATATGTAAAATTAACTGTCAAGAAAAATGCCTTCATGTTAATCCCTTTCTGGAGCAGCCAGCAATATTCCTCCTGGCGTGGCAGCCTGCCAGCCATAAGCAGGAGACGAGGCTCCCCTGCCTACCTTTTTTAAAAGCTTGGCACAACCTTTGGAAACTAATAAACTGGAAAAGTATGGCAATTAGACTAAGAAGAGTTGAAGCTGTATCATTGTTTGAACTCACTCGTACCGGGGCTTGGAAAAACAAAGGTTGACCTAAGGCAGCTGAAATTGCAGCTAAGCAGGCTTTATCAAAGAGAGATACAACTGTAATAACAGAAAATAAACGCCAAGCTAGAGCAGGCTCTGCTACCATACAGAAATTCTCTGAGTGGCTGCACCACTGTTTGGGGTTTAAACGTCACAGCTGAGATTTCCTCTTGGAAATCTGGTGGTGACCAAGGCTTGTTTAAGGAGCTGCATCATTTTAATCCTCACGGTCTCCAAAGACCATGGTTTATCTCCATTTAGAACCCTGTTCCAGCACAGGAAATCTGCTGGTGTGAGGCCTGCAGGGGGAAGGTTGTCCTGGATGGACACAGAGGCTCCTGCACTCCCAAAAGCCTAAATACACAAGAAGGGGAGCTCTGAGGCTCAAAACTCGTGGCTTTCACAGAGGGAAGACCAGACAAATTAAGGATGATATCTGACACTGGGGATGTGCCATTACTGCAAACTCACAAACAGATACACTCAAACCTGAGGCTCTTGGCCTGGGGAAAGGCATGTGACCATTTTAAACAGGGACCAACAAAAGTCGGGGGATTAATATTTCTCTCTCACCATTGGTGGTCTGGGTAATTGCACACATGTAGCAGATTGTAAATTGGAGCCTTCACTCTCTCACTAAAATGCTGCTGGGTACCCAGGAACCCTCCCCAGCTAGTGAAAGCCATGGATCAACTTAATGAGTAGCTAAAAATTGGGTAAACTTGGTTTTTTGGCAGTGCTGTCCCAGATAAAGCAGGACGGTGAAAAACTAATGCAGCACAGATGTGCACAGACTGGAAGGACATCCTGAAAAGAAAACAAGTTTTAAAGATATCAAGCTGCTTCTCATGCCTTGCACTCCTGGCAAGCCATCCACATGGGACATATGCCATTCCCAGGTGATGGGCACAATTCCCTGGCACACATATTTAAAAAAGTTGGTCACTAGAGAGAAGCCAGTATCAAATTTTTCTGTCTGTGAATGCTTTTTGCAGACTTTCAGTTGTCAAGTCCATTTTATTGTTATTATAAGCTATCACCAGCAATCCAATTAGCCTGTAATTACTTTTAGAGCTTTTCTAGCCACTTGTTTTTGGTGTAACATTCTCTGTGCTAATCACATTGCAGCATATCACCTTCAATTGTAAAACAGCCAGCTAATCCAGGTGAGTCACTTAGATCACCTAGCAAATTAATTTAATTAGGAATTTTTCATAGCCCTTTAAGACCTATCACGTGTGGGGACATGGTACCGCAGCAGGGGTGCCCCTACAAAGCTCAGGAGTGTCACCTTCCCCTTCCCACCATCCAAGAGACCACCAACATCACATCAACCACCTTCTAGCCCCAAGAGCAGCCAGGAGAGAGGTGAGAGTGCACAGCCCAGGGGCATGAGCCTCTCCAGTGCCATCTGCATGGAAATTTGCCTGAAGTCAGTAAATACACAGATATTAAAACCAAATGCATGTCCTCTCCCATCCTGAAGGAAGCAAAGGTCTCTCCTCTGCCGTTTACTTAACAAACTCTCTGGGTGTCCTCAAGCCACTTAAAACATGACCTGGACCTTTTTACCCCAGGCTAGACTGCCTGTGACGCCACGTGAAGCGAGGGTGTGGAATTTTGGCTGCTCAATCCCAAAAGCCAGCTCCCTGGAAGTGCTCATGACCACTGCCCTGCCTTCCAAAGGAGCGCACTCAGTGCTCTGTGGATTTGGAAGGAATTCCTATTATGCTACAGTAATTCTGGTATCTGGGTTACATCTGAAAAAGGAGGTCAGGCTGACTTGAATTTTCCATGCAGGCTGCCATAGCAAAGAAATCCGTTGCTTCAGTTCCTCGTTAGCCATTTGTGTCACTCAACAGCAAATAACTGAGCTTTTGAATTTACCTTATTAAGTTACATTTGTTGTGGGCACAGTGAAACCAGGGCAGAAACATCCAATTCTTTGGGGATTTTCATTCTCTTTTAATTGACCTGCTATTTCGTGGTAGGGAGTTGATGGATCACACAGGCAGCTGATTATGTTTCCAGTTTCTGTTCCAACTCCTGTATTTGCCACTGCCTCATTAGGGATCAGAAGCACACTCTGCATGGAGCTGGCGTGCCGATAGCTCCGGCAGTAATGCGAAAATGAGAGGCTTTTTCATTTCATTTTTATGGCTTTTCCACACTCAGGGGTCATTCACCTGCAGGGGGAAATTCTGCTGTGTTTATAGAATTGGGGGCCTGGCACCTTTTGGGCTTGTTTTGGGGAGGGAGGAGGCAGAGGGACATGGCAATTTTGGTGACCTGCTTTGCTGCAGTGTGTGTATGTGGTCAGGGAATGATGGAGAGATGAGAAAATGATGGAGAGATGAGGAAATGATGGAGTTATTCACATCACACAAGGCTGAAGATGGAGTATTAGCAAAGCAGGCACTGTGCCATCCTAAAATATCTATTGCCCATGAAAGGAAAGGTGAAAGGAGAACAAATGCTTCTGACTTGTCCATCTCCATCCCTCCCAGCTGAAGGAGCAAGAGGAAGGTGGCACTTCTGGGAAAGCACCTGAGCTGTTCTGGCAGCAGGTGAGAAGGGAAAAAAATGTAGGTACTTTTCATAGGGGAATTTCATCTTAGCTGGAAGTGTTTAAGCAACAACCTGGAGACAGCTCTTGTCTTCTGCCCCAGACCAGGCACACATGGGCATCAGGAGGCTCAACTCATGGGCTGAGTTCAGCTTTTTGGCTGACAAATAAAGCTCTTATCATGCAATCATTTCCTAGCACAGCTCTAGAAAAACTGGCAGAAGGAGAATGAAGAGGCATTGGGAAGGTGGGACATTAACTACATTTTAAAGTGAGGACCCTGGGAACATGCTCCCCATGGAAGGTTTTAATTGTCTTTTAAAAATGCCTGTAATATGCAATCTCTTAAAAACCTAACACTGGCCTGTTAAATTTTCCAGGCACTGGTTAGCTAAAAAGATGTATCCTTTCTTTGTTTTTTAAACCTTATAAAATAGGCAAATACCACGAGTTATTTGAATAGTGACAAACCATGCCAAGTCCTTACTGACACTCGAGTGTTTTTGCCTCTACTCTGAACTCTCTACTGGAGGGTGGAAAAGTTCTTGTGAAGCTCACAGACTTGCCCAAACAGCTTTGGGCCTGTTTACAGGCTTCAAGAGTAATCTCATTCCTCTCATTACAAGCTTTCATTTGTAAATATTTGCAACTCCACGCTTACAAAAGTCAAACAATCCGCAGAGGATATGTGCTCCGGTAGACACCGTGGCAGCATTAGCAGGACAAAGAGGTGCCAAAAAGCCCCTGCTGGGACAGAAGAGGAGGTTTGGAGGTGGCACTCACCGCGAGGATGGCGATGAGGATGCCTGCAGCACACAGCACCGCGTCGTTGATGGTTTCCACGTTCTTCTGCGGGTACCTGATGCTGTCGTCGTCGCAGTAGAAGCCCCTCTGGTAGGGCTGGATTGTGCTTGTCTCGATGATGAGGAAAGGCAACCCAGCTACAAAGAAAGGGAGACAACCAAACCGATCAGCAATACAGGCAAAAACAAGCAGTGCACAAAAAACCCCCCAAGATTTAGCTAGAAAAACCCTTGCAATCCACGCATCACCATTCCTGGTGCTTTTCTTTCCATATTGTTATCTTTCCAAAGGGAATAGCATTGGGATTTGTTTTTCCAAGCTGCTCTTGCAGGGAAAAAGCATCTCCTCTGTTATGGTTATCAGATGTCTGCGCAGCCTGGTTCCAGTTAAGCCCTGTGCTCTGCAAATATTAACTTACAGGAACAGACCCCTGGAGCAATCCCTCTGCAAAAGGCCATGAAAGCCAATCTGGCCCTTTCCTCCGGGGAGGGCGCGATGCTCCTCCGAGTGCGCCGGGCAGAGCAGCCCAGAGCTGTGCAAACAAACACGGCAGGATCGAGTATCCGCACGGCTTCTCTCCTCCCTGGCCAGCCATTCTCCATCCCCATCACTTCCCTGCCTTTGAAGCCTTCCTTGGCTCACTCCTCTTTGTATTTGCAGGGTGTATTGACAGTTTCCTGTTTGTACCTACTATTGCACCAACCATGTGCTTTGGGCAGCTGTGGGACACACATCCCTGCAAGAACCAGAGCACTCACAAAAGCTGATGAACTCCCATCCGAGCCTGTTCACCTTCAATCACAACAAAGCCACGTGAAATCTGGGTTTTAAATACTATCTGGGAACCCTCTGTGCAGGATTCCTGTGTCTGGACAGCTTGGTTGGATCTTTGCAGGAAGCAGATCTGCTCAAGACCACGGGTATGGGGGGCACACCTGGAAATAGTGGCACGTCCATAACTCCATATTTTTTTAAGTTTTTCAGACAAACACAGCACTGCCTCAAACCTAGAAGGGCGTTTCCCAACCACAATGTCACCTTGCACAGGGCACCCTCCTTCCCTTTGCCTCAGTTTCCCCATCCATCTTTGTTGTTAAGCCCATCATTGAGAGGAGCACTACATCCCCACAAAACCAAGCCCCAAATTCCCTGAAACCCATGTTCAGAGTAAATCACAAGCCACAAGGTACAGGAAACCCTCCTCCCACTTGCAGAGCGAAACCCAGGTAAGGGGAAAAACAAATGCACAGTGGTTCCAGCTGTCCTTGGGCCAAGACAACAGGTCTCACACCCAGATCCTACAGAAGGCATTAGGGAATACTTGTCGACCACTAACTGGCTTAAGTATCTGTGGGTTTGTTTACACAGCTAGCAGTCAAAGACATCAGAGGGTTTTTCCTTCTAAAATGAATAAAAATAATAAATAAAAAATGAAGCGCTGTTGGGTCTGACCCAAAGCTGTCCACAGTACAATTGTAGTGAACAGCATCTGCTAGATGTGATTAGCCAGGGCACCATGCACGTTGTTCAGAAGTGTCACCAAAATAATGTTCCCCGTGTTTTCCACATGAACCACTCTGGATTTCACTTTGCGCAATCCTCTTTGGCTGCTTTTCCTATATGTTAATGGGTTTGCCTAAGCCAGGATTACTACAGGGTTTTGTTAGTCTTAAGGAAAAACTCCATCACCTGTGAGAAGGGACAACACATACTGAAGTGAAATTTTCATAGTGGTCTAGGCCACTGCTCAGGGCCCCTTTCAGATCTTCTCAAAAACTCTGGAAATGGGTTAATTTCAAGTTCTGGGCTCTGATCTGCTTGGCAAGGCGGGACAGTTTCCACCACATGTGTGAACTAGCGAGGAACAGCTCCAGAACTGCCCGCGCCGCTCAGATTTGGTAAATAAAACCGGACATTTCATGTGAATCCAGCTGATCTTCATTCCATGATTTAACCATTTTGATGCCCAGCCAGCTTGGCCCCAGAAGCCTGCCTGTGAGGCCAGCAATCCCTTTTTAATGGGTCACTTAAAAAATCCTTAAAAAATCCTTAGGTTTCCCGGTGAGGAATGGCAGGGGAGAAGCGCGAACGTCGCCGGGCGTGATCCGGCTGAACTCGGGGAGCAGACACACCACGGTTACGTGGCTCATTGTTACTCCTCCAGTTCCTCTTGCTAATGGCTTTCACATGACAGGTCTGTAAAACACATGTTCCCACAGACAATAAAATACATCTGAAAGCTAAAACCGGCCCTAAAAAAAAATAAATTAAAAAAATAGAATTAAAAAAAAAAGAGACAATAGTGTTCCTATATATTCTGTGAACCCAGGAATAATAAAGATTTGTTTCTCCTTCATTCATTGAGCAGCTTGGGGTAGTATTTCCGTGTTTCAATTATATGTACACTTGCCACAGCTATAATAAGAGTGTAAGTGACCTATATGGGACACATTTTCATAAAGCACATAGGCATAGTTTGGAAAATCCAATGGGTTTGTTTTCTCTCCTACAAACTTGTGGTTTAGTGGGATATTGCCAATCAAGTCTTGATATTTTTCCAGCAAAACACTAACCTCAGATTCCCCGTTTTTTTTTTTTCCTTCCCCTCCCCTTTTTTTAACATGAGAAATATAAACACACTCCCTATAACTGAGTGAATATTACTTAGAAGACATAACATGCCTTTGATTTTGTGGGCTGGGTGAGAGGCTGCTCTTTCACCCAAGGAATGGAAGACCCCAGCCCATGGCAAACAATAAATTGTGCTCAAGATGGCTCTTCTTCCACGAGATTATTTCTTGGAGGATGGGCTGTCTGAGGGACTAGGTCATCACTCACATTTTTTTTGCCAAGGGGGTTCCAGCATGGAGAAATCTGTGGTGGTGCCAAAAGGCTAGCAGAGCATGGTCTCTGCAGAAAAAACATTACAGAGGGAAATCTGAAAGGAGACAGAAAATTAAACACAGGGAGAGATGCCTTTGGGATCCCTCAAACAAAACACCACAAGACATTATTCACACTAGGAGATCTGCCCGAGGCAAAAGGATCCAGAAGTGGGGCTTACAGCCCACACACCTTGGAAATGGAAGGCAAGCAGAGTAGGGCTGTACTGTGAGGATGGAACATCTGTCCTCATCACCTCTCCTGCCCCAGTCTGCCTCTCTGAGTCAGCATTTTACCAGGGAATTCAGAGTGTGCATCCCTGGCTGCTGAATCCCATAAAGGTGTTGAGTCTTTGACCTCCACCACTTCCCATCCCTACACACGGTACCAAACTATTGAGGATACAAGAGGTTCACTTCAGGAGACAGTGACTTGCACCGAAGTGAATGACAGATGTACAGGGCAGGCAGAAAAATGACACCAATTTTGGGGATGTTCACTTTTCTCCAAAAATGGTACTGTCTGGTCATTCTGTCATGTGCAGACCAACTGCAAAATCTCTAGGAATGCTGCAGAAGGGCCTCACAACCTCCTTAAAACCAGTATTTCCATGCTGAGAAATGATACAGAAGCCTGTGGACCACGTCCTAAAGCATGGACACAACACTGGCACACTCAAAGGGAGCTGTGCAACCAGACAAGGGCTGCTACCTCATCTCATGGGAAATTAAAGTATAAAACAAAGGGATTTGCTTCTTCCAATGCAATAAAAGTAAACAGTGCTGAAACTACCTTCTGACCTGTAACATCCTTCACAAGGTGAAGCAAAGTTTCTTCTCCTTGTACAACGGGGATTTTTTGCTTTAATAACAGAACAAGGAAATCCCAAGCACAAGCTTTTATCCAGCTCTGCTGTAAGAGATCAAACATGGCTCCAAACCATAACAGAATTCTCTCGGGGACTGATCCTGCCCCATCCAAACAGGCTCAGCCCTGCTCCAAGTGGCACGGAGCAGGTGTGGACACTGAGGAATTGTGTGAGGCACTGCAGGATGCTGTGGGGCTGGACATTGAAAAATGATGTTGCTTTTGTTGGGAGGAAGTCCAAGTGACTTGGTGACCCCTAACTGCTGGTGTCCTGCGCTAAGGTATTTCAGAGCACGGTTTAAATTTATTTGTCTTTCCATTTAATAAAGCCAATCGAGCTTGGAAGGCTAGCACCAAGGAAAAAATATTCCTTTCTTTGCTCAGCACCTTTATGAAGAGGCAGTTAATAGGCAATAATCCTGGGAAGGCTGGCAGCTTGAAAGCTAAAATCCCAGCACCAAGCCTAAACAAAACCCCCGTGTACTCTCTGACCAGCTTGAAATGTGCATAAAAATCAAAGGCAAGAGAAAAAAGGGCTCTGTGTTGGGTACAGCACTTTGAATCTCAGAGTCTTTGAAAAGTTAACACTTGTGCAGATTTAACAGGAGGAAAACAAATTTAAAAGGGGATAAGCTTTCACTGGCCACTCATCAAAAAATGGAAGGAGAGGAAGGCAAGAGGCATTTGGGCAGTGACCCACCCAGGCCACTCTCATCTTCCCAGCCCAGCCTTCACCTTTGCACCAAAATAAGAACCATCACCACCTTCTCCTTTTTAACTGTCTGGTTTTGATGGGGTTTAGGTTTTTTTTCTCCATTGAATCTTTGTTCTTTAACCCTGCAGGTCAGTGGGATATTGCTGGCTATCCCAACAAAGCAATGGTAATTTATAACAAGTATTCCACGATGCTTTTGCCTGCCACTATCCAGACCCTGGGTGTTCTTAGGGTTTCACTAGATCAGACATCTACCTAAATAAGTGTAAAAGACCATTAATTAATTTGGCAGGGCTGAGTGGGGTATCTAATTCCTTACTCAAGTCACACTGTAAATATTTGGGTACCTACAAGAGACAGGCTCTCTATTTGAAGTACTTAGTGGCTGATCCTGGGTACATACAAACCTTATTTGGTTTACAATATTTGTACATATTTAAAAATGCATATAAACTAGATTAGGCTACGATAGGCTTTTATTGGGGCTTTAAAAGTTGGCTTCCCAAAACTTTGAGAGAAGAGCTGCAGCACTGCAAGGGCAGCCTTGGCAACTGCTGTGAGACTGAGCAACTCCTGGAGCCAACTTACACTGTACATGTATAAATATATATATAAATACATAAATAAAAGTTAATAACCCAGAGAATCGAAGTATTTCCACATTTCTGCTGTATCAGGCATGTGCTGTCAATCAAAACAGAAGCCAGCTCTGCACCAGCACTGGGTGTATCTGAAGGAATGGGAGGAGCATGGTCAGCTAAAAAATAATCTCAAGGCACCAGATCTGCCGCCCAGTATCAGCCAAAATAAGGATCCTACTGCACACTGGATCAAGCTATTAAATTCAGATTTCTAAAAGTCTTGAAAGCATCAGTGATGTGTCTCCATCCCAATGTTTTTTGACTGAATCTGGATATTTGAGGACCACATATTCACTAGGACAAGGAGACAACTGGGCTAACCATCAGCTCTGCTATTTTGCTACCTGCACAGTCTTAATTGTTCTTCACCTTGATTCCAGCAGTCCAGCAGACTGATCTGTGCATCTGCCTGTATTTTGGAAACATGTCTAATATCTTTGTTTGCAAAACAGATTCCCATTCAGCTCGATTACAGTTCCACTACTCTCAGCTGACACATGAGGAGAGAAAATTCTCCACACAAACAAACCCTAGACTTTATGGTAAAACAGGTACCTGCTTTAGAGAACTGAAGAACCTATAAACAAGGATCAGTATATATTGCATTTTTCTAATTTGACCTGCTTGGAAAAGTTCTTGGGCACAATGGGTTGCTTTCCAAAAAAAAAGGAAAAAAAAAAAGGAAAAGAAATACAAATTTAAAGTCAGTTAATTTTCTACTTGCTGTAGGTTTGTTCATGTAACTCCCATGAACATCTGCCTCATCTATATTAATTTGTCTGGCATCCTTCCTATGAAGAGAGTGACAGTTTTGTTTCCATTTAACTATTTTTACTTTTCAGCTAAATTGTACAACTTCAAAGCAAACTTCACCATTTTAGGTCCACCAGTGCAATAGCAAACAAGAAGAAAGCAAAAAATATTTATTTTCTATATGGACAACCCCGTAACACTGATGACCCCAGGCTGCAGAAGTATTTGAGAAGTGCCTTTAAAAGGAACCAAAGGTGAGGTCAAAAGTGACAGGAGTCCCCACCTGCTGCCCAAACCCTTCCTTGGAAATGTTCAAGGCCAGGTTGGATGGGACTTTGAGCAACCTGGTCTACAGGAAAGTGTCCCTGTCCATGAAAAAGACAAGCTTTAAGGTCCATTCCAACCCAAACCATTCCATGATTCCATGATACTCATCCTTTGTGGTTAATACCCCCCTGTGCAACCGAGAGCATGTTTATTAACCCAGCCATCTTGGGAGAATATCATTATAAAAAGGTCACACAGATACTTTAAGCCGAATGCCAAATTATCCTCTTGCACTGCAAATTCCTCTGGATTTGAAACCAAGAGTAGAAATACTTCCTCATGTGGCTGGAGCACAATGTGCCAGCCTCACGCTCCAAGAGCTCCAGATCAACAGGAATGCTGCCACTGGTTTTTTCTGGGAGAAAAAGTGCTTTTAGTGAGTAGCTGTCACCTATTTTCAAAGATAAGGACCACATACAGAGCAAGAAAAACAAGGGAATTCTACAAAGAGTGTTAAGCTGTTCTTCATGGGAGTTTGGCATGAGCTGATGCATTAAAAAACCTTTATATTAAAGTGCACATTTATTTTCAATAACCTCAGAACTCATTAATGAGAACAAAAGGTCCTATCCAAGCCACAATATGTAGCTCCTTAAAAAATTCTGCATTTGTGGGGTAAAACAGATTTAAACCAGACTGGCCAACCAGCAAATTTGGACTGGGTGAATATAAAAGACATTACCAACAGAAATCCAGAGACAGCTGAACATGATGGAAGGAGCAAATTTGGAGAGGGTGAATATTAAAGACATAACCAAGAGGAATCCAGAGCCAGCTCCAGCCAAACTTGATGGAAACAAAGCCATCATTTCCCATTGTCTACAGCAAGGGATTAAATGCAACACCCATGAAAATCCCCAAGTGTCAACACCTTTTCAGGCACCTGTGCACATCCATGTGCTTTGGAAGTCTCACAAATATGACAAACCTGACCTAGGATGACCCAGCTTGAAGAGAGGGGGAAGAAATTTAAAAAAATAAAGATGTGCCTGTGAACTCTGCAATGGTGAAGCCAACAGCTTGTGTGAAAAACACACTGTGGGGACTGTGATGTTTCCAATTACAAACGGAGCGAGCAGGGCTTGCTCTGCTGGTCAGCAGGGTTTGGAACGAGCCTCTCACACCACTCCCCTGGGCTCTGCCTTCGAGGAAGGGCTCAGGCCACTGCCCAGCCCCAGCAACACTCAACACCCCCTTTCTTTTGGGGGGAATCTAATAAGAAATTTCTGCCAAACCAGTGGCTGAGCAAAGCAGGTGCTCTCCTTTGTCACTGTCATTCCACTGGCTGGGTGAACACTAATATTTCCCCATGTAATCCCAACCCTGTTCTGCTCATATAGAATCACAGAATGATAGAAAAGATTGGATTTGAAGGAATCTTAGAAATCACCTAGCTGCAACTCATGCACAGGGATGTCACCCATAGATCAGGTTGCTCAGGGCCTCATCTATCCAATTCATCGCCCTCTACTCAAAAGGAAAATTTTGTGAGATGTAGGTGCTGTTTTAATCCATAAAATAGCAAGCAAAAATTCCTTATCTCAGCTTCTTGCCCCCAAACACCCCAACACAGAAACCCTGGCTTCTCCTCTTTGCACAGACACCCCAAACCATAACAAGAACAGGCAGAAATATAAAACTGAAGCCAATGTAATGCAGCCAACAAAAGTGTATTATTTTTAACATAGTAAAGACATAAACCATATGAAGCAAAAATAAAGCCAGTTAACTTAGTCAGCATTAGGTCTCTTAAACAAAAATTCATCAAACTTCATCACTGAACTTCCTAAACACCTTCCTGAGCACCATGGCCAGGCAGTGCCACTGTAATTAACATTTTTGGGAGCAACTGCCCCTATGCAGGAGGCAGCAGAGCCCCTGGCCATAGCCCCGAGCCTACCACCAGTAGCTTTTTGACCCAGTTCTGTCAATGTACCTATTGTAAATGCAAAATCCTTCTTCGGATTTGAAGCAGCAGCCACCTGCACAAATAAGGCTGGGTTATAACTCTGTAACCCAATACAAGCACTGGAAGCTTAAAAAGTTTGTATTCCAAAAAGCACTCCTGACCTCTTCCTTAAAAGTTCACTAATCACTTTTAATTCATAATTTATTTCCTCTTAATATACTTGCTTTATGTAATGCTCCCCTTTCTCCCCCCCCTTCCTCTCCTCCTTTCTTTTTTCTGGAAGTTCCCCAGGAGAAAATGGTATTACACAACTGCCTTGATTAACTGGAAATGAAGCTTTTCCCCCTCGGTAGTCGCGATTTGGTAGAGTTTCCAGGACATAAAGCACGGCCCAGAGTGCTGAAAGGCAGAGAGACGTGGGTGGAAGTGATCCAAAGGCCCTTAAAGTGATGGGGGTTGATCTTGGTGGTCCCCAGAGCAGAGCTCTGAAAGGCTTTGCCTATTTATCAATGGGTTAAAAAAGTGTAATATTACCATTCTTCTTGTTCCTCTCTGTATTTTGACTGCACAGAGTGGCATCCTAATGTATAGCAACACATGATGTATTTGAGACTGTGCTGGTAATGTTAAAAAAATAAATAAAATCCATGCTCCTAATTAAAATAGCTTTGTATTACAGGGAAAGGAGACACTGCAGGGGAAGGAGGCGGAATGATAACTGCTGCCTTGGCCATGCTGACACCTCCCTGCCAGAGAAGTTTTGATGGAAAGCAGCTGGGAGTGGGGTATTTTGGAGGCAAGACATCACCTGTAATGACAGAGGTGTCCACCCCACCCGTTACTGCCCATCTGTCTCTGTGAATTATTTGTGCCCCTGAAAGCCAAACAAAATTTTTTGGAACGTCATGGTTCCGTGCTGCACACCATCTCAGACTTCTGAGTGCTTTTATCCCTCTAAGAAACTGAACATTCTGCAAATCCAGTGTAAGACTGAAAACTTCATCACTGTGTTCTGCAAGCACACGGTCAGGCAGGGTGGGCACAGCCACCTTGTCACCCCAGCCCCTTTCCCATGCACCTGCCCAAAAAAGCTGAATTTTGCAGCCAGGTGACATCCCATAACCCTGTTTCTTTAAGGGACAGGATGAACTGGGCCACATCTGAATGGCACAGGAGAGAGTCAAAGCTCTATTCACACTGACTGGAGGGACACAACATGTACCATGCCTTTTAAAATCAAAAATGGACAACTCCAAATTTCCATTTCCAGCCTCCTGCAACAATGCTGTGCCCTGCTGTCAAGGAACGTGTGAATAAATTGAGGAAAGAAGGTTAAAGAAGCCCAAGGGAATAGGAGTCCCTTTTTCTTTATTGCAGTTAATTTTGACAAAGGCTCTTCTGTTTCCTCTCCTCCCCCCTTTTTTTTTTATTTGGAAGGGCTTCGTGCCAAGCTGCATTATTCCTCTTCACCATGGTACTGCCATGAGACCCGCCTGGTATGCTTGCCTGAAAATCTCAGGTTTTCATGGAAATTGTTTTTATCTCAACAACTACTCCCTTTGTCACCTCAGACATGAAAAGAGGAGGAGAAGGGCTCAGGCTCAAATCCCATCCCAGCAACAAAACATCCATGAAAAAGCACCACGACCTTCCAAACCCAACCCCATGAAAACCTGCCCTCCCAACAGGGCAGAAACCCCCAAAAACCCTTTTACCACCTCACTCAGAACACCAGAGCAACTGCAAACCCATGAGAGCTGCTGTGCACAGCCTCAGTTCAAAACAACAAGGCTTGGGAACAAAAAGCATCCCATTGGTGGGATTGTTTTGAAGTATTTTTTAAGTGGAAATAGTTTCTTTTCTTGCAGCCCATCGTGGCAACCAGAACCCTCTGGCTCCTGTCAGCGAGGCAGGAGCTCCTCAGGGGTGTCCTCTATTTCCAGCCTATTTACTGCTCTGCTGAGAAAGGAGCCTATAGATGCTCCAGTTCTCAGATTTGGGACTTTGGACGGACTGGGTTATTCAACAAACCAACCCTTTCTAAACACTGTCAAAGGAGTGATTTGATGCCTTTCAGTGCTTACCATACAAAACGCTGAAAGACCAGCGGGCTTCAAAAGCCGCAGGAGCGGAGCTGGAGTTTGGCAGGAGTTCATTAGCTGCCTGTGTCCTTCTGTGTGTGGCTTGTAATTACATGCAGACCCAGTGCCAAATCCTCATCTACTGAGGGGCACCAATTAACGTGCTGCTGGATGATTCACAGGTAGCTAATGTTGAGATTTATACACCCGGCGTGCCAAATAGCCCATGCTTTTTTATTATTAATATTATTGTTATTATTACTTGAAGCTGGCCTTCTTTCCCTTCTTTCCAAGTTATCATATAAAAACAAGGTTTTGGCAGTAAAATTGGGATTGTCCAGCCTGTTCCCAGGGCCACACACTGGTGGGCCTGATCCTGCTGACACTGTGTACCACATCTGCAGGGAAATGCACATCTCTTGGAGCACGGGCCAAGGGCTTACAAGTTAAACCACCTATTGTGTTTTCACTTTGTAAAAAGCAGAAGTTTTCTGCTCCAAGGATAAAAATTGTAAAATTGAGGCACCCTTTGCACTCTATACTTGGCTTTTCTGCTGCTTGCACCCTCTCACTCCTACAGGTAGCAAAACAATAACAGCAGAAGCTTCAAGAGCAGCTGGGGGAGCTGAGGAAGCAGGTAACTAAAAGTGATAATTTACTTTTTGAAGGGGAAATGTACGCAAAACTGCATCTCCTGTAGGAAAACCTAACAGTTGTTAGTTTCTCTGACAAAAGATTAAAAAAAAAACCCACAACAAAAAAGAGCCTTTCTTCTCTTGCTTGAAATCTGCATCCCTTTGCCTCTCTTACTGGAGATCTGCATCCCTTTGCAGCCAGCTGGCTCCCCATGCAGCCCCTGGCAATTAAAACCTTGGGAAGTCAAACACAACAGCATGGAAGTGAGCCTTTTGTTTTCCTGTTTTGTCATTCCTGTCTTGTGTTTGATCCCAAGATTTCTCAGGCTAGAGGGAAACTGTGGGCCCAGTGGAGCATCTTGGCACTGGCTGTGCACAGGTCTCCGAGCTCACTGGCTTGCCACTGCTGATGGTTTTCCCATGGGGAGAATGGAGACCCAGGCCTCATCTCCTTCTGCTTGACTTTCTCTTTTCCAAAAAACACTGCTCCTCAGCCCTGAGGATAACAATTGCAGAAGGGCTGCAAGTACAACCCAACGCTCGCACCGCTTTATCGTTCTCCAATAAAGCTTTCACTGCATTTGACACAATACAGGTCTTGTCCAGCCATGAAAGCCTTCCTGCTTATCAGGAGAATTTTTAATCAACCAGCAGGGAAAACACGGCCTGACATTTTATTGCTTCCTTGTGCTTTGCTTTTAGATGTTTCGGTTTCTTCTCTTGCTAATCTCTTTAGCCAGGGATCAGTGGAAAGCCTCAAGTTTTCCATGCCCAGCAGCTTCCCCTGGATCATTTGGAGTGAGGACAGGCAGAGGAGTTTGGGGACAGTGGGGGGTTTATGGTGGGATGGAGAAGAAGGCACCAAGCTCTCGATTCACTGCAGGTTCTGGAACAGGATTTTGTCCTGGCCACAATTACAAAACAACAAACAACGTCTGTGGGGAAGGGTCATAAGAAGTTCAGCTTTCCTCTATTAAAACCATCTGGTGCCTATAAAAATCCCCAACTGGTTGGTTGGGATGGTTGGTAGCACCTCCTCCCCGCTCGGCTCTTCCTGGCACCTCACGGGGACGCGGTGGCACCAGAGGTGTCACAGTGAGGGACAGGGCTGCCATGGGAACGGGGGGCCTGCCAGACACCCCCTCCACTTTGCATCCCTCCTGCTGCAAAGAAGGTGCCCCAGCATCCACCTCATTTCACTTCTTATCTGAGCCAGAACTCCTTTACGAGGTGCCTGTCCCCTCAGGAACTCCAGCTCCTGCTAGAGTGCCCTCAGCGAGCCCCTGAGAGGGCTGAGCTTTCTGAGCAAAATAAAACATCCCTGTGAGGCCTGCGTGGGACCCTGCACAGGGTTTCTCCAGGTCACAGTCACCAACGGGTCCCCCTCCAGCATCAACAGCAAGAGGCACCGCCAAACCTGCAGGGGATGGGAACCTTTATTAAAAAACAACAACAACAACAAAAGAACCTAAACCTCTCCTTTGTTTCCAACAGAAATAAAAGAAAGGGGGGTGAAGAGAAAAAAAAAAAGGAAAAGAAAGGAGAGGAGAGCTTAGAGCCAGTTCCCCAGCCTGTAACACAAAACCAGGCTGTGCTGGGAAACCTTACACCACGCTGCATCCAGCTCATGTACTCCTGCTCCGCTCGCCGCCTCCCGGATGCTTCCCCAAGCCCAAACTGCCCTTGAGAGAAGCCAAGCCTCAGCCTCTGCTGAAAAGCCTCTTTGTTTGGATTCCCTTTCCAAATCAGCGTATCCTGAGATTGAACTCCCTTCCACCCCTCTGCAGGGTTTTTGAACGCTGGGATGCCTTTGGCAGCAGGCGGCCCTGCCAGCAGGTTTGCGGTAACAGCGCTCGGCCCGCCCAGCCCGGCACCCTCAGCACCAGGAACTCTCTCCACGGTGGAGGAGAGAAAGGCAGGCAACGAGAAAGTGCTGCAGAATTACTTCAAAAGATCCTTTAATCATGGATTGTGAACAGAGGAGCTGAGTTCTCCTTAATTAAACAATACCTTTAATCAGCCTTCAATAGCTGGTGTTACTCAGAGGGCGGTGAGGCCCTGGCGCAGGGTGCCCAGGGGAGATGTGGCTGCTCCATCCCTGGAAGTGTTCAAGGCCAGGCTGGAAAGGGCTTGGAGCAACCCGGGACAGTGGGAGGTGACCCTGCCCATGGCAGGGGGTTGGAACAAGATAATTTACTTTTTGAAGGAGAGTTTTTAGTTTTGAGGTTTGAGTTTTAAGGTCCCTTCCCACCCAAACCATTCCATTGTGTGACACTGAGGCACAACAATGAGCTGACCACTTTGCCTTTCTTAAACTGGCATTACTGAAAGGAAACCAGACAAGGCATCAAAGAAACTGAGGCATGAGATCTAGGCCATGCATACATCACCAAGAAGATCTGACTCCAAGTACTGCTGTGAGCTTTCCATACAACCCCAAGGCCATCACTCACTGAGGCCTTCAAGACAGACCTTATGTTCATCACTCACTGTACACAGGAATAAAATACTCACCGTACACAGAAATAAAATGCATTTTCTTGTACTGCAAACTCAGGACACAACTCTGCTACATCCATACAGACAGGCAATAGGGGGTGTCCTATGTCCCTTGGGACTGGCAAACCCCCAAAATCCCACATTCCCACAAAAGGCAGGGATATGGTGCTCCCAGGGCAGGATCTCTGCTCCTGCACTGACCCAGCTGAGACCCACAAACAGCACCAAGGTGGGAATTTCACCCCTCAGAGAAAACACAGCGGACCTTGCAGCAAGGGAGCGTTAATGAGAATATCAGCCTGACACCTCACCCTGACACTAAAGGGAAAAACCTCTCCTCCAAAACCAGGACTTAAAGCACAAGGAAAGAAGATGTTTTTCACTTGCAGGCAGCTTTACTTTACCTCAGTGTTACATCTTTCCCTGTGAAAGCAAAACCCTGAGATTTAAGCAGGTGGATTTTCAGGCTGTGGACCCAATACCCACTTGTGGCAGAAAACTTCAGCAAGAGCAAAAGCAAAGTACCTGTTGTTATATCCACAATCCTGGTGTATCCCAAACACTATCCCACTTGCCTGGCAATTTCAAACATGCTGCATGCCTAGATTCTGCAGTGGCTCTGAGAGTTTTCTTTGTGCCCATGGTGATTTATCAAAACAGGCTTTCTCCAAAATGTTATCCAGCTTTTCCAAGGGTTTTACATTTGACAAAGATTCGTACCAGCTCAGTCAGAAAAAAGAAATGCCACAAAACTTCTCCTTTAAGGAAAAAAAAACCCAAACCACCCAAGCCTCACAGCCCAATGCTTTAGAAATGCTTCCACATGCTAATCAGCCTCCTATTCAGCTCCAGACTGAATAGGACTCCAACAATGACAAAGAAATACGCTGAACCTATCCCACATTTCATCCCCTTCACTCAAAATGTTGCTGTTACCTTGGTTTTCAGCCGCTTTGTGGGAGCTGCAGCAGAATGACAGCTGCATGCTAAAGCTGCAGGGATGGTCAAGAAACCAGGAGGGCTGGGTGAAAAAATATGTGGCCCAGATTATGTGGGAAAAAAATGGGATTATCTGAGAGGATAGTAACTGATGGGGTAAATTTTTATGAAAATAAAATTTTCTTATTCTTTTAATAAGAAAAAAGGGCAAAAAAGTCCCCGATTCCTCTACAAAAAGCACAGCCTCTTGTGGTCAGGCAGCAAAGGGAACTTTCTCTCAGCCTGGCAAGTATGAGTAGGATAAAAGCCCCTCCAAGCCTTTCCCTTGGAGAATCATCCATTTGTGTTATGTATTATCAACTAGCAGATGCCTTAGTGCAGCTTTTCCTCCACTCCTTAACCTGAAAAACTCCAGCTCTTATTCTGGGAAAGGACAAGCCACTTCCTGCTGCAGTGGGTGAATCAATCCAAGGTTGTTTCCCTTTCCTGCAGAGCATGGAAGCACCAGAACAGAGGCATCTGGGTAAGTTTTCACAGGAATTCAGGTGGGAAGCCCCAGGACAGGTGCACACATGTCCTAGGGACACATTTCAGCCCCAGCCCCGGCAGTCACAGACTCCTCCACAGTCGCCAAGAATCTGATTTCAAGATGCTTTGGGAGGCCTGGTAGAAGCACTGAAGTACTGAAGTCTGCAGCTCCAACAGGGAGTTCAGGAAGGAATCAGAGGTGCCTGAGCAGCTCTGCAAGCCCCACTGGGCACCTCTGTACTGGAAACATTGCCTTCAAAGTGTGCCCTCGCCGGGCTCCAGCGCCTGCCCACGCACCGGGGTGATGCTGCTCCTTCTGCTCCCCAGATTAGAAACTCCCAGAGGCACAAACCTCCCGTGACGTGCCTGGGCAGGACCAAGGGCAGCACAGCCTGGCACAGGGATCCTCAGCCCAGCACTTGAATTCAGGGAGAAGCAGCTCCCCAAAAAGCAAGGGCCATCTGATCAGTGATCAAAGAGCTACTCCAGAAACCTGCTAACACCAAACTGATTCACAGCTATCGACTTCAAAGGAGTTCTGCTGCCTGCCATCAGCTCGCCAGCCATCCAAAATTACTCCCTGAGCATCACTCAGAACACAAATGCACCCAGTGGTTACTGACCAGACCTGCTTATCAGCATTTCACCATGCTGTGTGCGACTTTCCCTTTGGAAAATAGCACTTTACAGGGTGGTGGGCCTTGCAGGAAAGCCTTGGAAGCCCTCAAAATGCTTGGGATGTGGGACTGGTTGCCATGGCTGCTGTGCTGCTACAAAGACCAGAGCAAAGATCTCTCTGTCAGCTGGCTGGGAATGATAACCAGGGCTGGGCTGGCTGCTGCCTCCAGGCTTACAGGAAAAGTCCATCATGACTCGCCCCAAAAAAGTCATAAATAACCTGCTGAGTGTCAAGGAGTCAGGAAGCCCAGACCCCATTTGGCACATTGGCTTTCAAACTCAGTGGCTGGGCCCTGGGAGGATGTCATGAAGTCTCAGCTTCATATTAATGCTGAATTAACAGAAATGTAATTAATATCTGTGTGCAGCGCCTGCATGGTCAGACACAGGGTGGTCAAAAATGACAGTCATTTTTTATGATTTTACAGGTGAAAGTAGCTAATTTCTTCTTCTGTGCAGCACCACTCTGACACTTTAGGGAGGCAGAAGCTTTCTGAAGGAGTATCATTTCTTTCAGGAGGGATGGCTGCCCAAAACATCTCACCAGCAACTTCTACTTCTTCTCTTTACGCCACGGAAGGAAGAACCATGCTGTTCTCAGCTTCAGCAGCCAGAAAAGATGATGAGGCTCCAAGAGGTGCAGTCTGACACCTGCAAGCTCCTGAAGGGGTGAAGGACACCTCAGTCCTACAGCCACCTTTGGTGTTCAGGGCAAGCTGTGGGTGAACCCAGCAATGCCAACTGCTCCAGCCTCAGTTTACTGTGTTTTCCAAGCATCACAGGCTATGCCCACTGGTGTGTTTGACCAGAAAACCTGGAGGCACCTCCCAAGCTCCTCAATGCTATGACCAACACTCTTTCACATCTTTCTGGGCAAGGGATGTGGGAAAGCAGTAGAGGATTATGAGCAGTCTCCATGGAGTCAGTGTCACCACCAGTGTCAGACCAGCTGCAGCTCCATCTGGGCCCTGGCTGGCAGCCCCAGCCTGGCCCTGAAGGAGGGCACCATGTGCTCAGAGAACACAAGGTCGTGCATGGATGCAGTCCTGTTCCAGGGCTGGAACAGGAACACACAGCACAAAGAGCACAGGCATGTGCAGAGCATCACAAGCTCTGGGGTTAAATTACATGTTCTGCGTATAACTTGACTTGATGCTGAGTCTGTTTCCAACCC
Source organism: Zonotrichia albicollis (assembly GCF_047830755.1). Classification (NCBI taxonomy): domain Eukaryota; kingdom Metazoa; phylum Chordata; class Aves; order Passeriformes; family Passerellidae; genus Zonotrichia; species Zonotrichia albicollis. The sequence continues at coordinate 4,723,019 of NC_133826.1, read as the reverse complement.
TCTGTCTCCAAAACATCCAGCACATGTGAAAAACAAGCCCACTTACGTGACTGACTCCAAAGGATGGAGTTCCATAGGAATTTCTGGTACTTCCAAACCTGCCACGACAAAGCTGATTTTCACACTCATTCATGCATTCTCTTGGTAACAAACTTATGCTTAAGGCTTGCTTTCAAGCTGTTTGCATCAAAATCCAAAGACACTTCAAATTCTCTGGTTTTCGTGGCATTCTGCTTCCTCAGGTCAAACTGGAGGAGCAGCTTCTGCTGATCACGATCCTGCTGTTGCAACTGAGCCCTTGCGTGCAGCTAAGAGGCAAGAATTTCAATCTTGAATCCAATTTCCCAACAGCTGCTCCAACACATCCCTGGCCACAGACACCTGATCCACACAAAGAACTTTCCACCTGCTCTAAAATTGTGGAGCAGGTAGTGCCCCTCCAAGGTGGATGTCATGGGAGAGAGTGAAACGGAGATGGGGTGGCTTTGAAAAGGATGCACATGCCTTTATGGGAAAGGGGCCACTGATCCATAAGAGATGTGACACACAGGGCACCCACCTCCCAACTTGTGGCAAAACCCACCCAGCTGAGGTATCTGGGAAGGCAGATGGAAGGCAAGCCACAGGCTGGGCCTCCAGACACGCTGGCAAGGGGGGAAGGACAGAACAGCGTTCAGAAAACTGACTTCAGACTTTTATAATTACAGGATAAGCACTGGATTACTTTAATTCACTTCTTTCATTGAGGCTTTATCACTCTCATTTCTGAGCCTTTTTGTTTGTTTGTTTAAAAGATGAAACCTGACTTACCGGAAGAGCCGAACAAGGCCCTAAGACACAACAAAACAAAGAAAATGTAAAAAAAAAAAAAAAAAAAAAATTATATATATATATATATATATACATATATGTATGTTAGCACTCATACAAAACCCCAGCTGGCAGGGGGCAAAGCCACATCCTGGGAGGGGGTTTCCCTGCTTCCTTCCCCTGCTGGGACACAGCCCCTGGGGATGCCAGGGAAGCTGCTGTTCCCAGCTCTGGCTGTGTGAACGCTGGGAGAGGAGGGTTTGAAGGCTGCTGCCTTTCCCCACGCTGCCTTCAACAGGCAGGCCCTTGTTCCAGGCACAGGCAGGCCGGGAGACCACAAGGGTCCCTTCTGGATTACTATGGATGAAGTGGGAGCATTGTATGAAGGGAACGGGGAGGATGGAGCCTGCTCCGCCAGAGCTGAGCTGGGCCTTTGCCTCCCCCTCTTTGAAGGCATTTCAGGCAGAGATGGGGCCACACAAACACCCTGCCTATCTCAGATGCTGAGCAGGGGCCCTGGTTTGCCAGAGGTTCCCCAGCTGTGGTATGCAAACCATTTTTGGGTGGTACACAGAGCACAAGCATCTGGAGAAGACACCACCAGCCTGTATCCAGACAAACAGAGTCAGACCAAAGCAGCCCAGGAAAGGCATGCATATTAAATGGAGATTTAAAGGGTATAAAAATAATCCGTTTGATCTGGGAGTGATGTTTATATTATTTTTCATGCTCACTACAAACAGACAATTAAAAAAATGTCATCTGCTGTAATTGTGATTCCCATCTCCTGCCTGTCTCAGCAGCAGGTACACAGGATTCAAAGCACTCCTGGCCATGAAGCAGTTGCACGTAATTCTGCTTTTCCTGGAGACACATCTTCAGGCTGGCCAAGTTCCACCAACTCAGGAAAGCCAACAGATTTATACCCCTGAGGACTCGGTCTGCCATAGGTACAGCATTTCCTTGTTCTGCAATTAACACCTCAAGTATAATTGTCACTAATAATCTCTTTTTGATAGGTTGGTTCTCTCTTTTTTTTTTTTTTTGTTTGTTTGTTTTCACAAAGCAAATGCAGAAAAAGTGGATTTCAAACACCTCCAAAATATTTTTCTTGCCTTTACTTCCAGTCATCTTTGGCTCCTTTGGTCTTTCAAGGGAGGCACAACAGATGGGTATCACACTTTAGGTGCTGACTGCTCGTTCAATAAGAAGCTTTTCCAGGCTCAAAATAAAAAAGCTCCTTTACTCCCAAGTTCTGGCAGAGTCCAACTGCACAAGAACCTCATGCCAAGGTGCCACTTCTGCCAACCTGCCTGTGCCAGAGCACCTCCAGAGCAGCCATCCCTGGCCAGGAGCTCGCTGCCACCAGGAGATCCTACAGGTTGTGGAGAGACACATAAACATTAACGACCAAACCCCACCTAGGGATGCTCAAAACACGATGACGACTCTCCACCCACACAGCTTCTCCCGTGTGGTGTGGGCTCAACACAGGAGACACAGCATGGAGAAGGCATCACCGAGGGGTTGGGACTGTCCAGCTGGTTTGGACAGCCAGGTCTTGCTGCCCCTTGCTGGAAACAAGAATTGGTTGGCTCAGTGTCTTCAGGTGCACAGAAAGATGTCACCCATGCGACAAGTGAGTGTTCCGCAGTGGGGCAGTCCTAAAAATAAAAACAGCCCCAACCCAAACAAATTAAAGTTGCTTAGCTCAACACATCCAGCCTTACACCATCCAAATAACTCTAACCTCACCCCTCATCTCCAATTCCTCCCACTCCTTACACTTCAATGACAATCCCAGGCCTGTTTGCACCAATTTTTGTGATGAAGCGACAGGGCCCCTGGCAGAGCTCAAATCCTTTTTGCTTCTGAGAGCTGGAGAACTACACAATTTTCTACACAGAAGAGGGAAGTCAAGAGTAATCTAAACTGTTAGCCCAAATTATAAGATTATATACCCACTTACATAAACATGTCAAGGTCCAGCTAACATAAATATTTACTTTCAAAGTTCATTTTAGCATCAAGCTCGCTACAGGAGATGCCAAATTTGTGAGAAAGCTGCAGAGATATTAAGGTTGTAAGAGGTCTATCCATCTGTTGCTTCAAAAAACCTTCCCAAGGCAGTAAAACTTGTGCTGCACAGATTAACTGGGATTGACAGAAGAGAGAAAATTAAATTAGAGGCAGAAGAGAAGAAGGGCAGTAAATTATGTGCAGTTTACATCCCACCAGCCTGAAACATATGCTCCCATAAAGCCAATTTCCACAAGCCTCAGAAGCAGGTATGCCAGATGAAATCTTTCTATTTTATGGCACAAGCAGGACTTTTTGGAAGCTGTTTTACCTGCACAAGCTGCACAAATACAAGCTACCGAAGACCCTCATCTGCCCTATCACCCTTGCTGACACAGCCTTCCCCTCTTCCGAGATTAAACGCTTGACTTAGCACCCGTCAGCAGAGCACAGGTGGCTGCTCAGAGCTTGCTGAACACCAGGAGTCCCTGCCAAGGGAAAACAGCAGGTCTGAGAGGAGTAAATTTAACCCTAGATGCTACATCTGTGGGGCCAGGCTCCAGAACATCCCACCTCAAGGGCAGGGCAGGAGGCTTTTCCCCACCTGGCCATGTCTCCTCCATCAGGAGGAGGTTTGGGAGCTGTTGCAGGATAGCAATACCCCATGGCATTAGGGAAAGTAGGCCCCTGAGATCTGCCCCAGCCAGGATCACCCCAGTTCCCCCAAATAACAACTCCAAGAACAAGGGAGGAGGTGCAGAAAACTCCTGGCAGAGGGACGGACTGAGGATGATCAGATGAAGGTGGAGTGAGGTCCACCTGTCACGCCTCTTGTTTTGCTGCTCGGAGAGTTCCTCACTGCTCTACAAAGACACCAACCAGCTCAGCAGGGGGAACTTCAGATCTGCCCAGACCCTCTCAATCCCATTTTCAGATGTTCTGCAGTGATCAGGAGACAGGGACAGGGCAGCGGGGATTCTTCCACATCACCAAGCTTGCCTGTGGCCCTAACAATTTCAGGAAGCATCTTCCAATGCTCTAAACAGAGCCCTCCCAAGAGGAAGAAGCAGATGGAGAAAGTTATTTTCCCCCCTTCCATGACCTGCTTTAATAAATGCACACTCAGTTCTTTTCTGCCTTTTTGTACTGAGTTAAGCACGGGCACGGAATTTCTGGGAAGTTCGCAGTGTCGGCGATCAAACCTCTTGTTCATGCAAGAGCCCAGGGATTTATGAGTGCCAAGTGCACTCATTAGAGGAGTGGGCTGGTCATTCAGGAACATCCAGCTCCCTGCCAACTCAACTCAAGTTGGAAATGCAGGAAAAATGGAAGGTTTGGTGCAGTGATCTTCATCCAAACCTCTCCACCAGCAACTGGCTTGCGAGCCTGCTCCCCAAGAAAGAAAAGATACAAATCTTCCTTTTATGCATTTGCTGTCAAGATAACCATTGCACTGCTTAAGGATGAAAGACAAAAGTGGATCTTTCTAACTACTCTCACCAAATTAAAGCTGAAGGAAGCTCCTGATAGCTCAGCTTTACTAATTCAGACTTTCTTAGATGGTTATGGTAATTGTCTTCTGGGTAATTTGTTTAAATTTGTGTGTAAACAAAGGGTTTGTACACATCTACAGCCTCACACAGAGTGTGTCACTTCTGAAAAACATTCCAGCCATAGTTCCCTCTTTTCATTTTCCCCTCAGAGAAAACCAATCCAAGGGCGAATTATGGCATTACTTGCATCAGGAGCCAGGGCAGCGTCACAGGCCTCTGCAAATCAAATGGCCAGTTTTAATATTTCCTAAAGTGGTCCTCAAATGAGAAAAAGCCTTCTGTTTCCCTGCTTCTCTGAATGTCTTTGGGCAGCTGCTCAAGAGGTGTAACTCAGTTTGACTGCACTGGAGGCCACTGGCCATGTGCCCACATGCACCAGCATTACATCTCTGCTGGTCCCTCCACCTCAGAAGAAGTCATTTCACCCAATTCTGCTCTTCATTATCTTATACAGGACTTGTTTTGGTTTTTTTTTTCCCCACTTTATACGTAAATATCCATCTTCTTGTACCTGTCCACCTTTCTCTCACAGGAAGATTCAGCTAGGACACTTTTTTCCACTTCCCAAGTGTTTTTTTTGGGATTTTTCAAACATGAAAATAGGAATCAAGTACTTGGAAACTATAAGCTGATAGTCTTCCCTAGCAAAAGGCAGATGGAAGAGCAAGCCAAGCCTCCCATGAGTGGGGCAGCATTGACAGCAGCTCATGCCCAGCCATCAACTGGCAGGTCCAATACTCCTGGTCCTGGTCTGGGTGTATTTGCAAAGCTCATCCCCAAACCCACATCATGGACTCTCCATCCCCAAACACACATCATGGACTCTCCATCCCATAATCATCTCCCTCACCATGTCCCACCCATGCCATTCACCGGCCAGTGATCAGTCAGATCTAAACTTTCTTGCTGCATTCATGCTCTTGCATTTAAATGCTCCTCACCCTAAAAAACCCAACAACAAAACAACAACGAGGAGCCTCAACAAAAACCCCAAAACAAGCCAACTCTGGTGTTTACTTCCTGATTTCCACCTGTAGCAACCTGAAACAAAGCAACAATCACAGTTTTGCTGTATCACATTATTCCCTGCCAACAATACTTTCCAGTGATGCTTGATAAGTCCTGTTTACCCAAACTAGCACAAGTAGAATAACACATGTCAACCAACTGCTTTTTCATTCAGGACCCTTAGCCCAGAGAAGGGGAAGCAAAACCCTTTGCCCATTCAAATAGCACCTACTCATGCCAGGAATGCCTCAAGTTAAGAAAACTTGGGTAAATAAAAGTTTAAAAGTACTGACTCGTAGGAGATGTTTTACTAGGAATTCGATTTTCTGCTCAAGTAGGTGAGGTAAGTCCAGCTAGTTATGTTCCTACTTATATTAGTTTCATATATGGGATACCAAGTATTTTTATTTTTTCCAGATCCGAGAAGATGAAGCTTTCTGCACTGGCCCCTATTCTTGTGGGAATATAAAGAGAAAACCATGCCTCCCCTCCTAATGTATTAGTGCCCCCTAATATACACCAGATGATCAATAAACTGCATAAAAATTAAATCAAACTGACAGTCTTTAAAAAATGGGCTCTAAGCAGAAACAATTGTTTTAAAGACTGTGGTGTCTGGAGTATTAAACTCACGTGTTGTTGTGTTATTAATCTCTTTGTTGGAAGCCGGTTGATTTCCCCTGCCCGTGTCTGTCAATTAAACATTCAGCATCGCAGCCACAATGGAAGGGTTGATGTTTTGGAATGCAAAAAGTTTTTTTTGAGACGCGCTGTTGACAGTTCCCTTCCATGCCACAGCATCTCCAAAAAGCCAGCGCATCTCCAAAAAAACCGAGCAGGCAGGCAAACCCAAACCCCTGTCAGGGGCTGCGAGAGCGCTCCGGAATGAGTTTAGCGAGACGGGAGAAAGAGAGGAGCGCTGGCGAAGCCGCCAGCAGAGCGACACGGCAGCCGGAGCGGCCAAAGTTGCTGTTTTCCATTATTACCCAAAACACGAGCCGGGCTGAGCGTAGAGCGCTGCCTCCACCTGGAGCTGGCCCCGGCGCCGCCGAGGCAGCAGCGCCGGGAGCGGGGCCCGCGCCGGGGGCAGCCCCGGGGCGCATCCCCGAGCCCACAGTGCCCCCTGCGCACCGCCGGGCCGCTCCGGGGCCGCTCCGGGGCCGCGGGGGCAGCCACGCACCAACAGCAGCGAATCACCCGCAATCAGCGCCCCGGGGTGCGGGGCTGCCATGCCCGGCTCTCCCCGCGGGGATCCCCGGCCGCCCCCCGCGCTCCCCGGCCCGGTGCGGCCGCTCCCCGGCTCCCCCGCTCGCCGCCCGGCCCGGCGCTCCCGGCGGCCCCGCTCCGCGCTTTTGTTTGGGAAGCGGCGCGGCCGGGGCACGGCCGAGCTCTGCCCGCCCGCCGCCCAACTTTCCCAAAAGTTTTTCCCGGGGAGCGGAGGGGGTGCGGGAGCGGGGAGAGGGTGCGCGGAGCCCGCGGTGCTCACCCATGACGAGGCAGAGGCAGTCGAGGCAGATGAGCAGGGCTTTCTTGCTGCTGCTCTTGGCCGGGTTGTTGTTGAGCGCCGGGCTGCCCCCATTCTTGCTCTCCGGCGGGATCGCCTTGTCGTACTTGTAGCTCTGCATTATCGGGGGCGAGCGCCCGGGACGAGCCGTGCCGAGCCGAGCCGGGCCGTGCCGTGCCGGGCCGCAGGGAGCCGCTCGGAGCCGAGCCGAGCCGAGCCGCGCCGCCGCCGGGCTCGCACGCCGTGCGCCGGGGAGGTGCTGCCCGCGCCGCCGGAGCCGCTCCCGGCCTCTCCGGTGGGGCACGGGAGGCGAGAGAGGCAGGCGGGTCTTCCCAAGGAGAGAGGAGGGGAAAACAAAAAAAAAAAAAATCAAAGTAGCAAAACAAAAAAACCAAAACAAGCCCAAAAAAAGAAAAAAAAACCAACCCTAATCACCAGGAAAGCAGCGAAGGGGCAGCGAGTGAGAAGTTTGCGGGATGTCCCAAAGGCGGTGGAAAAGTCCTGGAGGAAAAGCCGGGGGGAAGGATTTAAAAAAAAAAAAGTGTATATATATATTTTATATATATATATATATATTTGTGTTTCTGTGTATGTATGAAGGTTTCAGTCCGGGAGAAGGTGCGGGGCGATGCTGCCCCGGGGGCAGGTGGGCTCCGCGCTGGGCTCCGCTGCGCTGCGCTGCGCTGGGGGCTCCCGCCGCGCCCGCCCCGGCCGCTCTGGGAGCCACCGGCTCGGTTCTGCACTTTTATTCCGAGAGGCGCTTTCCTCCCCTCAGGAAAGAAAAAAAAAAAATTGAGAAGAAGAAGAGGGGGGAAGAAAAAAAATCAGTCACTGGCTCGGATGGGATATCCAAGTAAGCACAGCCCCTTTCCTGCATCTGACATTTTACATAGATAATTAGGTCCACATTTTTTTCCTGAGGGAAGTTAAAAAAAAAAAAAAAAAAGAAAGAAAAAAGTTAGGAGCTAAGTTTTCTCTGGCAGACCAGAAGAAGGGTGCCTCTAGCGTTCGTTCGTACAGGAGTGCAGGGGGAAAAGGAAAACAACCAGCCGATCCAAGGCTGGAGGACTCCGAAAAGCTGGGAACGGTGCAAGGGGCAGAAAACTAACAACAAATAACTTTATAAACATTTTTCTCATGTTTTTTTTTCTCTCTGCCCTCCAGCTCAGTTCCGTGTGCTGAGGCAGGGGAGGGGACATGATGTGTGTGGTACCCACAGACCCTGGCAGACCCCAGCGGGGTGACCCTGGGCTGAATGCTGGCTGTGCCGCCCTGCCAGGTGCCACCGCCGAACCGTGGCAGCTTTGCCCTCCCGCAGCAGCACCACCACCTTCATCAAACGAGCGTAACGAGAGACTTGGGTGAGGGATTGTTGTGTTGGTTAATCGCTCGTTTGGTCTAATTAAAAATCATCAAGGAAGTAAAGGAAAGGTTTCCCAGGAGCCCGAGCTGGCAGGAGGGCAATGCTGTGCTCTGAACAGGGGTGCAGGAGGTGAGGAGAGAGCTGCTACGCCAGGAACTGCTCAGGATGGTGCTTAACCACTTCTCTTCTTTGTTTTGGGGAGAAATGAAGACCTCAGCCTCTCACCTGTGTGCTGGCACATATCCTGCTGCATCCCTGGTGTTTTCTGAACAGGGAGAGCCCCCAGCCAGGCCACCCTTCCCTGCTGCTCCTCCCGGAGCTGCAGGCTGCAGCCCGAGCCTGGGCAAGGGCAGGTTTTCCAGGAATCTGTTTAGACACAGGCACGGGCATACCGAGGCCAGCCTGGCAGGGAGGAAGAAAGTGAAGCGGCTGTTTTCAAATTTTACTTTTATATGTGTGGTGTAAAAAGAGAGGGGAAAACAGACCTTGGACGTTCCCCCAATTCTTTCATTAAGCCTCAGTGATGTGAAATCAGGTGCCACCTCCCACCCTGTTGAGGGGACTCTTCTGCTCATTATCACCCCATGGCACTGAATACAAAAGCATCACTTTTGGTCCAAAATGGTGCCAATCACTCACCAAAGGGACCAAACTGGCTGTGAAGGACACATCTCAAGGTCTCTCTGCCTTTCCCCTGAGCGTGGCAGAGGTGTGGGTGCCTAATTTAGGCTTCTTGGATGCCTGGAGCAAGTGGAAAGAATCTTCACGTGGGAATTCTCCCCCAGCTGTGGGCACGCTGCCCAGCCCAGCTCATGTCCACTGTGGGGCCAGGCATCCACCTTCCCCTCACCCTTCAGAGCCTGGCCCTGCCTAGAGGAGCCCACAGATTCCAGCAGCTGCCTCCATCCTCCCCACATCCCCAAATCTGCTGATTCTCTGGTTAAATTCCATTTTGTGTTCAAAGCAAGGAGAAAAAAACCCCAAAAAAACAACAAAAATTGAGACTTATGATTGTAACAGCAAATAAAATTTTTAAAAAGAGGCTTTCTTGTACTTTCAGGGAAATTGAAATTATGGTTTTGTATTTGCATTTACAAGACCCCTCAGGCTACTTATGTTTGCATTTTCATAACAAAAAGATTGTGCTGTTAATTGATGCAAGCCAGGACACACAAATCTGAATCTTGGACAATTTCTTAAGGGAGCAGCAGCCACCACAATTGCCCAGTTCACATTTGACAATGGCTAAGTCAGCAGTGCCAAAAAACAGCTTCTGTGCCTTTGTCAATAATATGCAAGAGATTCATTGGTAATAATTGTTTATTCATAAATGGAATTATCAAATATGCCATGCAAGAGTATCCTTCAAGACCTCAGCTTTTCCTTTCAGTCAGACTTGAAAATCTCACTGTGGACTGAGGTTTTGCTTTATATAAATAATTTGAACTAACTGAGTTTGTATTATTTGTGAATTTTCCTCTGCATTTTTGAAGAGGAACTGATTTTCACCACCTTCCCACCCCAGCTGGATTAAACTTCTGGTAAACAAAGAATACGCTGATATAATTTCTGGGAAGATCAAAAATTGTTGTACCACCGGTTCTTTCCCAGATTTATTTCATAACCCAACAATTTGAAAAGAGGAATTGAGTTTTATTCATTCAGTCTTGTCATTTTAAAAGAATCATCTCTTTAGGGCTATTCCTGGAATGGGTGAAGGGGCATGAACTTGTTGCTGCCCCTTTTACCTTTGTATCAGTGGGATAGGACTGTGTGGAAATCTCTCCATGACGTGTCAAGAACTTGAAAACTGAGAGGAGGTTTATACCTTACTCACTCAACATGATCCTGGTAAAAGGGTATCTGCCAAAAGAAACCACCCCAAACCAAACTAAAAAAACCCAGTAAAAATGTTCTTGTATTTCCTATTTTTTTTCTCCATAGAAGAGGGTGCTCCAGTGGGACAATAAGGTCTGATTTGGGACAAGAGGAGCCCAAACCTCTTTCTTGAGAGGTTATGAGGGGTTGTGTTTCCACCAGGTGCACAGAGCTGATGTGGGGAGAGAGAAGGGAAGGGAGAAGGCTCCAGATTCTGCTCTGAGGCTCATGGAAGTAGTTTATCCCACACATTATTTAATGTAAAAGAACTATTTGTTGGAGTAGGGAGTGACCCTGTAGCCTGCCCTTGTGCTCCTGCCTACCCCATGCCGCTCCCCTTGGCCCAGCACAACTTTAAGGTGTCCCTACAATGTGTTCCATCAGTGGATGTGGATGTTCCAGCATTCAGCACTGGCTCTGGGGTGCAGAGGCAGCTGGGCAGCAGCACTGCCCTTGGCCAGCACTATTCCTATGCTCCTGGGTCTGTTCCTTGGCTGGGCAGGATGTGGCCCTGGTGCTCCTGGCTGCTCCACTGACAAGTGTAGAGTCCTGGAATGGTTTGTGTTGGACAGAACAGTAAAGATCATCTCATTCCCCATGGGCAGGGACACCTTCCACCATCCCTGGTTGCTCCAAACCCCGTCCAACCTGGCCTTGAGCATTCCCAGGGATGGTGCAGCCACAGCTTCTCTGGGCAGTCTGTGCCAGGGCCTCCCCACCCTCATACCTATATTTCTTCCTCATATTTCTTCCTCATACCTAATTCCCTCTGTCACTTCAAAGTCTTTCTCCCTTCTATCACTCCATGTCCTTGTCCAAAGTCCCTCTCCACTTCTCTCGGATCCCCTTTAGGTACTGGAAGTAGTTCCAAGGTCTTCCTGGAGCCTTATCTTCTCCAGGTTGCAACTCTTCTGGTCTTCCTGATGTGCTGCAAACACAGATGCTGTTGCAGAGCAGTTTGGTGCCTGCAGTGTGCCCTTTGGGATGCTCATTTTGATGCACTGCCCAGTGCCATGCCACCCTTTTCCCCTCAGACCAACAGCCAGCTCTTCCTTGGGAACTCACTCTGCTTTTCTGTCACAGGGAGGATTTTGGCAGCAATTCCTGTGGAGAGGGGACACACAGTGTGGGAGGACCAGGCCCTGCCTATTGTATTTCTTGGAGCTGCTAATGACCATGGCTGCAGCAATCCTAAAATAAGAAAGTGAGCTGATTGTTATCCCTTATCTGAGATTGTTCCCCACCGAGGGGGGAAATTGGAGCACGGGTTACGTGCTGCACATCAGGTGGCCTGGCCTGGAGTCACGAGGCCAAAATGCCAGTAAACTTCTGAAAAGTCCAAAGCTCAACCACCACTACCCTGTTCAGGGGTATTTTTAGCATCACCAGCTGCTTCTGCTGAAGAAAACTCCCTCAGAGGGGCTGGGAGTGGGGACATTGCCCTGCACAGCCCATGGCAGGAGGAGGTTGAGGGCAGGACACCTGCTGTGTCCCCTGCCCTGTCCCCATGCTGGACACCATCCCCGGCGCCAGGTTGTCCAACCTGCACAGTCAACATTGCCCTGTTAAATTTTTACAAAGGCTGGAGTTAGACCTGTCATTGCAGAGAAAGGCAAATAAAAGTGAAATCCAAGGGGGGCCTGGTTCTGCCCTCCCCAGTGCAGCTGGGAAGGATCAAGCCTCATAAACTTTCAGGTCATTAAAAAAATTAGCTGATAAAAGTCATCCTAATGCAGCGTTTGGTGCTGTCCTGGAAGCTGGGGATCCAGGCTGATGCAGGCCAGGAGGGTGAGCGCTCAGGCACGTGCCTCAGTGACCCGAGGGCTGGGACATTCTGTGGTCAGGGACCCGTTCCTGGCATCACAAATCACTCGGGGTCAGCAACATTCAATTTGCCAACAACTGAAGTCCAGTCTGTTTTGAAACCAGCATCTGTATTCCTGCCAAGTTTCACAACCCTAATTTAATTTAGTTTCCCCTAAATCTTGCTGGCTCTTGACATGATTGGGGGATTTCAATTCACGTTATTACAAAAATGAAAAAAAGAAATAAATTTCAAATTACACAATCACAGCAAACAGCTTGAAAATGTGAGCTTGAAATCTCATCTGAAAGATCAAAACACAGAAGCTGTAATAAAGGACGTTTAAGATTTTCTAAAGACCAAATCCCATGATTTGAAGGAGCCTGATTTATAATTTGGGGACACCAGGGACTGGCAACACCTTGTGTACAGTCAGAGCTGTGTCTGCCATCCCTGTCCTCAAAAAAGAGAATAACAGCACCATCTACTGCCGTTCTTCAGCATTCGCTGGGGAATGCCAAACTCCAGCTCCACCAAAGCACCTCTGCAGGTCATGGCCCGGTATTGAGAGAGAAATGAGCAAAAATCAAAAATCAGCAGTCTAAATTACTATTGATGCATACTAATTATTAAAAAATTCAGTCCTTAATAATATACCATGCTCCCAAAATGGTGGCATTGCAAAAAGCATTTCAACAGACCAATATTTTCATATATTTCCCCCAAATCCCTTCACGTGTTTATTAGCGCAGCCTTGAAGGGCTGTGTGTGGAATTCCCAATTTCTAATGTGGGCAGGCGTTTTCACCGTCGACAACAGCTCGTGAAAGATGTGGAACATCACCCTGGTTTCCATCCTGGTGAAATCCAGGTCTGTGCTCGGGGCTGGCCAGCTCCCAGGAGTTTGTTTGAAAGTCAAGAATGTGCCATGGTTTAATTGCGCCGCTAGGCCGGGGCCTAAATGAAAGCCCCGTTATGAAGAGCAGTCTCAGAGGAGAGGTCCAGCTCGGGTTTTTCTCCCCGAATTGATTACTGCTTAACTCGGGGTAGTTAACACGTTTGTAATGTCTGGTCCAGGCACTTCCCAGGTATTTGTTGCAGGATACAAACATTTGTGGTTTATAAAGTAAACAGGTCCGCCGACATTTTTTCGGCTTGGATTTATTTCTGGTCGCAAACCGTCTCAATGACCTGGTTGAAAATGCTCCGCGTGCAAGTGAAAAGTGAAAGAAAAATTAATATCTTTTTCCACGTCTAGACCATGCCATTTTTATGGCCCACCCCACAGTTTTTGGCATCACCTTCAAAGGAGGAAGCCCTGATGAGGAACACGGGTGCTGGTGGGGCAGGTGTGTGGTGGGGCAGCAGGAAAAGGGATGCTGAACATGAGGCTGTGTCTTCCCAAAGTGAATCAAGACTCTGCCTTGATGGGATGGTACTGGAGGGATCTGAGAGGATTTTGAAAGACATCACAAGCAAAAAAAAAAAAAAAAAGTGGAGGAAGATTGGGGCTCATCAAAAGATGAAGCAGCACAAGAAGAAAGTGAAGCATGTGGCCCCATATGTGAGGACCCTCTGTCCATCGTGTTTTGCGCAATTATAGAACAAAAAATAGAGTTTCACCGTGGCAGAGCTCCAGCATCACTCCTCATGTGAGTAGCGAGGGCCAGGCCAGGTATTTGTATACAATGTACAAGTCCCTGGGCTTATCTGCTCCCAAAGGTCTCTATCTTGATAAGTCATTGTCCATCAGCCTCAAGAATTTCATTGTGTTTGCCAGGGCCAGGCTGGACCCTCCCCAAATATTTGCTCCGGCACACAGGCTGGGTTTGCTGTAACTGCTCATCCCTCTGTGCCATGCAGTGGCAGGGGGATGTAAGGGTGATGCACAGCCCAGTTCTGCCATGCAGGAACTTCCCTGCCTCTGCACAAAAACAGGGAGAAAAGAGGTTTTTCAGGCACAGCCTGCAGTGCTGTGGCTGAGCAAGGTTGTGCCATGTGGTGACAAAATTTAATGGTTCCACAGCAGCAGCCGCTTGAGCAGGAGGGGAGGGCAGGACTTCAGTGGGCTCTGAGTTCTGCACCAAGCCTTCAAGTGGCACAGCACACCCACAAAATCTCAGCAGCAGCCTTCAAAGCCTGCTCTTTGCTCCCATTTATCTTATCTAGTGCTCCACTGAAGCATGGATTTACATAATACACACCTAATATATTAATGTTGCTATTCATCGAGAGGACCTCGACACTGTTTGCTTTGAAAGCCTTGCCAGAAATGCTCTGGCTCCTTAAAACACAAGAGGGTTTTATAGCTCTGAAAAGGATTTGCTCCCCCATTTGTATTCTGAATCCTTTCACAGGGGCTGTTTGCTCCTGTGATAAGAGCCAGGCCCAAAAACTCAGGAGTGGTAGGATCCACAGTTTGGGTTAGTAGTGAATTACAAAACTACAGCACTCAAATTACTGACTCAGCATGAAGGAGTTGTTTCACAGCCCCTTTCTAGCTGCAATTCTTTCCCCCAAAAATTATCTTGCAACACAGCCTTTTAATAGCCAAGCCTTGTCATACTTGTCACAGACAATTCCAGTTAAAAAAACTTTTTCATTTTCTCTCTAAGTGCACAAATTTCCCTTCTTGCTTCAGTTTTCTCTGTCAGTTTAATTTTGCTTGGGATGCTGGATTTCCTAAGGCTGAAGAAATGTCTGTAAAGAAGAAAAAAAATCTGTTCAAGTTATGATATTGAGCTTACTGCAGCTCAAATGATTTTACAAATGCACACAAAGTTGCATTACAGACCACAGCATCAAACCACTAGAAGAAGGCTATTTTCCCTGTAAAGACAAGCAGATTCTCTGGGATATATATCCAGTTTACCTTTTCCTTTATTTTGAACAGGATGAAGAAATACTTGCTTTTACATTAATTTTTGGGCAAAAATTATTCTTCTACCTGAAGGTGGACTAAGGAAAACTAGAAGCACACTGCCCACTTTATTTTAAATAGTGACAATGATCAAACCTTGGAACACATTTTTGAGTATTGGGTTAGTGGTTGATCTTTATACCTTCATGTCTTGCTTTGTGGTGCAGCTGAACACAAAGTATCTGGCTCAGTAGTACAGGAGGAGATGAAATTAGGTGGCTTCAGCTATCCAGTGACTCAGACTAGGGCATTAATGGTCTCTTCTGATCTTCAAAATCTGCAAATTTGCTCTGAATCAGGGATTATGATATAGCAAAGAGTAAATCCCTTTAAAATTGGCAGTAAATGTCAGGGACTACACTTTAAACACACAAAGACACAGGTTCACTGACAGTCATTGCCCAACAGCCCACAAATAACTCCTGTGCTCCACCACGGACCCTTTATCTCCTTTATCAGAATTGCCGACATCAAACACTGAATGTCAAAATCCTCCTGTTTCCAAACCACGGGACTGTTTTGAAACACTGGGATTCAAAAACGAAAGAAAAAGACACCTCCCCCTCCTCAAAATGAAGCATTTTGGGTTCTCATTTTACCTGTCCTCACCTTTTCCCAGGCACTCGCTGACTTTTACACCCTTTTGCCTTCAGCAAATCCTCAGGCCATCAGCTGCTGGGAAAGTGGGGCAAAATGCTTTTGGGGTGACAAACCCAAGAGCAAAAGCACAACTCACACAAGTCTGAGAAGGCGCTGTTTTACTGCTTTCATTTGGGTTTGTTTTCTCTGCCAGCCTGGGTGGCTCTGTGACTGCCTTTGCTTCTGTGAGCACCTCACAAGCAGCCCAAAAAATACTGCTGGGTCATGATGGGCATCAGGGAACCTGATTTTACTCTTTTCTACAGTACTTGGATAAAGAGCTGCTAATAATGGCCCTCAAAGAGAAAACATGAATCTCAGAATGGTTTGGGTTGGAAGAGACCTTAAAGATCATCTTGTTCCATCCCCTGCCATGGCAGGGACACCTTCCACCACCCCAGGTGGCTCAAAGCCCTCTCCAGCCTGGCCTTGGACTCTTCCAGAGATGGGACAGCCACAGCTTCTCTGGGAACCTGGGCCAGCACCTCTCCATCCTCACAGGGAAGAATTTCTTTCTGGTTTCTTCCTAGAATTTCTTTCTAGAATTTCTTCTGATCTACCCCTGCCCTCTGCCAGTGTGAAGCCATTGCCTCTTGTCCTTGTCCCATGTCCCTCTCCGGCTCTCTTGGATCCCCTTTAGGCACTGGAAGGGGCTTTAAGGTCTGTTTGGAACCATCTCTGGGCTGAGCACCCACAGCTCCCCCAGGGTTCTGCAGCCCTCAGATGATCCTTGTGGCTGGACTCTAGCAGCTCCATGTCCTTTTATGAACACTCCACACAGTTTTTCCTATTTCTTGACCCATTCTTGCCCCTGTTTTCCCTGCTCACACAGCACCTTGGTGGCTGAGAAACTGCTGTTCCCTGTATCACACACCCCACCTGAAGGCAAGAGAGAGAACAGATTGAAACAGAAAAAGAGCAAAGGAGAACAGAACTTAAACTCACATGAAAAATAATTGCATAAAAGGAGAATCTTGCTTCCTAAAATAGGCTGGCACCAGGCTGTAACACGAGACCCTTTTGCTGATGCCAGATGAGGAGGGTGAGCTCAACATGACCGCCTGCCCTCACAAGAACTCAGCCTGGACAGCACAACAGAGCTCTCTCTGCTGCCTCTCAAGAGCTTTGATTTCAGAAGAAGGCAATAAACAGCACCTTGCTTCAAAAGTTTCACGATCCATAGAAATTAAACTTGGCCAGTTCAAAAGGCTATTATTAATGTGCCTTCTTGTGCAGATATGATCTCAAGAAAAACACACATCTAGGACTAATAATAACAAATAATAGAGTTATTCATACAGCTGCTGCTTACACGATGGCAATTTCCCCGTAATTGCAGGCACAGGGAATGGACACACAAACAGCAGTCTGTAGTGCCTCTGCCTACTCAGGGCTTGGGTTGAAGCTATTCCTTGTAGGTACATATACTTTTGGGAAGAGAAGTATTTCAACCTCCAGCAGAACCTCAATAAAGCTCTCCTGCATCCCTGGCTGATGCTGAGTTCACACCAGGAAAACAAAGGGAAAAGAAAAACAAAAGGCATGAGCACAAAGGTGTTTTAGAGGGAGAATTGTTTCTGGGCAGTGGTGAGATATTCAGACCTGAGAACCCTTTACTCAGCTGCAGACAGAGTAAAAACCATCAGGAGAGGTGGCTGTAAAGTCACCTCCAGGACCTGGACCTCAGCAGGGCCAGGGCCCAGGAGATGGTGCTGGCAGTCCCACAGTGCTCATTGAATTGTTAAGGTCACCTGCAGAGTGCAGACAGGGCAGGGAGGGAGCCTTGTGTCTCTCCTGGAGCTCCTGCACCTCCAAGCAGCCCCCCAGGGCCATGTAACCATTACCTGGCTGCTCCTCACACCTTTGGGTGCTTTTGAGCCCCTTCCTGGCTGCTGCCTCTCTTGAGGAACCTGTTCATGGCCATGGCATAGCTGAGAGGGGATAAAAGCAAATAATTTGAATAATTTGCCCCCCAAGCTGGAGTCTGGGGGTGCTAATCCCACCTTCCACCCAGGAGAACACAGATGGGTGACAAGCAGAGATGCTGGGCACCCTCCTCATCCCACAGACACCTGCAAGGTGAAGAGGAGCAAGAATCTCCCAGGCAAGGGTTGTCTGTTGTCTCTCATGGTGCTTCTGCTCTCTCCCAAATCCCATCAATGGCCATGGGACAATTTGGCTTATTTAGTAAACACAGTAGATGATGCAAAGGTAATTCCCTCATTGAGAAATGTTTTCCAGCTCAGTGCAGCTGCATTTCCAGTCACCCCAGGCTTCAGAGGGACCCCACAGAGCAATGTGCGCAGTGTGCTGTGTGTCCCAGCACCCACGGGGCTGGCAGCATTCTCAGGAAAAAGAGGATGGGTGGATGCATCCCTGCAGGCTTGAATGCACCTTGGCTTGTGGATGGTGCCTTTGCTGTTCCCTCTGCCACATTATTTTCCTGTCCTGGTGGCCCAGCACTCACTGAGGTGGTGGAACAGACCTTGGAGGGGGCTGCACCACGGTGAGATGGCAGCAGGAGATGGGAGAGCTCCACCTCCTCTTTGATTTTTTCCCTTCATCCAGATGGGATCCTCATTTTTTAATCCAGCTACCATTATCATTTCAGAGCCCAGGACTGCATTTGGGAGCCCAAATTCCCACCTTGGATGCCATCTAGTGCTGAGTGCTGAGAGCAGAGGTAATTCCCAAGGTGCCTGGAACTGCCTGAAGCTAAATCATCTCCACTCCTCTTCCAGGGGCTGCTGACTCGTGCCAGACTTTATTTCCCAAGACCCCACTGAAAATCACCTGTGATTTGGGTTGATAAAATTTCTTCTGACCACTTCTTTATCTACCTTTTCTTTTCTTTATTTTTCTCCCTAGTAGAGAAGAATTTCAGGAATAAGCAACTACATTTGCAGCACAGACTCAGGAGACGGGACATCTTTAAAAGGAAATATTTTCTGGAGTCATCCAGAATCTGTTTGGATGGTTTTGCTTTTCTGGAGATGAACCACTCAGCTGAAGGTCTGGGGTTTGTCCCTTTGCCAGGTTGCAGGGGCTGAGGATCTTCAGTCAAAGATCCAGGCACTCTAAGGAAGAGGGCAGTGGTTTTCTCCCAATTTCAGCATCACCAATTTGTCCATTTCCCAGTGCTGCTGGTTGGGAGGTTTACATTGGATATTAGAAAAAATATCTTCACCAAAAGGTGTCAGGTGTTGGAATAGGCAACCTGAGGCAGTGATGGGGTCACCATCCCTGGAGGGATTTAAAGGATGTGTAGATATGGCACTTGAGGACATGGTTTGGTGCTGACCTTGGCAGTCCTGGGCTCAGTGACCTCAAAGGGCTTTTCCAACCTAAATGATTCCACAATTTTATTATTTTTTTCCATGTGATCTCTACAGAATGGCCATCCCACTGATGAGCACAACACATGAAGTCCTTCCACCACCCAGACTCAGTTCCCAAAAGCATCATGAGGCTCTTTGAGGTGAAAACCCTCCCTCCTCCTCCTCCTGCAGATCCCAGAGCCAGGAGCACACACCTCCCATGTCCTGGGTGCTTGGCAGCCCCACGGCTCCCAGGGATCAGCCCAGCTCTGTCTCACCCAGCCCAGGCCTCACCTCTGCACTGCAATGCAGACATATCCTCAGGGCACGTCTATCCACGCTGCTCAGGCTGCTCTGGAGCTGGCAGGGAGCAAGTCAGGTCTGGTTTGGGAGCTGCTGGGTGGCACTGGGCTGCAGAGCCAGCCCCATTTGCCCGGGCACGGTGCCGACCTCAGCGGCTCCACAGCTCGGGGCCAGGGCAGGAGGCTGCACAGAGCTGCTCCTCCACAGCTCCCCCACTGCTCCCCAAGAGCTGTGGCACACTCCCACCCACCCCTGTCCTGCTTTTCCCTGCCTCTTCTGGCTTCTTGCCCTGCCAGAGCTGGCAGGTCCCTGCTTTTTCTGCGCTGAGGCCTTCAGGAGCATTGCGGTGCCTCTGGGGTGTTGCATGGCTCCTGCCCCCTAATTCAGAGGCACAAGGGCTGATCCTTTTGGAGAAGCTGGAGTGATTCACTTGCAGGCTTGCCTGCTGCTTTATTAACTCAGGTTTTTTCATCTGCAGTTTCAAGTGGTGCAATTTTGAGATCAAAGACCTGCCCTACTCTAATGGCTCCGGCCTTCACTCTCACAGGAGGCTCTGCCTCCAGGAAAGATCTGAGACTCAGCCTCAGCCAACATGAACCTATCCACAGAGAAGGCAAAACTGGACTAAATGTTGCTCTCACTCATCCCCATCCAGAGTTAATTGGCTTTAATGTGGGAAGAACATACTTGCTCGACTGATCTTGGTCAGGCCAGGCCCTGCAGAGTGTTTCAGAAAACCCAGTGGATGGTGCTGCCTGTGAAATAGCTGCAGTTCCCCCTGGCCTGAGGAGAGCAGGAGTAGTTGGAGAGGGTCCTGAATGGACAAACAGAGGGCAGGACACAAGGCAGGGGGCTGCTCCATCTCCCACCAGCAAGAGGAATGTTTGTGTTGGGCTCCTGGAGCAATATTGAGCTCTTTCTCATCTTTGTTTAAAGATGTTGTGCACACTCTATCTTGTTTCTTCAACATATTTCAAACAGTCCCATGTGTGCCCTTTCCTCCCCTGCTTCTGCAGGACAGGAAGATTTTAAATGAGGCCGTGGCTATCACAGAACTATAAAATAGTTTAGGTTGAACCTAAAGACCATCTACTTCCAACCCCCCTGCAATGAACAGGGACACCTTCCACCATCCCAGGTTGCTCCAAGCCCTGTCCAACCTGGCCTTGGACACTTCCAGGGATGGGGCCTCCACCACTTCTCTGGGCAAGCTGAGCCAGTGTTTTACCACCCACATGATACAAAGATTTCATCCTTATATCGAGTCTGAATCATTCCTCTTTTAATTTAAAACCACTACTCCTTGTCCTGTCACAACAGGCCCTGCTAAAATGTCTTTCCTCTTCAATTTTTTAAGTCCCCATCTAAGGTGGAACAGACCTCCCAGGCAGCTGGGAGATGCTGGTAGATGTTGCCCAACATCATTCAACACATCAGGAGTAGCAGAACCTGCACCTGGGCAAAGGCTGAAGATTAACCTCAGGTGAACCTGCGCAGAAGGGTAGTGAGACTTCATTTCTGGCCATAGGAAAGCTTGGCTTAAATTGTTTAGGAATTGTTTTATGATAAAATGAAGCCAAATCTGTCAGAAACAGGTGCATTTCTGCACACTAGTTCTGGGCAAGAAAACAACAGGCTATGGGCAGAGGCAGTCTCACCAGTTATATTGGAATGTGAACGTGGTCTCTAGAGGGCATGGTTGGAATCCTCAGCCTGAGGGCACAGGAGAAGATCCTAAGGGTGTCCCAGCTGGATGAGAGTCAGCTCCCCCTTAGAACAGGGGTCCCTGAGCATTGCCCTCTCCCTTGGGTGCTGCCTGAGGCCATCTGGGTGACAGCTCAGGGTCACTCTGAGTCAGGAGCAAACCAGCCACCTCCAGACCTGAAATGAGCCTGGTCTTGTTCTCACAGACCTATTCCATCATTCCTCATCTCCAAAAAAGCACTCACTCTTTTTGCTCTCTCACATGAGCCAGCAAGCAGAAGCACCATGCTAAAAGGAGTCTCTTTCCTATTGTAAGCTGTATTTATTTGTTGTGTTCAGTGCATTTGATATGTGTGTTGCTGATAAAACAACAGGCTGTGGTTTAAAAAATCAGTGCGACAGTCCTGATCACAGCCCCTCTGAGCAAAGGGCTGCTGGATGCTTCCTTATCTAATCTTTCACACTTCAGCATTTCTTCATGGAAAGCATTGATAATTAAAAATGCAGAAGGGGATGATCATGAGGAGAGATTAAAGAACTTGAACAAAACAGTTGAAACAATTATAGCATTAAATTACAGGGAACAATGTCTTCTATTAACTCACTGCTGTGCAACAGTACTGAGGGATCCCAGGCTACGGCTCAAAATCCTTCTGTGTTAGGTGACAAGAGCTGCTATAAAAAGCAGACAAACTCCCTACAGGATGCAAAAGGCAGCCCAGCAACTGTTTGCATCTCCAATTTATCTGAAACAGATCCTTAATTTCTTCTTAGTTTGTTGCTGAATTCCAAAGGTTGATAAAAAGCTGCCTGAATCAAGATTTGAGGTGCTCTGTTCTTCGAGCTACTCTGCATTTTATGAAAAAGAGATTTACATCAGATGATACATCAGTTAAAAATAACTGGGAAATATCAAGTAATTATAAGTACATGTCCCACAGGTTTGCATATCTTGAATACTGAAATGACTCTCCCTAAGCAGTGAGTCTCATTTTTGCCCTTGGAAATATCATACACAATTCCTTCTGTTTCGATGGGGTTTTGTTTTGGAAAGCTGTCTTTATAGACACTGCTCAGTGTTTATGTCAAAGAGGGCAGACCAAAAACCTCTGCTTTGCAGCTGGAGTAGGATGAGATATGAGGTTAGTTCTTGTGGGATTTTTTCTTAAGATTCTGTGCTGGCTTTGGCTGAGGTAGAGTTAATTTTCTTTGTAGGAGCTGTGTTTTGGATTGTGCTGAAAACTGTGTTGATAATACAGAGCCTCATCCTTCATGAAAACAGGAAAGCCTTGGACTCCAAATGAAGGATAAGCAGCAAGGAATCCAAACTTTCAGCTATGAGTTCTGCAATAAAAACCCCACAGGCTTTCTTCATTATGGCTCAAGAAGCACCAGGGCTGCCTTAAGAGTAAAAATTGCTCCTACTGCACATGGAGACCCAAGAGCATCCCTGTACAAGAGCCCAGATCTGTCTTAAACTGCATAAGCAGCCATTAGCCAAAAATCCCATCTACCATCCCCTACCTGTGTAGCTGCAATCACTTCGGAAAGGAGAAAAAGCAGCAGTCACCATTTATTTATCATTTATTATTGTGAACAATTCCTCAACACAATTACACTCCTGGTAAAGAAATACTTCCTCCTAAACCTCCCCTGGTGTAGCTTTGAACCATTCCCACCTGTCCATCACTGGACACCAGGGGGAAGAGCTCAGCACCTCCCTTTGCATGTCCCAGGAAGGTGATTCCAAGTAAGACAAGCCCAACATCCCTATCCATTCCTCCCAGGATGTGCCTTCCAGCTTTGTTACCCTCCTCTGGATGCATTCAAGGACCTTCAGAAGGAGTAGGACAGCTAAAGAAAATAATGGTGAAAGAAACGGGTCAGAGTGGACACTTTATAAAATGAGAATAAAGACTCACAGCAAATATGGTCAAGTGAACATAGAGCACAAGACAGTTGAGATGTAACACACATTGAGGAATTCAACAAATGAAAAAGCCCTCAGTGTTAGGATGCATTAATTTGTTCGGCTAATCCCACTGCTTCTTTTTGCCCTAACTAATTTAATAACTGAACCAGAATTTGAAATGCAGGCAGGGCAAGGAAAAGGCAAACCAGAAGAGGTGAAAAGCATCAGAAGCAGCGCTTTTTTCCAGTATAACCTCTCCTATTTTCCAGCTCTGCCTCATCAGAGCCCACACATGGGATAACCTTCAGCAGCCGTTTGCAGGCTGTCCTACAAGACATGCTGTCAATCACTGTGTCAGTCATTGCCCTCTTTATTTTTCTCATGCTTGTATTGCAGATCAGACTTTCTCAGCAAAGCTGCTGTTCAGTCTCAAGGAGGGTTAAATGATTTTCCAGCTGATCCCTGGCCACAGTTTCTTTCCACTGTGCTCAAAGCAGGGGCCAAATCCGAGCCTGGCTCCGCGCCCTCTGCTTTCAGTACTGCTCGATAAGTTCCTTTTGTCTGGAAAACCCTTCAGATTTATCTCCCACTCCTCCTATGCACAGATAAGAGCCAAATCCCAAGCACCTTCTCTGAACATGTGCGACTCAGATGGTGGGGGAGCACAGCAGGGCTCCCTTTCCATTTGCAGGCATACAAGACCCAAGGTCCTCTGTTGTATTCCTGCGTGTTACACACCCCAGCCTGATCCAGATATATCACTGAGTGACTCAAGGAGACCTCGTTTTGTACTAATTAAGCTTTGTCACTGTAATTCCTGCACAGCAAGACATGCTGGTGGAGGGCTCTCAGGGGAAGACCACAAGATTCCACCTACATCTGCACCTTCCAGATTTTCCCTCCAGCAAACTTGGCAAAAACATTTTGGTTTCTGCTCAAGTGGGCTGTGAAAAATGAAGATTCTCATCTGAGAGCAGGTCTCCAAAGACCTCAGCAGAGGATGTGAGCACGGCTCCCACGGCCACGCCAGCCCCAAGGCTCCCATCCCACAGGGCATCCTCAGGCTGGGAGCATTCCATGGCCTCAGCAGAGCAGGAGGGATTAAACCAGGATGGTTGACTGACAGAAATGATAAAACCAGATTAGGAGATCTAATCTGGAGGCAGTAGGAGCAGCTGATGGGAAGGCCAGCTGTGAAAATTGCTTTCATTACACAAGGCACAAGAATGGGCCAAAAATGCTACTGTAGGATGATGTCTGGTATCACATGGGTTGGCTAGAAAGTATTTGCAGGACTATTAAAATGTAGCATTTCTCCAATCAATCAGTAAATTCCTGATACAACACACAATGAACTCCATGGGAAAAGCCAACTGCATTCAGCATGCATTGGATAAAAAAGTGGAAAATTATCCTAATGCACAGGCTTGCAATAGGACACAAGTAAAATGATATCCCTGCTTATAAAAGCAGCCATAGCAAGACTGTAAAATTAAATTGATGCACAAACACTCAATACAGCCTAAGCAAAATATGATATCCCTGACTATCTAGCACTACTGCTGCACACATCTAGTTAGGGTGTCATGAGGCTGCTGCTTAGGAACACAAAATAGAGACCAAAGATTGTTATTTCTCATGGAGGAGGTTTTGGGTTGTTTGTTTTTAACATGGATGGTCAAATTTATGTTTATTTTCCCAATATGCTGCTGGGTTAGTAAAGAACGAATTGGATAGAGGTTAACTCAGAAGCCTGGGAAACAGGGCAGACACCCTTTAATATGTGTGGTTTGTGGTTAATCTCCTGATTGGTAAAATAAGAGTAATGTCCTTTTGGTGACAATACTTTGGCCCTTTGGCCCTAACTCATGGTGATTTTTCCATGGCAGTAGGACACACGGGCTGGAGGGGAATTTCCCTTTGGAATGCCGCAAGTTGGTGTTTGCACTCACATTTTAGAGGGTTTTGTACACAGTCAGGGTGCTTTGCTGTGAAGTGTTCCCCCCTTAGCTGATGGATTATCACTGCCCATGGAAGAGGTCTCACGTCCCTATGGAAGCCCAGGAATTCCAGGCTCCATCCACACCAGGGAAAGCCTGGGTGCACAAAATTCCTGCAGAGCAGCCAAGGGGCAACAACTTCTTGGACAATGGCAACTTGTGCTAAAGCCTTACGCAATTATTTCTCATCAGAGCTGCTGGATAATTAAGGCTGCTCTCCAAATGAGTGTGGCAGCTCTCACACGTTCCCCACTGCGGCTGTGCCCAGCTCAGTGACCCACATAGACAGTGCTGCTGCAGCCCTGGAGGAGCCTCCAGCTCACAGCCACTCTGAAATGCCTCTCATGGAACCAAAATCTGTTTGGTGGCAGCCTTTGAAGGTGATTACAGACATGGCATTTCTCATCCTCAAAGGTGATTCCACTAAGGATTGATGTGCAATGAGGGGAATGCGCGGTTTTCTACCAGTCAACAAAAATCTGAATTTCTGAGTGTACATCCCAATGCAAAGGCCCTTTTGGCTGATTTTCCATCTCTAGGAGGCTCTGCATTTTATCTCTGATCTGGTTGGGTTTCAGGCTGATGCAACAGAAGGGTAAAATCTCTACTTCTCCTGTAAATAAACTTACAAATAAATCGAGCCATCCTGTTGCCATGCCATCCTAATTCATAAGGCAAGATTTGCTCTCAGTTCCACCTCTCTTTGCTGTGCACAGGTCTAGGAATACATGAGAGACCATTCAATGAATGTCTGCAACTTACACCCACTCCATCTTCATGCCACTGCAACCTACACACAGCTAGATTCCACTCCCCGGACACATTTTCTTGATTCATGTTCAGAATCTGAGTGAGCAAGATTTTATATTTGTCCAGACTTTTTTCCCTGCCTTGCTGGCTGCCACATGGCTGGAATACAGATGCACAAAATGTTTGGGAAGGTCCTGATGAGCCCGTGGCCACAGTGTGAGCCCCTTCCCTCCTGGAAGGTGATCTCCCTGTCTCTGATTGTGGATATCCGGAGTTATTCAGGCTGCTCTCTCAAAAGTATATTCAGGGGGAGGGGGAAAAGTTCTGCTGTCAGAAATGGATTTTTACTTTTATTTTTAATCAACCATCTTGCTAATGCTACTGTGGTTTCCCACATCTCCTACCAAAACTCATTCCCATGATGGAACCTAAAATGCTTTTCTTAAAACCTGTAAGATATTCTTATGCATAGAATCTCTCAATCTTTTTTCCCTGGTAGTTGATTTATTAAAAATACTTAATCTCAACTGGACCAGTTCCTCAAGAGTTCACCCCAATGGCTTCTGAGGGAAGGGGAAGCCTCCATAAAATATCAGAGACAGAATTTCACAGCCATAACAGCGAGGGAAGCATCAAATCTAGGGACATAATCACATTGAGTTCCTGATGATCCTTATAATGTGGGAGATTATATAAAGTCATACATCTTCCAGAGGTTTTTTTCAATTTAATAATATTTGAAAGAAGCCACTCAAGCCTCTCCAACCAAGATTTCTGATGCAAGAACTCCCCACCGCAGACCCAAAATAGCAGAATTATGAGCGCTAAAAGTGTCTAGCAAGGCTTTTTTATTTTAATTCATATTTGAGAAAGGTTCCTAGCAGCTGGGGAAAGTAAGGGCTGTATTCATAAAACTCCTTGGCTATTTGCCACACAAATGGTGCTTTTATTGAGTGGGGGGCAGTGGGATGGGGGGCAGGGGGAATGCGCCTATTCCACATCAGGAATGTGTTTCTCCGATTCATAAATCCTCCTCCTCTCCCCCAGCTGACTAAAGGAAACCTTTCTCAGTTTGCCACTGTGATGAGAGAGGGCTAGAGTGATTCCCTGAGAGTGCCAGGGCCAGGGAGAGGGAGGCATTTCAGTTAAAACAGTATGGTTATTAAAACACACACACACACACAAACAGGACTATGTGCTACAGCCCAGCCCAGGGACAACAGCAGGGACAAATCTGTCAAAGGTACAGCCAACCCATCATATTCACAGCCTGCCACCCAGTGTAATGCCCTGCCATAAATTTTGACATTTTTCAGAACAGGTATGAGAGTTTCCAGCCTAAAATGCCCTCTCAGACACAGGCGGGGAGGAGGAATGAGTTATGAGGATGGGGAACTCAAACACAGACAGATTGAGGGCTAAATAAAAATAATATAATACCTAGGTTTGCTTAAAAAATGGTGATTGAAGGTGATATGTTGACACAACTGGAAATGGGAACTAGGACTCCTGATTTCCCCCAGGTAAAGCTTTGTCCTGAGCTGCAGGTAGCACAAGGCACTGAAGATGCTCATAAGATGCAGAGGAATGTCAGCCCATGGGTTGTTCTGGGCTTAGTGACTTCACAGCTCAGCCCTGTTAAAAGCAGAGCCGTTTGGGTTAATCAGAGAGGTCTAACTTTGGCAGATTCCCAGGTGGGGAGCTTGAAAGCAAAAATAAAATAAAAGCCACTTAAAGATTAGGGCTTGGCAGCAGCCAAGTGGAAGGTTTGGATGGGGATTTTTTGACTTTAGCTCAGCTCCATTTCTCCTACTTTGGGCACTCCAACCCTTAACTGCACGTAACCCTTGACAGCTTTCCCAGCATCCCAGAGGGGATGAACCCAAATCCTGAGGTCCTGGCTGAGACACAAAGCAGGCACTGGACGTGCAGGGACTGAGCTCACAGCATCCCTCCACCCCAGGCAGGAACATCTGCACACCACAGCCCCATCCAAATCACAGATCCTGACACTTCAGTAAGCCTCTCTTCAAGTATTTCTTCGTTTCATGCCATGTGTGTGTGGTTTAATTTTAGCCCTATTCTTGTCCTGGCCATTGTGGACGTGGAGAACATGCTGTTCCTCCCTGCTGGATACAGAAAATGCTTCAGATGGGGCAAGGAAATAGTGGACTGAGGATGCAAGGTCACAGATCTTTAAACAGCAGTTCATATCAAGGTCAAAAAAGGCTGGATCTACCGCACAGGCCTAAACTCTTCCTCAGTCTGTCCCTGGAATAGATGCTCATGGGTGCCAAGTTAAGGGTGAGGATAAACTTCCAACTCCTCCTCAGCAGCAAGTGCTTTCCCAGAGGAGCTGGGATTATCTCACAGATTATACCCCAAAAGAAAACATACTTGGCAAGCTACTGGAAAAAAATGCTACTCCAAGCAGCTCACAGCCACTGATTTTGCCTTCACCCAGCTGAAAGTTGTCTTCCAGAATTTGCTGCTGAGTTTCTGTAGGAACTGTATGGCCCATAATTTGTAAAGAAAAGAAGGGTGAAACGGCATGAAAATAAAAAAATACACCCTGACATTTCCATATAGCTCACCTTGCACCCTATATTGGGCTTCATATTTGTGGGCAAAGCCTAAAGGATTGATTGCATGATTGCACAAAAGGGATTAGTGCATAGAAAGTCATAGAATTTTTAAAGTTGGAAAAGACCTCTAGCATCATAGAGCCCAACCACAACTATCTGCTTTAAAAATAACCCCCCAACCAAACCATCACACTAATCACAGGGCATATAAAAAGATAGCAGGAATTCATTACTGTTACATTCTAATGGGCTGAGAAATCCAATTACTCATTTGTGCCCTTAATAAAATCTTATCCAGAAGTCTCATTCTCATGTAGGAGTAATCCTCTCAGAAATAATGTCCTTCTCTTGCTGCTGGTTGGAGTGTTGTGCACCCAGGCAGGCAGTGTCTCCTCAGCAGCCTCCTCATGAACTGTTTATCATGTGCATGCTTAAATGTTCTATTTTCAATGCAAGAAATGCCACCCTCCTTCCCCTCTCTCATACAGAGTTTTCAGCTCTCTCATACAGGGTTTTCAGCTCACATCCCCACCAGGGCATCACATATTGCCACACAGATTTTTACCCAACAAGAGGCCATAATAAGTTCTGGACTCACACCAATTACATTTTTTAAATAATGCTGTTTGTTGTTCCATTATATCACACTCACAAGATTGTATTTGAATAACCAATAATTTTAATAATCCCCCAGAAAAGTTAATTTCCAACACTGTGGCGCAAATGGTTCAACATCTGCTCTTGCCTGCTACATGGGGTTTGATAGATGGCATCACTTACATAATATAAATGGGAATTGCTTGGTTACAAATCTGATGTGCATAAGCTGCCTCTGATGCATGCAGTTTCTCCAACATTCAAAAAATCCCATTTCACGTGTCACAGTTTACCCACTGCTGCATTATCTCATTAACTATCTCCTCCCAAAACAGACTGGAAATGCAAATCCTACCGAAAATCCACAGATTTAGGGCACTTACAAGGGTTGCATAGCATGCCCCAGAAGCTGAGCTTTTGTGTTAACAGATGCACAGCATCCCTGGCATTTTTTTTGGTCACAGTGAACTGGAAAAATACAGCACCTAAATGTGGTGACACGGGCAGGGTGTGAGGCGGGAGGCTGGACACAGCCGGAGATGTTCAGCTACAAACCCAAAACAGACTGAGAATGCAAATCCTACCGAAAATACACAGATTTAGGGCCCTTACAAGGGTTGGATAGCTGCAGGTTCACAATGGTGGCTGAAGCCAAGTGCTGCAACAGACAGCATCCAGCTTTTCCTTGGTGCCCTCCCAGCCCTTCAGCATCCTGCTGCTTAGCCCTGCATTTCCAAAAAAATCCCTTTGAATGTCCAGTGAAAGCAGTTTGGTGCCTGAGAGGAGCACCAGCACAATGTGAGCATGAGCAAAAACTCTGTGGGAGCTGCAAGGGACCCATCTGTGTTCTGCCCAGGACTCCTGCATCCCACAAAAGGGTGCCAAAAAATCCCACATTTTAGCACTCAGACCCAATTTCTCCTGTAAATCCAGCCCTGGCAGAAGGCCAGGGAGAGGGAAGGGCCAGGTGAATTCCATGGCAGCTTTCCCTGTGCCATGGCACCGTCCCTGTCTGTGAGGAGGGTGGACATGCAGCCAGCTGGGATGGGGGCTCCTGGTGTAACAAAAGGCACGGGCAGCAAAGCAAAGGAGAACAAGCCCTGGCAGGATGTATTTAATAAGCCCAAACCCAGAAAACTCAACTGCTAACTCACAATGTCTGAAAAAACAAGAGACAACCAACCACAAAGGAAGCAGAGGCTTGTGAGGATGCCCTCCCCTAAAGAGAGACATATATCCTGATGCTCAGACAAGGGATTTCTCAATGAGCAGGGAAAAAGAAAATAGAAAAAGAAAAGATTCTCAGAGATTGCCAACACCCAGCCTCCAGCTGGACTGAACACCATGCAGTCTATGTTTGATTTGTGTTTTAAATGAGCTGCAACGCTACTACCCAAAACAGATCCTTCAGAGATGAATGCAAGCAGGGAGAAGAGATTTCTACCCTGCTTCCCAGTCAAATACCATTTTGTGTGATCTGCACCAAAAATAAAAGCGCCACTTTGCCAGACTGGAGTCTCCATCTCCTAGCAACACGCCCCACCCAGCCTTTCCCTGAGACCCTTCAGCAGCTCCTGCCTGCCAGCACAGCTCCCTTCCCCCGTGTCTGCAAGTGAGGAGACCATGGTACAGATTCACACACATAAATGCAGGTTCTCAAAAGCCAGAGGGAAATTAAGCAAACCTTCTCAAGGCTGAGCCCTGGCGCTGCTTTCCAGGAGCATCCCAGGCTCTGCTCTCAGCTCTCAGCAACAGGGCAGAGGGTGGGAAGCACTGACCCACCTGGGGACATCCTTGCTGCAAGCAAAGCCTTTCTGTGATTCTCCTGCAAAGCTTAAATCCCCAAAATATATCCTGTAAGTTAAAAAACCGATTAATATTAATTTGATGTTTCTAATAGACAGCTCCTGTGTGTCAAGAGGTGGTGGAAACACTCAGGGCATCAGCTTGCTCTGAGATTTTGTGAAAAAGCTCTTTTCCAGCTTTCAGGAAACAAGCAGGACAGCAGAACAGTGCACGTCCATGCAGCAGCTCTTGTTAAACATCTTAGTTTAACCATTAAACAAACACCACTGGAGCTCACACCTCTTTGTGTGGTGGTTCATTCAGATACAGCCAGGGCTTGCCAGGACTGGAAGGGGAGATCAAACAAACCCCAAAGACAGTGCAGAGCTGCCCAGAGCTTTCAGGGTAGAGGTTTGCATGGGCTGACAGCCTTACAGCTGCCTGGAGAAGGCAGAGCTTTCTCAGGCATTCCAGGAGATTGTAGCATTGTATCTTATCCAGAGTTTGCTCTTTGTAAATGCTGTTTCTCTTATGCCTCCATGTATATCAGTTGTTCTGGTTGAACAGAGATGGTTTCATTATCCTACAAACGGTTTTGTGTTACAGCAACCTTCCTGTTCTACCCCCGGCTTATTTTAGTTATTTATGTTATTGGATTTCTTGAATTAAGCTGCTGTTTTATTATTTATGATAGCACAGTTGCAAAGGCTCGTCATTATTTTGTCAGGGACCCTGTGTTTACACACACTGTTCCAGCTTCCCAAACAGCTCTTTATTACCTTGGAGCCCAGATTGCATTTGCCACTGCCTTCTGCTACTTTGTGCAGCTGAATGAGAAACAAAGAGCTACAAATTAACACTATTAGAATGTGGCAGGACCGCTCTCCAGATAGGCTAGGTGCCGATTTTGGTGTTCAATCATGCTGGGGGTTTTTTGGGATGAACATCCATTCTTTTTTTAATGTGAACAATTCATGTGGCCCAGACAGAGTTTATGTTCTACCCAGGGAGGTGTCACTGCTCACAGGGAGGGTGTACCCTGAGCACAGTGCCACCAAAGGAGGCTGTCACCCCCAGGCAATTGAAGGTGCACACAGAGGACAGTGCCACCGGAGGATGATGTCCCTTGTGGCAGAGGCTGCTCCAAAGGGCTGTCACCCCAGGCAGGTGTGTGACAATAGAGAATGTATCCCCCAAACAGTGCCACCTGGGGAGGGTGTCACCCCCAGGCAGGTGTGTGACAATAGAGAATGTGCCCCCCAAACAGTGCCACCTGGGGAGGGTGTCACCCCCAGGGAGGTGCTTCTCTAAAAGCATGTCACCCCCAGGCAGGTGCATGGTAACAGAGACTGTACCCTCTGAACAGTGTCACTCGGGAAGGGTGTCACCCCTAGGCAGGTGAGTGTCATAGAGAATGTACCCCGAGTACAGTGTCACCGGAGAAGTGTCACCCCCGGCAGGTGCATGCCAATAGAGAATGCACTCTCTGAACAGTGTCACCTGGGGAGGGCATCACCCCTGGCAGATGGGTGGCAATAGAGAATGTAAGCCCCCAAAGTGTCACCTGGGGAGGGTGTCACCCCCAGGCAGATGCTTCTCTGAAAGGATGTCACCCCCGGCAGGTGCACTGTCCAGGTACCCTCTGCACAGTGTCACCCGGGAAGGGTGCCACCCCTGGCAGGTGCCTCTCTAAGGGATGCCACGCCACCCCCGGCAGGTGCGTGGCAATGGAGAATGTACCCTGAGTACAGTGTCACCCCGGCAGGTGCCTCTCTAAAGGATGCCATATCACCCCCGGCAGGTGCGTGGCCACAGAGAAGGCGCCCCGATCGGTGCCACCCGCGGAGGGCGTTGCCGCGGCCGGTGCCGCCCCGGTGGGTGTGTCGGGCAGGTGTCCCCGCTGCGGGCGCTGTCCGTGCCCTCCCCGCGGCCGCACCTGGCGGCGCCGGGCGCTCCCCGCCCCCGGGCCGGGCCCGCCGCGCTCGGCTCTCGCCGCTCCCCGCCCCTGTGCCGGCCCGGCCCTGTGCATTGTGGTCCGGCGGCGGGGGGCGAACATGGCCGAGAAGCAGAAGCACGATGGGCGGGTGAAGATCGGCCACTACGTGCTGGGGGACACGCTGGGGGTCGGCACCTTCGGCAAAGTCAAGAGCTGAGTACCGCGGCCGCGGGCGGGGCCGGGCCGGGCAGGGAGCGCCCCTCGCCGCCGCCTCCCTCCTCCCGCTCCCGCGGCCTCCGCGCCGGCATCGCTGCCTTCCCCAGGCTCCGCTGCCTTCCCCGGGCTCCGCTGCCTTCCCCCGGCTCCGTTCCCTGGGCGGCATCCCGGGGGGAGCGGCTGGCGGAGCCGTGCCCGGGGCGCACGGGCGGGGATGCGGCGGTGGCGGCGGACGGGCGGTGGGAGATGCAGCGCTCGGTGCTCCGGGCTGTGGGAGATGCAGCGCTCGCCCCTGGGTGCTCCGGGCGGTGGGAGATGCAGCGCTCGGTACTCCGGGCTGTCACAGCCCCCGGAGCCCATGCTGCGAGCAGCACCCACCCGAACTTCGCTGCCGCGCTCGGAGGGAGGTGATGGGGAGGCTGAAGGCGCACCGGCATCCTGCCCCTCGGTGCCGGGAATGCGCTGCCGTCCTTCCTCATGGCCCGCAGGTGCTCCGGGGTGCTCCTGGAGCCGCAGCCGAGGCGGTTCGGTCCGAGCGTCGCCCCGCGGACCGAGCGCGCCCCGCGGGATGGAGGGGCCGGGCGGGAAGGGATGGACCGGCTGCGCCTGCACCTGGGGAAGGGAAGGGTCCAAAGAGACCTGAGAGCACCTTCCAGTGCCTAAAGGGGCTGTAACAGAGCTGGAGAGGGAGTTTTGGTAGGGGTTGGGGCAGAGGGAATGGCTTGGTGCTGACAGAGGGCAGGGTTAGGCGAAATACTGGGGAGGAATTGTTCCCAACAGAAACTACTAGTAATAGCTACTAGTTATAACTATGTGTATTGTGTTGTAAATAATAATGAATTAATTATTTCAGTCTCAGCATTATCATCATCAATGAAATCAGTATTTTATTCATATAAATTTTGTCATCCTTAATCCTTGTGGACCAAGTTGCGTGAAGATTCCGTGTTAACAGCTTAATCAAGTGCTTCTCTCAAAAAGGCGTCCAGTTTGCAAATTCCATTTTTAAACTAATTAATTATCAGCCACCTGCAAATAAGAGGCATTGTGAGTCATTAGAGTGTCTCAAAATTTGAAATTGTCTCAAAATGAGAAATTGTGCGGGTGGGGAGGCCCTGGCACAGGTTGCCCAGAGAATCTGTGGCTGCCCCATCTGTGTAAGTGTTCAAAGCCAGGTTGGACGGGGCTTGGAGCAACCTGGAGTAGTCAGAGGTGTCCCTGCCCATGGCAGGGGGAGGGATGAGATGAACTTTAAGGTTTCTTCCATCCCAAACCATTCCAGGATTGCAGGATGGGGGCTCCACACAGGGATTCCTTGTCCAGCCATGCCAGAGCAGCCAGCTCACATCCTGAGGGCTTTGCTTTACCTGGCTCTGAGGTTTGCAAATATTTGTATTTCTTTTTTTCCCTGTGGATTCTGCTGCCATTACGAGCAAATTTCAGTTTTTAAACAAGATACTAAAAACCAAAAAACCAACAAAATTCAGTGTCAGTTTCCCAGTTGGAATTGGGTTTAGCTCGAGCTGGGAGAGCAGCTGTCCCACTCTGTGTCACCCCACCCCAGTGGGATGTGGCTGGGCAAAGGGGTGCTGTGCCTGCCCTCAGTTCCTGGAGTTTTAAAATAAACCCAAATTGACAGCAGATGAAAGAAACCACCACGACCACTGCAGCTAAGTCCACCTGTGGCCATTAATCACGCCCCTAAAAATATATTGCTGTGTTTAATCCCAAACCACAAATTTACTGTCTAAAGAATTATCAGAATAAATACTTCTAACAGTAAGGACCATTTAAATCACTCCTGTGTACTAGCAGACCTCAAAACTGCTCCAAAGGCAGTTTTTTTCCTTGCAGACCAATTTAAACCTGCCAACAATAGCCTTTTTTATCTTTAACTAGCACAAACACCCCCTACCCCACATATGACCCAAGTGTGGTAAAAACAGACATTTTCCAAAGAAATACTTCAAATAACTTAAAAGAGATTTCCTAGCTCGAAATCCTTTATAGGTGAGTAGTACCCTGTCTATGGTTTTTTTCCCTTAATATTTTGCCTACAACTGACAGGTGAAGTTTGTGCTTGAGACTGGGAACTGAAATGAAGGAATGAAGTATCCCATTTATATAGAATTACAGCATTTTAGTCGAATGAGCTTTAGAAAAACTTGTATTCACCTGAGAAAAGTAGAGGTTTTTGTTGATTGATTCAAGCATTGTGTGTTGGGTATAATAATTGCTTTTTCAGGGAGAAGTCAAGTGCAATCAGTGACATTTCTTGTTGCTGATGTGTTTTCTTCAATTTCTGCCTTGCACAAGGTTTTGGTTTTGGTGCTTTTTGCTGCCTTGCTCGTCAAAGTTAAATCATAATTTACAGTTGTTCAGGATTACTGTCATTAGGGACATAAGAAATGGCAGTGAAAGGGAGGATTTAGTGACATGGGGTATAAACCAGTGCTTCAACTCATGGCTGGAGCTGAGGAGTCATTTTGAGCTATCAGGAGCCAGAGGCACAACAGAAAAAAATCCCTGACTGCCTGGGTCATCCTCCTAAAAACTGGCTGAACGCTGCAGGAAGCTGTTTTGTTTAAAACCCATTCAGTTTCTTGATCTCATTTACAAGTCCACTCAAGGCATGGAGGGGAGCAAAGAGGCTGGCAGCTGAGGGCAGGATTTTGGTGCTAATACTGAAATTCTATCTGGAAATGGGAATGAGGACCCAGCATCTGTTAGAAGAGAGGAAGGTGGCAGGAGCTGGTGCGGTGGATGGACAGGAGGTGTCATGTCAAGAGTTGAAGTTACCACACAGCATTTTTACCAAATACAGTTATTTTGCCTCTTCTCCAGGCCAAAGATAATTTGCAGAAAATAGAATTATTTGCAGAAAAAAAAATATTCTAATTTGCAGAAAATCAATATAATTTGCAGAAATAGAACTGTGGAGGTCTTGGATTTGGGAGTTTAGCAAAGCCTTGGGGGAAGGAGGTGGCATCTCCTTCCCAGGGGATTGGCAAGAACAGATGAGACAAATTGTGTTTGTGACAAATTTGTGGGCACATCCCACCCTTTTGGGTCCCCAAAAGCTCTGCTGTAACCACAGTGAGGTTTACAGTACTAACCCTGATATTTTCCCTGTGTGATGCCACCCATGGCATCCTTGGTGGCTCCTTTGCCTGCTTTGTTTGCCACAAAAGTGACAGATTTTTGGTCCCTCCAGGACTTGGGTTGTGTTTGTGTCACCTCCATGGGCTCCAGTCGGGATCAGATCCCATTTTTCCCAGGCACTGTGCCATTGCTGCTGAAAGACAAACTTGGTGTCAGAGGGAAGATAAACTAAAGGAGACTGAGCAGAGGAAGGACAGGGAGAGGCTGGGACAGCACACAAGCAGAATTAATTCAGCATTGCTAAATATATGCTTGGGATGGATTTCATTTTTAGCTTTGGGCTGAGATAAGGGCCAGCAGAGCTGATAGGGAAGGAGTTTCCTCACCCCTCCACAGAGCTTCTACATTGCCCTGAAGCATTTGCAAAAATGTTAACTGCTTGTGCTGCCTGAGCTGGTAGGATAAAGAAAGTGATGCAGAAATCCATGCTGTCAAGGGGTTTATTTATTATCTGTGCCCTTGGTGCTATAATCACTATTCTTCCTCTTTTTTTTTTTTTTGTTTCATTTTATAAAATTAAGTAAATGTCAAGAGTCTCCTTTTAACTTTTTGAATCTGGGGAGGCAGTGAGAGGGAAGGAGGTGGCCTGACTTTGGGGTCAGTGTGACCATGTTCACGGGGATTCTTGGAAGAGGGAAGAGACGAGAATGTTGATTCCATGTTTCAGAAGGCTTGACTTATTATTTTATGATATATATTACATTAAAACTATACTAAGAGAATAGAAGAACAGGTTTTACCAGAAGGCTAGCTAAGCTAAGAATAGAAAAGAATGATCACAAAGGTTTGTGGCTTGGACAGAGAGTCTGAGCCAGCTAACTGAGATTGGCCATTAATTCCAAACATCTACATGAGACCAATTACAGATCTACTTGTTGCATTCCACAGCAGCAGATAACCATTATTTACATTTTGTTCCTGAGGCTTCTCAGCTTCTCAGGAGGAAAAATCTTAAAGAAAAGATTTGTCATGAAAAGGTGTCTGCGACAGGGTGAGGATCCTTATCCATGCCTGTGGGACACCTGG
Organism: Zonotrichia albicollis; assembly: GCF_047830755.1. Lineage (NCBI taxonomy): Eukaryota > Metazoa > Chordata > Aves > Passeriformes > Passerellidae > Zonotrichia > Zonotrichia albicollis. The sequence continues at coordinate 4,686,229 of NC_133826.1, read as the reverse complement.
GACCTGCCCCTCACTTTTGGGATGATCCTGGGTTTCAGAGACAGTGACTCTGTGAGCAGAGGGAGGGTTGTTCATACTGCCCATGTCTAAATTCCTGCAGTCCAGAGAGCCCTCAAAGGCTTAAAAGTCTCCCACCACATAGGAAATTGTGTTCCCTCTTTGTCTCTCTCCCTCACCGAGTTCCAGGAGGCTTAACAAGTCACTGGGGACAGAAACAATAATATCTCTGTATCTAATGCTTACTGTAAGCAAAAGATGGATTACAAAACAGGCTGTTTATTTTTAATTATTAATGTGTTTGTGCTAGCCAACCTTTGCAGAGTTACACATTGTTTGTCACGGATGGGAAAGGGGATGAACTGTTTGGCAATACTATTAAAAACAATAATTATTCATTCTGGGCATGGCCTTTTTTTTTCTTAGTGTATAATAAAAAATTTTCAAAGCATATGCTGAGGCAAGGCCAGAAAGTGTTGTCCTGAAACAAAGGGTGGGAGAAATCAGGGTTTTCCTCCTAGTTCAGTGAAGAAACTTTGTTTTACCTCCCTGCAGCACTGCCCTGCTCTCCTCTCCCTGAGGATTCACCAGGGAAAATGCCTCCCTGGACTATTTACAGCCCTCTGAGGAATTATCTGCCTCCTCCAGCCCTCAGCTAATCCCTAAATTGCATCTCTGCTGCAAAGCTGAGTTTATTTTCATTCCATCATCTAGTAGTTTTAAGTATTACGAGGAATAAAATGGACATGCAAAGTGGTGCTTTAATTTTCAAGGGCAGTCAAGTGTTTTATTTTTAGGATGCTCTTCTTGAGGAAAGAATCTCTGGCAGGTCTTATCTGGTGGCTAATAATAGTGACCTGGTGTGCCCTGAGTGCTGCTGCCCTGCCCTTCTCACACCTCCTGCTCACCCCGGGTGCTGCTGATCAGCTCATTAGGGCTGCCAAAATTACAGCCTCTAATAATGTAATAACAAGGTTTGCTGGCAATAATTAACTCCTTGCACTGGAAGGGTGATGCTGGTAATTAGAGAGCACAAATATTTACTGTAAGCAGGTTTTGCTGTGCAGGCTTTAGGGAACCATCCGTGTGTCACTCTGTTGAATATCATGTTGGAAAATACTGAGAAGGGGGAAGCTCGTTCTGAGAACCCTTTTTGGGTAGAAACACCACATTTTTAAGCTCTTTCTGCTCTCAATTTCAATATAAATCTTGCTTCCTTGGGAGCTTTTTATTTTTTTTTTTTGGTGTGGTTTGTTTATTGATAACAAATGGATCCCATGCTGAATTAGTTTCACAGCATTAATTACAATTCCCCCAGTGACAGTGGGTCTGCTCCTCCCAGTTTATGGGTATGATTTTTTTCCCTGAACATAGGAGATAAACATCAGCATCTCAATGCACCAAGTGCATTTTTTTAAAAACCTCTATTGGAGTTTGCATCTTTCCTAAAAGCAGAGTTAGCTCCTGCAGTCCAGCAGTGTTCCTGCAGCTTGTCATCAAAGCAAGAAGCACGCTGGGGGAAGTATAAATAGAAATTCATTTTAGTAATGCAAATCCCGCAGTCCTATTTTGGGCAAGGAAAATCCCCATACCATTTTTAAAAAAAAAATAAGTGTGATGGTCTAGTTTTAAGGCTGGGTTTATGAGGGATTTTGTCTACCAGTGTGTTATGGTGGAGATTCTCCTCTGCCATTTAAATATATCTGTTTCTGATTAATCTAGCTTTTACATGCTATAAATCCTTGCAAATTAGCTTGGGGTATGACCTCCTCCAGCAACTCACTCTTTTATTTAGTGGAGTGCTTTTGGCAGATAAGCACCCTCTCTTCTGCCTTCTGTGACTCCACTGGGAAAACAGTGAAGAGACAAAAAATATTTAATTAAAATATTTCACACCCTCATCTTCTGGGTTTTTTTCCCGTTCAGAAGTGGCGTTTTGCTTATAGTGCCCTAAACTTCTTGTGTGAACCATGCTGCACTGTTTAGTGACTTTGCAATGCTCTCATTGCACTGTTTAGTGACTTTGCAATGCTCTCTGTCTCTCTCTAATAGTTGGTGAGCACCAGCTGACGGGGCACAAAGTGGCAGTGAAAATACTGAACAGGCAGAAAATCCGCAGCCTGGATGTGGTGGGGAAGATCAAACGGGAAATCCAAAACCTGAAACTCTTCCGGCACCCCCACATTATCAAACTGTGAGTACCCTCCCTGCCACGTGGGCAGCTGCTCCTCTCTGCACAGAGACCTCTCTCACACACCCGGCTGGGCTGCAGGAGATGGATTAGGGCACTAAAAATTGGGTTTGGTCAGGTTTTTGTGTGTTAGGTGATCCGCTGGCACAGGTTTTCCAGAGAAGCTTCCCCATCCTTGGAAGCATTCAAGGCAAGGTTTGGATGGGACTTTAAACAACCTGGGATAGTGGAAGGTGTCCCTGCCCATGGAATTGGATGGTCTTTAATGTCCCTTCCAACCCAAACCATTCCATGATTCCATGAACTGCAGGCTCTGAGAGTGAAACCTTGGCCCCCACTCAATAGGATTTATGTTTTAATGCGCTGATTAGCCAGAGCTTAAAAGAACATTTTTTTTTCTTTCAAAATTTATTATTCAGACATAAGTTTTGAAAGTCTCCACTTTGATGAACCTGAGTTGGGGTCGTAAATCAGCACCTGCACTGCAGCCTCTGGGATTCCTGCTCAATCCCCAGCTTGTGCAGCCAGCCCACATTAATGAGGCACTCGATAATATCTTTGGCATTCCTATAAAAGAAACCTGTTGAATGGTAACTGCAAGGGTAAGTTGACATTTAGGTCAGCCTTAAAACTGGCATGAGATATAGCAAATACCTGGGGCTTAGAGGGAAGGGAAAACAAATTCTCTCTACAGTTAAATAACTAACCATGCAGCAACTGTTGACTTTAGAGTAACTTCGCAGTTCCATGGATTTATTGGAGAACAGATTGGTATTATTTCATGAAAAAATCACCAGCAAGGCTCCTCAGCTGTGTGCCCAGCATCCTGCAAGTCAAATCCTGTTCACACATTTGTCCAAGCAGTAAAAATTAAATCCAGTTCGACAATATCTGTGTCCTGTGATACATGTTGCGTTCATGAAATACAGTGATAAAGATGTGAGGAGACTGGAGCACACAAACCTCTTTCAATAAGTTTTTAAATGTATATAAAAGAAATATTGGGGCAATTAACAGTAGCTTAGATGTCTGGGTCCAAAGCTCTTCGGAAAAATGAGGTTGATGGTATTGATTTTTATGGGAGTATCCCACATTCCCTTGCCAGCCTCTTAAAAATTGCTGAAATCTATTTGTTTCAAATTACAGTCCTGTAAAAAGTAATGAAATTCATCTGAAAAAAAACCCCAAAACAACAGCAACAAAACAATGAATCTGAAATAAAAGAGAGGGAGGTCCCAGCTGGTGCTGCTGTCAGTTCCTGGGGCTGCATTGACCTCAGCTCATCACTGGCAGTTTGTTCCAGCTGGGACACTGAAATGTCTTTGCAGCACTTGGGGATCATTTCGAAGGAAAATGGAGACTAAATCTGCAAGTTGAAGGTGATACTCTGGATTTTTCCCCCCATTCTAGAAGCATTTTATCCCCATCTCTATGGAGATTTAATATTTGAAAAATAACTTCAGGGGGTCTCCTTTTTTTTTCTGTACTTGTTCAGAGGAAGTTTTCTCTAGTGCCTAGAGCTCTTTATCTCTTTTTTATCTTGATATAAGGGGAACCACATGGATCCTCTCCTTGCCCCCAGCTAACCAGGACTTCATTGCTAAAGCTGTTGTTGCAGATCTTACCCAAAATGGAAATTTGAAAGTCAGGGCAGTCCTAAATGTGGTAAGATTGCCTGGCAGATATTTCAGAGGATTATTTAAAGGGCTGAAGGAAGTTCATAGATCTGGAAAAGATGTCCTTCCACAGACAAGTGAAAGGTTATACTGGAAACAAGAGACAGCTTTTCAGGAGTGGAAAGCGGTTAAAAATGCAAGATTCGAACAAATCCTTATTTTGATGTGGAATTAATAATCTGTTCAAAAGCCTTTCCCTGTTCCTAATGATGTATTTTTTTAAATCTGCTTGTGTTTTTGAAGGTACCAGGTGATCAGCACACCAACAGACTTCTTCATGGTCATGGAATACGTGTCCGGGGGGGAATTGTTTGATTACATCTGTAAGCACGGACGTGTAAGTGCCAGTCACGAGCCAGCCCCAGCACTTGTGTAGGGAGAGGAGGGAGTTCAGGAGCAAAATCACTGCTCAAGGGAGCACAGTTAAGGTTAAGGCCCAAAATAGAAGTTGCTTCACAGCAACCCCATCTGGGGTGTCTCATACTGGCTCACACAAAACCTGGGTGTGATTTTTCGCAGCGTTCTCTGGTGTATTTTTGACCCTCAAACCAAAATATAAAAGGTAAGGTGTTGCTTAGGGCAAATATTTGGAAAACTGGCTTATTTTTGTGATTTTTAGCTGTGGGTTGCCTGTCAAAACCCCATGATCAGCAGCAAATTTATGGTGTGGGAGAGGAAGACTACTTGGTGTGGTCTCCACTCCAGTCACTCACCTCTCCCAGAGCCCCCTCTTGGTTCCATGTCAGGTTCTTTGAAGGCTTTTCAAGGATGCGGCTTATCTCAGCAACATTTTCAAATGCCAGCAGTCCCACTGGGTGTAAATCACCTGTGAAATGTGAGATTTTGGTTAGAAGGAAAATCGCTGGTGTCTGCTCCATGGAGCAATTGGAGGACAAGGAGGTAAACATGGGCCAAAGTGGACATCCAGAAAAAGGGTTCAGGTGAAGGATCAGCCCATCACATGTTCCCTTTCTGTGCTACGAAATCAATAAATTCACTGCAGATTGGGTTAGATTAGTGTCGTGGTCAATGGAGCTGACTCAGTTTTCTTTCCTATGTACAGTTCTGATTTCTCACACATTTTGCCCATCTAGATCTTTTCAGTGACTGATTTGGATCTTTTCTGAACTTCTGCATTCATAAACTCCTTTTTTCATGAAGGGAATATTTTGGAATTCATCAGTTAAATTAATAATTGAAAATACAGTTTCTCTGATATAGCTCATACAGCTTTATTAGCTATATAGATAATTAAAATCACAATGATATCCAGCTTCACCAGAGGAAGTCCATGAGGAATTGCTCCCAGCAACATCCTCTGTAGTGTTTTGTCCAGCCTGGATCTGTACCAGTCCCACTGGGCCAGGAGGCCACAGTCTGATAGATGCCACCTTTAAATTCTTGTTACATCTCACCTCAACTGAAGTCTCACCTTTCATCTCAGGGCTGTATCATTTTCAAACACTGGCACATTGTAAAATGCAAGGGTGAGAAATCTGCTTTATTTGCTGCTTCTGCTCTCAGGCAGGCTGGGATTTTCTCTCTGCACTCTGAAAGCTTTTTTGGCTTCTTGCTAAGTGCAACCTTCCCCTTTCTGAGTGCCCACCAAGCCCAGCACTGTTCCCTCTGCTGTTCCTGCAGGTTGAGGAGGCAGAAGCTCGACGCCTTTTCCAGCAGATCCTGTCTGCAGTGGATTACTGCCACAGGCACATGGTGGTGCACAGGGACCTGAAGCCAGAGAACGTGCTGTTGGATGCACACATGAATGCAAAGATAGCTGATTTTGGTATGTGAATGTGCCCAGCAGCATTCCAGAGCTGCCAGAGCGTGGCCAGGGAGCAGCAGAGCCTGGAAATCCCACACTCACAAACACTGCCATTCCAACCACCTGGAAATCACACACTCACAAACACTGCCATTCCAACCACCTGGAAATCCCATGAACACTGCCCTTCCTGCAGCAGCAGCTCAGGGATTACCTGCTGCAGGCTGCTCCTGCAGTGGCACTGAGAATGGAGCAGAGAAGCAATTTGTAAATCTCTCCTGTGTTTTAGTGCAATCAGCCTACGTCAAATTTACCTAATTTGTGTTTGAGGCAGGCTGGGTGCAGCTGGTTCAGGGTGAGCTGCTGTGTGGGTTTATTTTTGTGCATGTTCTCCCTCTGTTTGGCCATGTGCTCTTGGCCTCAGCTCATTTTACAACCAGCAGTAACAGGAGTCTCTAAGTGGCATTAGGAATTGAAATCCATTAAAATACCCGGGCTACCAACTCTGTCCTGGTGAGTCCTTTCTAGCAATGTAAATCCTGCTGAAGATTTAATCATTTCACAGCCCCAGTTGCCATATGAAGTGAGTGCTCTGGGATGAATTATGTCTCTTGTCCTCTGTGCTCTGGGATTTGCAACTTAGAGGAGCAAAATTAGCCTGGAGTGAATATTTCTTGGTTGGATGTAAAAAAAAAACCAACCCAACAAAAATAACAAACAACAACAATAATAACAAAAGTAACAATTTTCAAATCAGTTCAGAGAAGTCTGTCTAAATTATATCAACAGTTCCTTCCAAATATTCCACTCCACTTCCCTGCCTTTCCTCTGTGTGACGCAGCATGTCTGGACCTTCAGATCAAAAATCAGTGTGTAATAAGCATTTTGTTTTTTTAGGACTGTCCAACATGATGTCAGATGGTGAATTTCTACGCACCAGCTGTGGTTCCCCAAATTATGCAGCCCCTGAAGTCATCTCTGGAAGGTAAGACATTCCATTTCTCATCAGAGTCTATGTGAGCACATGGAGTTTAAATTTGTTCTTGGTTTTGGAAAGAGCTTTGCACATCTAGTAAAAGCAGCTGAATCCTTCCAGCCTGGATTTTGTGTTTGGGTGAATCTGTTGGCAAAGATCTGAAGGTTTTCTTGCTTATTTTACTTCTCAGTAGCTGTAATAGCAAACCGTGTTTTGCTACAGGTGTTGACTTTGGAGGAATTATTAATACCAGATGTTGACTGTTTATATTGCTAATTAAAGAGGGTGAAAATGACTCTTTGGATGCAAACACTGAGGTTCCAGGTGGAAAGGCTTTTCCAGGCCACCCCCTCCTCTCCTGCACACCTGTAATATAAAACACGGTGTTAACGAGGAAAACCATTCACTAACAAAAGGAGTAGGAAGATCTTTAATCCCTTCCCAACACTGGTAAAGAAAATACTTGTCTTCTGGTTCCTTGAGCTTGGGGTTTTGGCTGTGGCAGTCAGTTCAACCTTCAGAGCTTTGTTTTGAGCTGATTCATTGAATTGACAAACCTCCTCTGTGGTTGCATCTCTCAGCATGAAACATCTGTACAGCACATGGAGTGTTGGGCACACCCCACAAGGCTGAATTGGACTTCCACATGTTGATACAGAAGTGTTGCCTCCTGTATTTTGCTGTCAGGAGCAGAAATTACATACAATGTACATTTTGCTCTAATTCTCTCTGTAATACCTTAGCAAAGATTGCAAATATAGATTTTCAAATTTTCACTCCTCTGAATGGTCCTTCAAACTGCTCATTTCACTATCTGCTCCTTTTTTATTTTGATTTCCCTTTGCCATGAGCTTTGCTTTTCCTAATCCAGTGTATTTTTGCCTATATCTGTAGCTTTTAAATAGAACATTTTGTTCAGAATGTGTTTGCTGTGATTTTGATTATTTTATCCCTCTTTACACCAGAGCAAGTGTTGGCAGAGCATCCTAGGAATTAGACTAGCATCCAAAAACCCTGTTGTGACTACAGCTCTGTGTGTGAAATGAAACCAAGTAAATCCTCATTGTCAAGAAGGGGACAAAGCAAGAAACTGCTGGGATGCCAAAAAAATAGTATTTCCATCTCAGTGAAGGCTAGACACGTGGTTTTCAATTTGTATAGGAGACAAGGCACATGGCAGATCAGCAAGGAGGATTTAGTCCTTGAGTCTTCCAAGTGTACAGGCAATGTAGCTTAGTGACAACAAAAGTAAGAATGAAAACCAAGCCCACATGTTGTACTTTTTGGCTGGCTGCAGCTGCATCCCTCCCTCACCACTCCCACTGCAGGCTCAGGGCTGCCTGAGTTTCATGGCCCTGCTCAATGTGCCAAGCTGTGCTCTTCTCAGAGCTGCATTTTGGGGGGCACAGGCACCATCCACCCTCCCTGCCCTGCTGGTGGCTGTGTGGGGCAGGGGGAGCTGGCTCCTGGCTCTGCTGCCTGCCCTGCTGGAGCACAAAAGCAGTAAAGTGTGGCAGCTCAGGTTTCAGAGCCATAAAAGTGCATCTCACCTGGGCTTAAAGGTCCAAAAAACTGTTCAGGCAGTGCTCTTATCAGTGAAATAATCAGGTTTCTGATCTGTGGGGCTTGGGTGGGGAGGCAGGGCTGAGGGGCATCTAGCTGAGCCTCTGCCTTTCCAAAATGGCTTTGTTGTCTTCCCTGGCCTCAGCAGGGAAACTCTCACCCTTGGACAAGCAGAACAAGCGTTTTGGGGTGTTCAGAGAATGGTCTCCTGCATGACCAGCATGATTTCTGTCTGCAGTGATGCTTTTCAGGAGGAGCAAGTGCAGGATGCTGAGGTTTCATGAAGACACTTCTGTAGCTGCATTTCAACTTCTGTATTTTGGCTGGGCCTCACAGCCCAAGGGCAAGTGTTGCCTCCCAAAATCTCTGGGCTGGCATCAGATGTAGCAAAAAGAGATGAGCAGGAGCAGCAAAGCTGTATTATTTGGGGTGTCCTAAGTTGGTGATGGCAGAGAACGCATTTGGCAGCTTGTAGGAAGCAGGAGCACTTAGACTCCAGCACACCAAAAATAAACACTCAGAGATAGAATTATCTGTTGCTGCTTGATCTGCCTCATTCAATGAACAGAAATTCCTGGGGCAAAGGAGCAAACAGCCTGGCAGGGCTCTTGGAAATGGAGGTTTGGCTTTTTGGAGAGTTTGGTGGAGGCAGGGTTGTACACAGGAGTGTGGACAGCCAGTGCCAGCCCTGCCATTCATTTCCCTGAGCACTTTTGGCTGAGGCACATTTGGTTTGGGGGGAGCCATGTGAGCACCCCTGGTGTGGGCTGGAGCTCTGTCCCTGCTGGAGCTGGCAGGGGTTCCCCCCATCTGCACCCTGACTGAGGAGAGGATGGGGTGACACAGAGCTTGAGGAGAAGGTGGGGGTGACACAGAACCTGCACCCTAACTGAGGAGCAGATGGTGATGACATCTTTCTCCTGTCCTTGTCCTCATGCAGGCTCTATGCTGGCCCAGAGGTGGACATCTGGAGCTGTGGTGTCATCCTCTACGCCCTCCTGTGTGGCACTCTGCCTTTTGATGACGAGCACGTCCCCACCCTGTTCAAGAAGATCCGTGGGGGAGTGTTTTACATCCCGGAATACCTCAACCGCTCCGTGGCCACGCTCCTCATGCACATGCTGCAGGTGGACCCCCTCAAGAGAGCCACCATCAAGGACATCAGGTGGGCTGGGCTGGGCTGGCTGCCTCAGGGGGTCTCTGGTGGCTGCCCTGGGGGTCTCCTGTTGGCAGGGTGGTTTTCAGGAGTAGCCAGCTAATCCAGATGTTTTTTGTCCCAGGTGATTCAGCCCTGCACCCCTTCTGTGTTGGGTGGAAGTGGGTGATGATGAACAGGATGAGGATTTTTTATATAAATTTTATATGCAAATATTTAAAATTCTATTTTATTTCATTATAAACTTAAAAGCCTTAAAAATCTCTTAAGAGCACTTAGCAAAACCAGCTATAGCATGCAATAATCCCAAGAATTTAATAATATCCAACAGCCATTTTTCAAGACCACATCCCTATGGGTACCAGATAAAGGGGATAATCATTGTACTTAATGTATATCCAAAAGAAAAGGAGGAGAGACCCAAGAGTTACTCACTTAATATGTAAATTACATGTAGCTATGTGCTAAGCATGAACATAAACCGTATTATGGCTTCCAGGAATTCTCAGGTTTTTAATGCATTTTCAATGGACAGCCTTAATTTTAGCCTTCAAGCAAATCCATGCAAACTTCCTTATTTTATTCCTTAATTCCTTAGGGTGAGAGGACTTAATTACATGTTAGAGAGGCAGCACATGAGGCAAGATTGTTGTCAATAAATAGAACCTATAGACAAGGCAGCGTGCGAGTTGTAGACACTTAATTATCATTCACGTCATTGTAAATTGGTGAGAATTGGGTATTGGGCATGGGAATTGGGTAGGTTTGATGCTCTGTATCATAAAAAAGGGAATCTTGGAAGTGTTGAGTGCCACTTCAAACTCAGTGTGCAGAGTGCCATCGGTGTCCCTGTACCGAGCTGGGTTTTGCTCCCCATTCATCAGCTGGGGTTTATTCTTGTCTGGTGGTGCTTTCCCCACCTCCCCTTTCACAGCAAGGCTCCCCTCTGCCCTCCCCAGGGAACACGAGTGGTTCAAGGAGGAGCTGCCCAGCTACCTGTTCCCAGAGGACCCTTCCTACGACGCCACAGTCATCGACGACGAGGCGGTGCGCGAGGTGTGCGAGAAGTTCGAGTGCACCGAGTCGGAGGTGATGAACAGCCTGTACAGCGGCGACCCGCAGGACCAGCTGGCCGTGGCCTACCACCTGGTCATCGACAACCGCCGCATCATGAACCAGGCCAGCGAGTTCTACCTGGCCTCCAGCCCCCCCACAGGCTCCTTCATGGATGACAGCACCCTGCACATCCCACCGGGCGTCAAGCCGCACCCCGAGCGGATGCCGCCGCTCATCGCCGACAGCCCCAAGGCACGCTGCCCCCTGGACGCCCTCAACACCACCAAGCCAAAGCCCCTGACTGTCAAAAAGGCCAAATGGCACCTGGGCATCCGCAGCCAGAGCAAGCCCTACGACATTATGGCCGAGGTGTACCGGGCTATGAAGCAGCTGGACTTCGAGTGGAAGGTAGGGAGTGCTGGCATGGGTTTACAGCATCCTTTGTCCCATAAACTCAGGGAGCCGCACCTGTTTCTAGGTTTTTAATGCATTTAATTTTACCCTTAATTTTTACCTGTTTCCAGACAAATGCTCCCACCTATTTCCAGACAAATGCCCCTACCTGTTTCCAGATAAATGCCCCCACCAGTTTCCAGACAAAGGCCTCACCTGTTTCCAGACAAATGCCTCACCTCTTTCCAGATTGTTGTATTTTTAAGGACTCCCAACAAGGGAAGGAAGGAAGGAATGATGCATCTGATTCTATGTTCTTAAAAGATTAATTTATTATTTTATGATATTAAATATATAATATTATATGAATATAATTATATACTATATTGTTATAATATAATATATAATATATAATATATTTAATATATAATATATTTAATATATAATACTATATATAATATATAGTATGCTATTATATATACTATATATTAAATATATATATTATATGTTTAGCATATATAACATATTATATATACGTTAAATATACTTAATATATTATATAAATTTAACATATTATATATGTTAAATATATATAATGTTATGTTATAACATATAACATAGAATATATATATTAAATATATATAATGTTATATTACAGAATACTATACTAAACTATACTAAAGAATAGAGAAAGGATACAGACGGAATACTAAAAAGATAATAATGAAAAATAGTGACTCCTTCCAGAGTCCCAACACAGCTGAACTGAGATTGGTCATTAAGTCAAAACAATTCACGTGAAACCAATGAAACAAGCACCTGTTGGTAAACAATGTCCAAACACATTCCAAAGCAGCAAAACACAGGAGAAGCAAATCAGATAATTATTGTTTTCATTTTTTCTCTGAGGCTTCTCAGCTTCCCAGGAGCAAAATCCTGGGCAAAGAGATTTTTCCAGAAAATATAACAGTAACACCAGATAAATACCCCACCTTGCAATCATCCCTGCTATTCCTTTTTAAGGCAAACTCACTGAATTAAGGTGCCAGCTGTGCTTATTTGTGCATATCTGTGGTGTTTCTTTATGGTGTGAAATAAGGTGCCCCAAGACTTCAGCTGGAAAGATGATTCTGCCTTGTTTAGCTGCAGGGATCAGAGGAGCTGTTCACATTTCTAATTTTAGTGGCTAATTCCTTGCAAGGTCATCTCGAGTGCTCCTGAGCAGAGGAACTCTCATTATTTCTGCCTGGTCCTGTCAGGACAGAAATGGTACAGTGCAAATTGTCCTAAAGGATGCTCCAATGAGGGGCAGGGGAGCCTTGGGTGCAGAATTTGTATATTTGATGTGGTGGCTCTTCCCTGATGGAGATGCAGCAGTGCTCACAGACCAGATGTGCTTTCAGACACTTATTGCTTCTTCAGTTTAGGGCTCAGCTTCTTGATTTAAATCCAGATGTTTTAGCTGACAGTACTCACTACGGGTATTTCTCCGGGGCTGTGCAACATTTAGTCACAGTCCTTTTCAAAGTTGGAATAATACATCCCTAAGTTAGCCCTGGAGCTCTGCTGCTGTGCCTGACTCCCCAAATCCTGGTGCAGCCCCTGAGGTGAGCTCTCCTGGCTTGTGGCCTTTGGCATCATGTGAGCATTGGGAGCCAGGTAAGGAGAATTTCAGCCCAGATCTTCATCACCAGAGGAGCTTTCCTCTTCCCTCCAGGTCCCAAGTGTTGTACTGTGTGAATTTCAGTGTTCTACTTCTTCTAAAACCTCCTGCTTCCTCATTATTTTTGATAATATTACATTTTTAAAACCAAGTAGCTTCCAGAAACCCCATTTCCCTGCACCAGGCAGGAGATGGATCATGGCCAGGTGCATTTGCCCACACCAGCCAGACATTTTTTAGCTGCTTGGTTTTACAGAGAGTGAGCAAACCTGCTGTATTTCTGCTACAGCCTCAAAAACCAACTCAGCCCAACATCTCTGTGTGTAGGCAGTGCAGCTTATTTCATACGAGGAGGTTTCACAATAGCCCTTCCCACCCTAAGAATAACTTCAGATGTGACTCTTCATCAGAATTAACTCTCCCATCCACACAGTTGCTTCATAAATATAGCACAGAGAAAAGATCTCACTGTAAATGAGATGCAGCAGATTGTGAGGTGGGAAGCAGAGAGGGGAAATACTCAGCCTGAGGCTGATCCACAGGCACTGGGTTTGGCTGCGCTGATGGGAGAGGCTGCTCTGATTTCAGAGCTTGCCCTGATTTCATGAACACTGTCCATGTGTGTTGTCCCACAAGTGGACTTTTTGGTCCATGTGGCCATGGCTGCTGCTGAGGGACGAGCAAACATCAGTTTTGTGCCTGGCAGATGGGTCACTGCAGCTTCCTCAGCCAGCAGCTGGCTGAGGAAGAACAGCCTTAAGAAGAATATTTAAAGACAGGAGGAAACAAGGCCGCTTGCTTCATTTTATAGTGGTTGTCCTTTTGAGAAACCGTTTTTCCCAGAAGATGTCTTGCTCATATTTAGAAAAAATAAGGGAAGAAGTGTTCCTGTTGGTGCCTGGAGTGTCCCTGCTGAGGGCAGGTTTCCCTTGCAGGTGGTGAACGCCTACCACCTGCGGGTGCGCCGCAAGAACCCCGTCACCGGCAACTACGTGAAGATGAGCCTGCAGCTCTACCAGGTGGACAACCGCAGCTATCTGCTGGACTTCAAAAGCATTGATGGTGAGTAGGAGATGGAGAACATGCATAAGGGCGAGGCTGGAAGTTTAAGAACCATCCTCTGCATTCTGAAGTGCTTACACATGCGTGTCATTTCAGTAGAAGCCTTTATGCGCCTCTCAAACTCTGCTGCTGTTCCCATTTCATTACCACACCCGCACTGCAGCTGCTGAACTAACCCCACTTTTTCTCTCTTCTCCCTTTTTTTGTTTCTGGCTTTTCTAGACGAGGTGATGGAGCAGAGGTCTGGCTCCTCCACGCCCCAGCGCTCCTGCTCGGCCGCGGGCTTGCACCGGCCACGCCTGAGCATCGACGCGGCCGCGGCCACCGAGTGCCAGTCCCTGATGGGCTCCCTGAGCGGCTCCTTCGTGGGCAGCATCCCCTCGGTGCCCCCCCGCCTGGGCAGCCACACCATGGACTTCTTTGAGATGTGTGCCAGCCTCATCATGGCCCTGGCCCGCTGACGGCCCCTCTGCGCACCGTGAGGATCTGCGCCGACTCGTCCGTCCCCTCCTTTCTTTTGCTTCCTTGTTCTTCCTCCTCCTCCTCCCCTCACTGCCCCACAGAGCCAAGTCCAGACCCAAAACATGCTCCCCTCTAGCAAGGCACCAAGGAAATTAACTTCTCTCCTTGTGCCTGGCGAAATGTATCCAATACTCTTTTTTCTTCTTTCCTTGTGAACCCCATAGGAAATGTTAAGGCTGTAAAGTAACAAACATTATCACTGAGTTTTTGGAAAACACCTCCCCCCTGGTTCATCCTGAGCTAATGGAGGCACAGCCACGCTTCCTGCAGGGAGTTTGATGTTCTCCCTGATGCTGTGGAGAGCTGGGCCGAGCCAGGGCAGACAGGCTGACCAGGAGCCCTGTGAGATGGAGTGGAGGGTGATGAAGCAGCTCTGCAGCGTTCACACCCAGCTGCCAGCCTCTCTCACACTCTTCTCCCCAAAGCAGCAGCTGCTTAGATGCTTCTGCACTAGTGCAATATGACCTCCCTCCCCTCTCTTTTTTCCTTCTGCTGAAGATGGGCAGGGAAGGTGGGATGTGCAAAGGTCCTGGTGCAAACCTGACAGTCTTTGCAGAGGAATGTCCCTAAGGTGTAGTCTTTGCCCTTGTCCACTCTTTGCAGAGGAGTGTCCCTAAGGTGCAATCTCTGCAGAGGAGTGTCCCTAAGGTGCAGTCTTTGTCCCTGTCCACTCTCAGCAGAGGAGTGTCCCTAAGGTGCAGTCTCTGCAGAGGAGTGTCCCTAAGGTGCAGTCTTTGCCCCTGTCCACTCTTTGCAGGGGAGTGTCCCTAAGGTGCTTTGTTTTGCCCAAGGGCTCCGGGCAGCACTGAGCTGCTCGCCACGCTCGGAGCTGAAGGCAGATTGCCTTTTTCTCCCCTCCCTGCAGCCTGCTCCCCCTGCCCTGCCTCACCACGGGCTCCAGGGGCTGAATGCCAAGCAGGGCTCAGGTGAGCAGAGGACAGGATCTGGATCACCCCCCTGAGGACCCAGCGCTTCCGCCAGGGTCGGGATCATCCCTGATGGGCAGGAGCCACCAGCAGTGCGCAGCTCCGGAGCACTCACCTCTCACCTCTCCCCTAGGACGCTCTCTGCCTGTTGTCACCTCCCCAAAATCACTGCCAAATCTGCCTTCCCTGCTGCTGGACACTCACTGCTCCTGCCCAAGGGCTCTCCTGTCCTGCTGCTGCTGCCCACTGGACTGTGACCTTCGCCGCTCCGCTGACCAGGCAGGGATATCCCAACCTGGAATTTTACTGTTCCTTTGCTACTGGCTATCTGAAGGATGGGGTTTTATTTTTTAAGATGAACTGTGGGGATTTTTAAGGTTAAATTTTCGTTACCCAAGGGTAAACCCTAATGCATGTGTGAATTCTTTGTTTAAAAGAGTTATTATTTTTTATTACACGGGATTAATCTGATGGGCAGCGTTGGCATCTGCTTGGCTTTGACATGGTGTTTAATTCCATTTACTTGATTATGAAGTAATAGTCTAATCAAGGAACAAATGCTTTATAAAAGCTTTGCCAAAAAATATTGGGGGGGGGGGAGGTTGGTTTTGTTCTGTTGTTTTGTTTTTTTTTTTTTCTTTTGTGTTCTGTTTTAAGAAACAAAGCAAAGAACTTTTGCTGGTCCCAGGTATGCAGTCATTCGACTTGAAAAAAAAATGTAATCTGTCTTTTTGATAGCTTCTTATGACCCCTTGAGGTTTTTTCCTAGGGTTTTCTTTTTTGTACAGTTGCACTTTAATTTATACTTTCAGCAAGTTTGTATGAGAAGCAAGGAAAAGAACAACAAATTAAGCCTTTTTTACTAATCATTTAAGGTAATCAAGACAAACACGGGATATTTTTGCCATCTACTGGCAGTTAAATGGACTTTTTCAGTTTGAAGTCCCTTTTTTTTAAAAAAGAACCACAAAATTGCCTTACTTTTGTTACAGATTGTGCTTGGATCCTCACTAACGTGACTTTACAGTTGCAATTTTTCCAGAAGCCGCACAAAGTAGAAAGCTTCCAAAAAAAAAAAAGAAAAAAAAAGAAAAAAAAAATCAGTTTTGCTCTTGAACACTAAATCCAACACAGCAGTGGTTGGACTGTAAGAAATACTGGAAATATTTGTAGTGCTCCTAGGTTTTGTAATGAGCCTTTTATTACATTGTGATTATTAAATAACTACTCTGGGGTGAGGATGGCTTTGGTGCTGTGCCTGGTGGCTGCCAGGTGATTTGTGTCCCAGTGCTGTGGTGTGAGTTTGGATGGAGAATCCAAACTCCTGCATGCAAAAATAAAAAAAAAAACAAAAAACCAAACCCCACCCCAGAGTCAAAGCTGAGGAGCACCCAGCCCTTCAGCAGCTTTTGGATCAAGGCTGAGATTTGGGGTGATGGAGATAAACCCCTTTGCAGAGGAGCAGGAGCAGCTGTAGGGCCAGGCATTAATTTCCATCCAGGAAACAGCAATGAAATGAAGTGAAATGTATTTCAAATGTTAAAGGCTTTTCACATCTTCACTCCCAGCTGAACATCTTGCCAAGCCCTGGCAGCACCTGCAGCCCCCTTGATAAGGGGCTGGTGTGTTGCAGTCTGGGGCTCAGGAGCAGGTAGATGTACTGATGTCTTTTTTCAAATTGACTCTTGTCCTCTGGGATTTCCTACCCAGCAGAACTAATAGTATTAAGCAGCAGCAAATGCCCCTGGGAGGAAATATTTCCTTCCTGGAGGCGGGTGGGATTTCTAGGCTGTAGAATAACCCCCTTGTGGCACTTGGCACCTTCTCTGACCCGTGCAAACATTAACTGCTGTGTGGGTCTGCAGAACCAGTCCTGCAGGGCAGAGTTACTCAGTTTTCCATATGCCAAGACACAAAGAGATGAAGCCCTTCCCTGCTCAGGGTCAGCAGAGGCAGAGGAGGGAGCAGGACGGTGGAAGCACCTCCCCAGTGACCACATTGGACTGACTGGTCCAACACAGCCTTGCCCAAATCCATGCTGCACTTTGGAACACTCTGAGGACTTTCACTTCTTTTTATTATTTATTTTATCTTCAAATAGGCTGTGTTGTGTTTCCCAGCTGCAGAGGAGCTGCTGACCTCCAGTTACATTTTCCAGAGGAAGAGTTTAACTTCCACACTGTTACACTGTGGTCAGCTCTTTTTGAGTTATGCTGGTGCATGCACGAGCGTCGGGAAAAGCAGGGTAGACAATATTTGAACTACAGAAACTTGAATTACTCCAAGTGCAATTCTTCAGAAGCCACTGAACAGCTGTGCTTTGCAAGCCACAAGCTCACCCAAATTTTGCTTCAGTCCGAGGGGGAGAGAGACAAAATGCAAAGGATGAAGAGTTCAGATAGGCTCCAACAGAAACCTCCAGCTCCTGGATGAGTTAATTCAGAAATACCTTGTGCTGTTCTTGTTGGAAGCTATGTATATGTAAATATTATATATGCATATATATAAAATGTAGGTGGCATCCCTGTCATTGACCTCTCAGCTTTATTCTTCCAGCAGGGCAGGTGTGTGCCCTGGACACTGCCACCCCTCACTAATCCCAGCCTCTGAGAGGACCTGGACAAAGGGAATGCTATTTTTACACCCTCTTTTAGGTAAAGCCCATGAGTAGCTTAGCTCACCCCATCAGGCTCGGCATGGCCTTGGCCAGGGATGGGAGGAGAGGTGGCATCAGGAGCTGTGAGAATCCTGCCCTGTGAGAATCCTGCCCATCCACCTCCCTGGCCAAAGCCCTGCTGCTGACGGGGTTTGGGGCAGGTTTATTATCAGGAGCTGGAGCTGAGCAGGTAAAGGCAGCAGGATATTTTATTTTTTTTTTCCTTCAACGGGTCAGGAATGCATCTTGAGCTGTGTGTCCAGTTTAGCATTTCACGAGGTGTGTACAAGCACAGGGGAGTCCACGGGCAGTGCTGTAAAAACGTGAACCAGCTGGTTAGCGTGTGCTGCGTATGCGTTTCTGTGTGTGATTATAGTGGCATTCGTGTTGGAATTGATGAGGTTTGAACAAAATAACCCTTCTGTCTACTCCTTTTCATTTCACTGCTCTTGCTGTCAGCGTGCAGCCCTGCAGGAGGAGGAGGGAGCTGAGTGCAGGACATGAACTCGTGCCTTCGCTGCGCGCCGCGGCTGCTGGAAGTGGCAGCTTTGTTTCACGAGGTGCACAATTTCCCCAGCTCGTGCAGGATCCCCCCTCTGAGACATGCAGGCCGTGTTTCTAAATACTTGAAGTACCATTTGTTGTGCAATTATTTGGCTTCACCCTTTTATTAGCTGAGAGGAGAGAGGGAAGAAGAATCGCACATCTGGATGAGCCAAGCCAACCCCCGCTCGAGCTCCTGCTGTTCCTTTCCTGGAAAGTTTTAGGGTCTGGTTTTGTTCCAGGTATATGATGGACCTTACTAGAGTCACCTTTCTTAAGGTCTTACTTTGGTATGGGCTTTTCATTTAGTGCTTTCCTTTGGCTTCCTTAGCCCTCCCCTTATATATCCCTTTTTCATCATTTGCTTATAAAAAATAAAATTGCAACAGCTTCTTGTAATTCTGAATTCCCAGTCTGCCTCCTGGCCATGGAGTTAATGATTCAGCCAGAGGTACCTCAGTCCCATGCCTGAGAGGTGAACTGGGTTTCAGAGTTCCCACATGACACCTACTGATGGAACACTGACTTTTGCAGAGAGCACACCTGGTATTCGATGCACGGATCTTTTAATTGTCATTTTAATTGTCAAAATTAGGAGAACTAGACTGTGAATCAGAGCTCTACCTGCAAGCACGAGTACACTTTTGGTGTTAGAAAAAGTCTGTTTTCAACAAAAGCCTTGAAGTTCCTGCTGAAGCTGCCTTAATTTAAAAATCAAAGTTTATTTGTAAGATTCATCTCTGATAATTTTTTTTCAAGTTTGGAAATAGTTTATTTATCCTCATCTCACAAAGCTGTGAAGTAGATCCTGTAGCCATGGTAATATTTATTCTTGTTGCTGAAAGCATGTTCATGTGTTCTGTATCATGTTATATTCACGTGGTTTGTACCTCAATGCATTTGTTTTGTTTTTTTTTTCTTTTAGAGCACAAAGCAAAACTGAATCCCAGGATTTCTGTGGTGTCCTTGGCCCAGCATCTTTGGGCAGACAAACCTCAGCTCTATCAGAGAGGTAAACTGGACTTGTCCACTGCAGTTCTTAAATTCATACTCTAAGGAGTATTTATGACTTATAATATCATGTATTTATAATTTTAAGGAAAAGGTACTGAACTTTAAAAAGTTCTGAGTAGAAGCATCCCTTCAAACATATCATTAGTATGAAGCTCATAAAAACCCCCTGACCTCTATAAACACTCCGTCCTTCTCAATATTTTCTATTTTGTCAACTGAGGGCCTGGAGAGGGTTTTGTTTCCCAGTTCATGGCTGTAGTATTTTTGTTATGGAAGGGCACAGAGCCCTGGTTCAGTTCTGTCCTTTGTGCATCAGATAATCACAACGAAGCCTTTTTCCTTCCATTTATGGTGTGGAAAGTGTTTCTCGGTGTACTGCACTGCATGTGATAGCTGTCTCCATGGTTGACATTTGCACTTTAATAAACTCAGAGATGAAAAGAGATAAAAGCAGCAAATCCTTTGGATTTCCTTTCTGCACAGTCCCTTCCTGCAGGCTGGGGTTGGCTGGTGGGGTTTCCCTATGGAGATCCTTGCACATCCCAGCTGTGGGACCACAGATGCCCCCAGGGTTTGGTGGGGGGCAAAGGGGAAAGGGGTATAGTTAAAACTTCCACGTGAGGAATTTAAACAACTTCCCCAACCCAAAATCCATGCCAGGAGCCAGGCCCCATGTATTCACATGTGCTGACTCAGATCTTCACTCCTTACAGCAAGGAGTAAAGAGAGGGAAGCATTTTAAAGACATCATGCAAAAATAACATTTCACTGCAGAAAAAGTGCTGGGGACAAAACTGGGCACCTGTTTCCTCTGTGCCTGTGATGCAGGAGGGTGTAACACCAGTTCAAGCACACAGCTGCAGGGAGTGCCCCAGATTTGTCCCTAAATTATCCCCTTTTTGCACAATTTCAGTTCTCCCTCAGGCTCATCAACTCACAGCTGTTATCATGATTATTTCCCCTTTGAGGAGAAACGTGGAGGAACAGGGCTCAGCACTCACATGAGAATTATTGTAAGTTTTGATGTGGTTAGGATGTACCAATAAGACTATAAAAGAGGAAAAAAAAAAAGGATGAGTTTAATTTCCTGACCAATCTCTTGACCTAAATATAGCCAACCTGTGGTTTAATTGAGGAAATCCAAGTTGCTGTATCTAAAACATTTTTTGTATTGTCTGGGGTCAGCCCATAGCAAGCTCTTTTCTTCTTTGCATGCACTGGAATGTGTCCATGAGGAACAAAAAGCATTTCTAAGGGTATTGCAAGGCATCCTTGCATTAAATCAGCTGTTTCTGGCAGTGCAGAAGTTTGTGTTTCACTGGGATTTGGGCACAACCCCACAACCACTGGGACTGGGGCTGCATCACGTCTGTCACAGGATACAGGGGGAGATTCCTAAAAAACCCTTCATTTAAAATAAGAAAAACTCGTTAAATAACTTCCTTGGGAGGCAAAAAAGAGATTGCACATGTGGCTAATATAGGATTTGCCCCTAGTGCTTACAGAGGGGGTGATGAATGGACTTCATGAGTTGTGAATGAGCAGAGGATGAGGAAGGAGTGGAGGAAGGGAGTGTTTTTTTCAAGGTTTTAATCCTAAAATCACCATGGGGATAAAAAAATCCAAACCTGAGGAGAAACTGTCTCCATCACTTCCCGGGGGCCAATTCCCTGCAAAGGGATGGAGGTGAAGGGCACAGAGCACGTCCCAGCCTGTGCCAAAGCCAAACACGCACTCCAGCTCCCCAAACTCTCCCTCTCCACCAGAAAAATCCAAATATTTGGGCTGGCAGGGCTGCAAAGCTGCGCATGCTTACAGGGCAGTGCTTTATTTATTTTTTTTTTGCTGCAAGGATGGATGCAGGCCAATGCACTTAATAGTAACCACATGGTAAAATAAATAAGAATGCCTGTATAGACTTAAAAGTAAATGTTAAATATTTGCTCTGTTTTTTTTACTGATGTCTTCTATGCCAGCTTTGAAATGGCCCTGTGGCAAACAGGGCTTTTATTTTTCTTAAGCCTGGAACATTTAATAATTTCTAATTAAAACATCTTACATTTTTAGGATATTTATGAGCAAACTGATATGGGCTCCTAAAATGCGCCAGGAAAGGGTAAAAGCTGTATACTACAGTCAGATTTAAGGGTTTATTTTCTTTCAAAGCCATGTAAAAACTTTATCCACATTTTTTTTCGTTTTTGAAAAGGTATCTACTGAATATATGGAGGAGAAGCCATTAGCAATTTATATTTCTCTTCCTACATTTAGGAGCATTTTTCTGAAAATAAGTAATCATCCTCCAGGCCCACAGTGGAGAGAGAGCAGCCTGAACACAGGGGCAACTGTTGGGCAATTCCCTGGGAGCCAGGAGTCAGCTTTTACATATCTGGGATGCCTAAGTTAGCTTAAAAAAATAAAGTCATTTTTGACTGAATGCTTTATTTACTCTTTTTTCATATTATTTTTGCAAAGAAATGAGTCAACTTTTCCACTACTTTATATATTTAACGCAGCAAGATTGGTGATACATACTACTGCTCTCAATACTTTTAAAACCAAAACCAGTTCAAATTTATATGGTTTGCTTTTAAAAGAGCAAATCTTTTGGGGAAACTTGCAGTTCTGACAGAAATGAGATTGAGCCACTAAAAACTGCACTATACTTTTTTTTTAAATGCAGAAATAAATTGGCTATTTCAGAGCTCACCAACAAGGTACTCCAAAAAGTGAGAAATACTGAAAACAACTAGTAATCGGTGAAGTCATGCTCAAAATGGCAGGAAAAAAAAAAGAATAAAAAAAAGAAGGAAACGTCTTTTGCACATTAAACAGTGTACAAAACTCCAGCTTTATTTACATTCCCATCACCACCCCACAGCTGACCAACATGGGCTGTCAGGGATGCAGGAGGCACAGGAGACCTTCAGGGATGCTCCAGGGGAGAGCAGCTCTCAGGGCAGTTAGTACTGTCTGTCTCAAAGAAAAAAAAAAATAAAGGAATTTTCCCAGCAAGGGCCACCTGGGTAAGGGGAGGCTAATTTCTATGAATTATGCATGAGCATGCAAGGAAATGCTGCAGCAGGGAATTTAAGGGTGTGCTTTGGCAGGGCAAGGCACCAGTGGCCCATGTTTGCAGCAAATGTGGATTAATATGGCATATCTGAAGGCAAGTCAGGAATCTCTCCAATTTACACAAGTCATGACTGGACAGGGCTTTTTTTAGCTGCAGTTGGACTGGAAACTTGTCCAGCAGCAGAGCAAAACTGGAAATACTTATTTAATATTTCATACTGGCTGTTTACATTAACTCCCCCTGCCTTCAGAAGTTTTAAGTACGTTTCTCCAGCTATCCCTACACAGGAAAGAGAGCAGAATATGTCTCAGAATCTCTGCTGGTCACAGTGACTCTGAGATATGTACAAACTTCTTTTTTCCCAGCCTGGCAGTTGAAGGAGGAGTCAGGATTTTTCTGTTCTCCTTCTCAAGGTTGTTTATTGTTTCTTATCTATAAAATTCTTTCTCTGACCCACCAAGGTCTGTCTGGCAGATCGGGTTGAGGCACACTGGAGTTATCTTTTATACTAAAAACTACATGTGCATTATTTACAATAACTTCCCAACAACTATCATCTATGTTAGACAGTGAGTTTCTACTCTAAACCAATCTAAAAATGCCAACATCATCCAGAAGATGGAGGCCAAGAAGAAGAAGGAAAAAGGACAAGGCACACCCAAATTCCTCCACCTTGGGACCCAAAGCCCCCATTTTAAAAACCTCAAAAATCTATTTTTCACCCCGTGACAAACTAACTATTATTCTACTTAAACTTCCTTGACTTGTAATTCTTCATATAAAGGTTGGTAATTGCTTTTTCCAAGGGCTAAATAAAAGGTACAGGGGTCTTGGGCTCTTAATTTAGCCCTCCAGGGCAGCCAGAGGAATTTCCTGGGTTCCCACAAATGTGCATCATAATAAATAAAAAAAATCAGAGATTACCTGAAGTTCAAGTGTTCCACCAGAACATAACCATCTGCGGGAGGAGGAAAAAGGAAGGGAATTAGCAAAATCCTAATCCTAGTCATTAAGAAGCTATGAACCAGCATTAGCCTTTTAAGCTAAAGAAAGAGGGACCCCCTCCCCCTTAATGATATGCCTCTACTAAACCCCAACCCCCGATTTTTTATCATGCTCACTTCATGGCTCTCTTTAATCATCCAGCCCAAACTTCTGCCATTCGTATCAATAAATCCCCCCTCTAACAAAGCACCCATCGCTCCAAGCACTACCCCCTGAACCTGACCATGAACTTCAGCTTCTTTGACCAGTTTTCAAGCCCATCCTTCCTAGGAATCCCACTAATCCTCATCTCCATAACATTCCCAGCCCTCCTACTACCATCCCTGGATAACCGATGAATCACTAACCGACTCTCAACCCTCCAGCTATGGTTTGTTAACCTAGTTACAAAACAACTAATGATACCTCTAGACAAAAAAGGACACAAATGAGCCCTGATTCTGACATCCCTCATGATCTTCCTCCTACTCATCAACCTTTTAGGACTATTACCCTACACATTCACCCCAATCACCCAACTATCCATAAACTTGGCTCCAGCCTTCCCCCTATGACTAGCTACCCTCCTGTTAGTGTTCAAAAACACATAATCACATAAGCGATTATATGTGGTGCTTTTTATTAAGAGCTCTGGGAATTGGGGTAGTTTTCCACCCAAACCTGATTCCAACCATACATCCGAGATGATCGTGTTTTTATACTCTATCGTTATATAACTTTCATGTTAATTATTAAACTTATATTGTTCTATCATATACATAGATTTCAGCTAAACATAGCCCCCTTAAATTTCCAACACAGTTTCTCATGATTCTTCTTATGATTATATAATATTCAATTACTAACCAATCATCACATCTAACAATTATATTATTTATCATACTGCTTAGGCAGGTGCAGTAATCTGAGAAAACACAAAGCCTAACATTTTCAAAGACTATCTTTAACATTTCCCAGGGCTCCACTATCACTCCTAACAGGACTGAGCTTCACTAGGATGTGCAGTGGTTTGGGAGGGAGTTTGTCACCCGGAGCCGGGCTGCAGACTCACATCTGCCCTGGGCGTTGCGGCAGATGACGGCGTGGCCCTGGGCGCCGTGGGCCGTGCCGTGCGTGTCGATGACATCCAGCTGTTCCCCAGCTGTGAGCGGCAGGTCGGCGCGGCGCTGGCTGCGCACCGAGCGCGCGGCGCGGGCCCTGGCGAGCACGCGGATCTCCTCGTGGTACTGCAGGAAAGGACAGGGGTTATTCTGTATCTGTGTGTGCAACCTCAACAGGGCGCTGGGGAGGGAGGGAGGGAGGGAGGAGGAGATTTCGGGATGGGTCGTGAGGCTTTGGGGAGAAAAACCCCAACAACGCCTCTGATGAAGATCCAGATGAGAGCAGTGTGACTGATGCCTTGGAGTGGCTACCTAAAAGGGAGGCTAGGCAAAATTAATAAAATTTGAAGAATGAAATTTGAAGAAATAATATTTGAAGAAATAAAATTTGAAGAATGAATTTTTAAGAATAAAATTTGAAGAAATAAAATATGAAGAAATTAAATTTGAAGAAATAAAAGTAAGTATTCGTTACCATGATATTTTATGAAAAATCCCTTTGTCGGGCTTTTTCTCTTAGAAGCCTCAGAAAAGAAATGTGAACAATAATTATCTGATGGCTTGGAATGTGGTTTGGAGGTTGTTTACTAACAGGTGTATCTTTGATTGGTTTTATGTGAATTGTTTCTACTTGATGATTAATCCCAGTCCAGCTGTGTCGGACTCTCTGGTCAGTCACAGGTTTTTATTATTCATTCTTGTCTAGCCTTTTAATAGCTTCTTTCTCTTTCTTTAGTATAGTTTTAGTATATAATTTTCTTTTACTATAATATAATAAATATAAAATAATAAATATAATAAATATACTATAATATATAATAATTATACTATAATATATTATACAATATAATACATATATAATATCATATAATACCGTATAATATCATAATAAATCAATCTTCTAAGAACTTAAAGTCAATTTTCATCCTTCACCTCCACCACCACAACAGATATTTATTTTTTTTAGGCCACATTTATTGCAGGCCTTCAATACGTACATGTTGGGCAGTCAGGAGCCTCCTTGAGGCTACACCCAAGACAGATGGTGGTCATGAGTTTTTCAGACAATTATAAGCTTGGTCCATTTAAATATCAATTACTCCTCCAATTACAACTTCAGGTAATTGTGGGAAATGTATTTGTAGAAAATTGTAGAAAATTTGTAGAAAATTTGTAGAAAATGTATTTGTAGAAAATGTATTTGTAGAAAATGTATTTGTAGAAAAGCCTGACAGAAGGCTCACACAGTATGTAAACCTTGAGATAAGAAATGCTGACTTAGAAAGGGAATAGGACAGACATTGTTGAGAGAGAAATGGAGCTAGAAAAAAAGTTTCAAAGGATGGCCTTGCAAAGAAGACAAAATACTTTAGAGAAAAAGAACTATGAAAGATGCACTGAAGTAAGACCCATGAGGGGTAATATTAGATGATTGGCTTTAAGGCATTTACAGCATGGTGTGGCAAAAGCTGTTCGGCCAAAAAACACTTATAATATATTGTAGTTAGGAAGTAGTTGGCTTCTGATTGTGATGGAGTGAATTATAACACCTGTACTGTCTCACCCTTCACATGAGACTGAAAATGAAATAAAAGTTTTTAAAACACCTCTCAGTTGTCCATCTCTGGGTCAGAAAAGGGCTTAATCTGACAAATTGGTGCCTCATGTGAGGAGATAACTCAGCACCAGTTTGCTCCCCCTCAATTCACTTTTGTCTGTACTTCTCTGGGCCTGAGGCAGTGAGGTGTCCTGGAATATCAGGCCTAGAGGGATTGTTTTGTCTGACCAAAATGTGAACACAGTTAACTGATACTTTATATGGAGTTTAGAGTTATACACTAATGCAGTAAGGGATTTGAAAAATATAAAAGCTAAACCCTAAGGCATCAGCTGAGGACCAAGAAGGTGCCACCAGGTGTCTTTTAAGCAAACCACAGAGGTGCTTTTCTCCTCTGGACACCCCAGATTAGGTGAGAAGGCAACAGGTCAGGGGAAAACTTTCCCAGCACAGCTGAGGACCAGCAACAGGAGTAGTTTAAACAAGCCACAGAGCTGCTTTCCTCCCCTGGCACAGTGAGAAAGACACCCACCATAAATGTCTCTCTAAACAACTTCTCTTCTTTGTCCATCTTCTTGCTCTTTTCTTCACTGCTCTTCTTGAATTTGAAGATATTTCTGCAACAAGAGAGAGAGACACACATACATTTACATTTCTGACCTGCAATTAAATAACCCCTGGCACATCTGAAATTGCAACCCAAAGCCTGATTCCAGCCTTGCCTGCAAGGAACTCTTGGAATAGAAAAGCACACAAAGTTCACATCCCTATTTCTTTGAAATGGGTGCATAGACAACTCAAATTTAGTGAGGCACAACTTGAGCATTTGGGATAATTTTTTTTCTTTGTTCTGTAAGCAGCGTGGGAACAAATAAACTCTCTATTGAGTGTTTCAAATCAGCCCCATTTATATGGAAGTCAGCAATTCACTTTTCCCCCAGCACTTTGTCTCCTTCTGGTTTTATTTATGCTCAGAAATAAAGGGTCCCCAGATAAATCTCATCCTGAGTCACTTATGGAAGTGGGGTTTGACAAAGCTCTCCAGATTTTCTTTGGGATTTTTAGCACACAGAGGAGAAAGTCCCCCAAGCAGACATTTATATGGCATTGTAAAGTGGAAAACAAATTCTTATAACCCACTAAAAGGGAGTGGGGCATTTCCTGCATATGGGGATGCCACTCTTTCTGATACACAAAATTACAGCTGCAGCATTCATTTTAAAACTAAGGAAACAAACACCAAACAAAAAAAACCCCACCCATTTGTAATAAATTATTAATCCTTGGCTCATTTTGATGCACTTAAAGAGGAAGGGAAACAAGAGCTGAAATTAGGGACTTTTAAGCTGTGAAGAGATTCCTCCTTGGGCAGCACCTGTGATCTCTAAGAGAAAGTTGAAATTGCATGGACTCCCTGATGATCTGTAAAGTTACACCTGAGATTCTGCACAGCACAACCAGTGGTGCTTGAGCAGCCCCATGCAGGAACTCTGTGGTGAGAACCCAAAAAATGGGTCTCTGATTTACATTCAAAGTCCCAGGTATTAGGTAATGAAAAAGGCCATTGTGATGCTTGTTTTTGTGGTCTAAAAGGGAAAGGAAATCTCTCACTTCCATGTGAATTTTTGCAGCACCAATAACAAAAAAAAAAAAATTAAAAATTTGCTTTTATGTACAAATGGCACAGCAAGAACCAATGTAATCAGCCCAAATAATCAATACTTTAAAATACAAAGCTCTTGCCAAAATCATAGAATCTTAGAATCATAGAATGGTTTCAGGCCCTGCCATGGGCAGGGACATCTTTCATTATCCCAGGGTGCTCCAAGCCCTGTCCAGCCTGGCCTTGGACTCTTCCAGGGATCCAGGGGCAGCCACAGCTTCTCTGGACAACCTGAGCCAGGTCCTGCCCACCCTCACAGGGAGGAATTCCTTCCAAAAATCTAATCTAAATCTACTAAAATAGCAAAAAGGAGCCAAATATGTAGGAAGTAACAACTTTTGGCTCAGCTCAGTGGAAAGTCATGACAAGACTTCAGGATAAGACCTCTGGGTATCCTCCCCTTGTGCTCAGCTCTGATCCAAGGGTTTGCTTCACCCTTGAGATATTTTCTGCAAAGACTCCTGAAATCCTGCACTATCAACCAGCACAAAACGTCTGTGCAATCAGGGACATCCTGCTCCTGAAAGCACTCATAGATGTGCACAAATTCAGACAAAATGGGAGCACAGAATGGAAATCAAGACCTTTCCGCGTCGTCGATGCTTTTCCTCTTGTCCTTGTACTCTTTTGCCACCCGAAGTTTTGGCATCCGGACTCTGTACTTGTCATCCTTCCCTCTGAGAGGAGCAGACAGGCAGGAATTCAGGTTTTTCCCAGCAGATTGTGTCCCCTCCCCAGATCCCTGTGCCTACAGAGCCTGGATTTTTCTCCATCTCCCCCCAGCCCTGCACTGAAACGCAAACACTTGCTGTGATTTAGACCAGCACGCGCAGCCACCACAGTCATCTGGCAGCAAGACACCAGGACATGCTGTTCCTATTAAAAGTAATTTTTCTGACAGGGAGCCTGCCAGGACGGGGCTGATAATCGGGTCTGGGAGACGGAGTTTTCCTTCCTTAGGAAAAAGATCTGATTTTTCACGTGTTTCAGGGAGCTGCTCTCTCCTTTTCACGTCTCTGGCACTAACTGGGTAACAGATCCTGCCAAATTAAACACACACAGGGAGGGCACCTGGACTGTCTCCAGAGGACTGAATCCCAACCAGATCATGACCCTCAGTGGGTTACAGTACCAGGCACAGGTTTGTGCCAGAAGGAAAACCTCCTTGGGTTGAGGACAAGCCCAGGACAGGGCATCCTCCTCACCTGGTCTCTCTCTGCTCCACCTCGACATCATCATACACGTTGTCCTCCTGGGACACAGCTGCTGTCAACCAAAATGCAGGACAGAAAAGGATTAGGAGATGTCCCTCTGAGCCTGGAACCCCAAATAATCTATTGCAGAGGAAAATTTGGGCTGGTGCTTGTTGCCCAACCCAAAGGGGTCAAGGAAATGCAAGAGGAGCCTCAGAGCTCCCAAACACCCAGCAAAGGTCCAGCACAAGAAATGATGCTTGGGTTGGTTAGTTGTGTTTGTGGGCAGTTTTCTGCAATGGGTTTGGCCATCCATCTCCATGGATGGAGCAGGAGCAGCAGCAAAGCCCCAGGATTGCACTGCAGCCAGCCCAAGCAGCGTTCCCAACACAAGGACTCGGGTATGTTCACTCCAATGGTCAACTCCTGAAGGTTCAGGTTGCATCCACCCTGTTTATGTAAAGGAACTTGACTCTCCAGCAGGCAGGAATAAAGAGTTTTACAAAGACTAAATCTCTTTGTAAAGTGGAATTATTTATTTTTTAAAGCTAGAGTGCCACGGGCTCACATACCACTGCCAGCAGTGGTTCTGCACGGACTGTTTCACACCTTACCTTGCTGGACATACCCAGATCTGCAGGAGGAATGCTCCTCTTTAAAGCAAAACCACCCAAAAATGAACAAAACCCCACTCTCAAATGAAATACAAATCTCTGTCAAGTCTTCAAAGCTACTTCTGCCAAAATACATGATTTTCAGACAGGCACAGTGCATCAAGCTGATTGTACAAAACATTTGGCTCTTCAAACCCACACACAAATTCCCAGGAGTTAGGTACAGGTATGTGCTTACCTAAATTTGGTACTGAAATGGAAACCAGCCTGTGGATAGAAAAAATGGCTTTTAGAAACAAATCTGCACATCAGCAATGCCCAAAAAGCCACGAGGAGCCCCCAAAAGCTGCCAGTGATGCTGCTGAAGTGACAGAGACAGGTCGAGGTGCATGGGCTCCATGGTACCAACAGTATTTCCCAAAATGATATCCCTTGCTAAATAAGCATTTCCACCCTGGCAACAATAAGAGCCATGTGTTCATCAAGCAGGAAAGATCTACACTGCATCCAAAGAACAGTCCAAACTCCTGCTGCCCTTCTCAGCAGCAAGGGGATTGCTGGACAGTTGGAATTTTTAGTCAGTGGCAATTCCTTCCTATAAGTCTGCCAACATCAGGGGTTGTCCAAGAATTTAAAGGTGACAATTCTGTAGATATCTAAGATTATTTCAGGAGCTTTAAGGGCTCTTTGAAACAGGAGAATGGCACAATATCAGGTGGGTCTTTCCCTATTATGATACTTGTATTTGAAGGAGCTGCTGGAGGGCATCTTATGTGAAAAGGTTTGTAAGGAAAACCTTCCTGACATGAAAGAGGAAATGTTTAACCTGTAATTCCCAAAGAAATAAGAAAAGGAAGCATTTTCCTGGAGTTCAGGCACTGTGCACAGGAGGAGGCAACAGTGGAGGACAGGATCTGCAGGTTCTGCACACCTGAGGAAAAGGCAATTTCCCCGGAAACTTATGGGCAGTTTTGAATATTAGAATACCCAAAAAGGCACTGTGGGAAGTTACACAATATTCCCCACCCTGTTAGAATGAAAACTCGCTGTTAAACTTCTCCAGCAGATGCTTTTGCTCTTGGCTCTGAATGAAACTTGGAATAAAACCCCACATCAACAAGGCTGTCCCCAGTCCTGGCAGCAGGCATCACCTTCCTACATCCCCCTGTGCATCTTCTGCCATACCGAGGCATCAGAAAGGTACCAAAGGCAACAGAAAATCTATGAAAACCTGGAAACTGCTGTAGGACCAGCTCCAGGAGATTCCTGATGCTACAGGTTCTGGAGAAGCTGCACAGATGGGCCATTTGCCATAGTAGCTCCTAGTGAGTTGACAGAAGCACTTTTGGCCTATGTTTCCAAAAAAAATATCTGTATTCCTTAGTCCTAGACCTCCTGCTCTCCAATAATTGCCAGGAGGAATGCTCAGGTTTGAAGGGGCAAGGGGTGGGACCACCAGCATTTTCTTACCTTAGGTTGTCCTTGAGCCTGAAATTGTTCAGCTTCAACTTTTCTATCTTAAACAGGTTTCCAAATCTCTTCTGTTTTTCTGTTCTGTCCCAAAGTGAAACAGCTTTTAAATTAAAAGAGACACAAGGTGCAGAAGCAGCCCCAGAGATTCTGGGGGCAGGGAAAGGAAGGGCAGCAGAGCCTGGACCTCAGGTCAGAATTTAAGTGTTAACAGCATCATATGGATCACAGACTCAGTGGGATCAGCAGCAGAACAGAAAAAGGTGCTTAATAATAAGTCCATGCTCATATCTTTCCTTAACTTTAAACTTTTCTGTGTTAATTGAAGTTGTTCTCCTCTGACCCAACAACCAGAGGGTGATCCAGGTTTCTTGGGAGTGAAAACTCCTGAGGAAAGGGCTGCTTTACCCAGAAGCATTGCAGTGACCATTAAAGGGGACATCAGGGGCACCTTCTGAGCCACCCTCCATCCCACATTTCCATTGTGTGTGTGTCCTTGAGGAGGATGGTCCACAGCACACACTTCTCTCTGAAGTTTACAAAGGCTGCAAATTAACACTGCAATTTTCCTGTAAAGTATCTGCAGGCAGCCCAGGTCCTCTCCTGGGGGTCATTACCCTGCACAAGGACCATTAAAAACCTTTTATGTGTCTCAGCACACTTAATCCTGCCCGTGGGATCAATAGAGAGATCACAGAAAGGCTGGTTAGGGGATTAGGACCCTGCCCTCTGAAACCTTTGAATTTGGTCCCAAACGGCCTTGAAATTCCTCTGCAGCCCCAGCAAGTTGCTCTCCTCCTTTTGTGAGTCAACCAGAGAGTTTAATTTCTGCATCCATGTGCAGGGGGGTGAAGAAGAGGCAGGGATGTGCTTGCCAGGGGAGGGGATGTGCCTGATCCATGTGGGAACACCTTCCTTTGGGATGGAGGAGCTGCTGCTCCCCCACTACGTGACTCCCACGGACAATTTGCAGAGAAATGACACTTTCTTTGTCGCGGACATCTTTTCATTAAAAATCCTTTCCTTAGGATTTTTTCCTCCTGAGAAGCTGAGAGGAACAAAATGTAAACAATGATTATCTGCTGCTGTGGAATCCAACAGGTGCATCTGTGATTGGCCCATGTTGGATGTTTGTAATTAATGGCCAATCACAGTCAGCTGGCTCAGACAGAGAGCTGAGCCACAAACCTTTGTTATCATTCCTTCTTTTTCTATTCTTAGCTTAGCTAGCCTTCTGTGATGAAACCTTTTCTTCTATTCTTTTAGTATCGTTTTAATGTAATATATATCATAAAATAATTAAATCAAGCCTTCTGAAACATGGAGTCAGATCCTCGTCTCTTCCCTCATCCTGAGACCCCTGTGAACACCATCACACTTCCTTCTTTTAATAATCATCCTGCCACCTCCAGGGGGTTCAGCTTTCCCCTTTTCCTTTCCTCTCTGTCACACACAGGCTGGGCTGGGATGCAGATGCAGGCCAATGCAGGCTTCTCATCCATAAGGGAAAAGCAGATGTTCAGCAACACCTTGTTATTCCTCCCACACTGCTGCTCAGGAGAGAGCCACCAGATGCACTCCAAGCAATCCTGTGCCACATGTGCCTTTCCCAAAGGCTGCCTCTGTTCCTTTCAAAGGCAATTTTTACTGCATGAGGGTAGGGAACCCACAAAACACAACTAAAATTCACCTTACACCTCCTAATCCATTTGGGAAGCTCAGGCAGCGCATAAACCAGAGGCTGCAAAACTCATTGGTTTTATAACACACCCCGTGGAAAGCAAATATCTTGAGAGGCTGCATAAAAAATGAGCTGCTTGCAGGTTAGTTACAGCACATCAGGTTCTTCTCCAGCCTTTTGTGATCTCAAATGTGAGCATTTTGTCCTGTTTGTCCCTTGAGCATCCCCTCTTTTGGCACACACAAAAAAGGTGCAGCCAATTCTCAGCCACAGCTGAGCAACACTTTGAATGAGGAGAAGGCAAATGAGGCTGTGCTGTTGATGCAGGAATGGGTCTGGGAGGGCAGCACTTCCAAAGGATGGAGAGTGTTACAGGAAGAAAAATCCCTCTCACTGCTCTGGGATTCAATTTTGGTAATGGCTTTTTGCTCCCAAAGTGTTAGCCAAAGGGGAAAGAGGGAGGAAGAAGGGAAGAAACCCACCCACACAACAGCTTTCTGCAGTTGAG
The DNA here is from genome assembly GCF_047830755.1 of Zonotrichia albicollis. NCBI lineage: Eukaryota > Metazoa > Chordata > Aves > Passeriformes > Passerellidae > Zonotrichia > Zonotrichia albicollis. The sequence goes on along the minus strand of NC_133826.1, from coordinate 4,653,202 downwards.
TCAGGAAAAAAAAAAAAGAAAAAGGCTTGCAGCCAGTACCTGGCATGTGAGATCAAGGCTGAATGGCCAGAATTTCAAAGTACAGGCTAAGAAATTGCAACTTACCCTGGTTTTGCTGGGTTATCACCCCCAATCTCAACATCTTCATATGTTTCCTCGTAGCTGTTTCCTGAAACTTAAAACCAAGGCACGCCATTAGGACAAGTTCAGTAGCAATAAGGTGAGGTTTGCTGGACAAATTGCACCCAGACCTTTTACATTTCACTCTTCAGGGCTGCTCAAATGAATTCCATGCTAGACATGGAATTCCATGCTAGACATGCACACGACTCCCCACTGGTTTTAATGGGAATTCAGAGCAACCCAGCCAGGAGGAGACACTGTAGATGCTGAAAGTGAAACAAAACCATTCCCAGCATCTCCCAGGGACCAGCCCAAATTAAAAGCAGATTCTGCTTGAGCTTCCCCACTTACTGCTGTCTGAAGTGAAGGAACTGGAGGCATCTGAGCCGTGGCTGCTGGAAGACACAAGTGAGACATGGGGGAATGCTGCAGGAGGGATTTTAAATGACATTTCCTAGGCACAGGCACTGCAAGACCCCAGGGCCACACTCACAGTCTGTCCTGCAGCTCCTCAACATCATCATAGATGTCCTCTGGGGCCTGCAGACACTGCCCAGGGCTTTGGGCCAAGGCTGATCCTCCTGGCTTTGGAGCACCAATACCCATGCTGTGCCCTGGAAATGAGATTATAAATAAATACATGAAATAAATTATAAATAAATTAAATATACTATTAATAAATGAAATATACTATAAATAAATAAAATATATTATAAATAAATGAAATAAACCTTTCCTTTAGGAGCTTTTCTGAGGAACTCCTCTCAGAGAAAGGAAAACTGTTGAGGATAACACAATAAATAAGAACCTACAAATATATTTTCCATTCCAGGAAATTCTTTGCTCTGAGACACTTCAAGAAACAAAAGTGAACAATTTTCAAAGTTTGTAGCTTTAAGAGTCGTAAAAATATTTTATGTTTAAAGAACTTAAAATGCCTGTCGATTTTTTCAATTGTGGCAACTCCAACCCAAATCTTCCTCACCTAAAAGCATCCAAGAGATTATTCTTGGATCTCAAGGGAGGGATTGGAGGGAGAGCTTGGCATGGTTGGTGGAAATGTTAAGAACCAAATAATGAACCATTCCTTTGGAATCCACCTGTAAATCAACACCTTGGGAAGGACCCAAGGAGGATGAGCACCCTGAGATGGATTTCACTGGGGGCTGCAATCAAGCCTGGGAGTTGCATCTCATGAGGTGAGAAACAGATTATTCCTGCAGAGCTCCTAAGTGGCAATGTCAGAACGTTAAAATTGACTTGAGAGAGTTGGAGCAATGCAGAAATGCAGCCACACAAATAAAAGCAGATAGTGTTTGTAAATGAGCAAGGGGAGTGCTCCAGGCCAGGCTGGGCAGGGCTTGGAGCACCTGGGACAGTGGAAGGTGGCAGGGGGTGCAAGGAGAGGAACAATGAAATGGTTCATTGTTTGGTTCTTAACATGTCCACCAGCCATGCCAAGCTCTCCCTCCAATCACTTCTCTGGAGATCCAAGAATAATCTCTTGGATGCTTTTAGGTGAGAGATTTGAGTCAGAGCTGCCACAATTGAAAAAATCGACAGACATTTTAACTTCTTTAAACATAAAATATTTTTATGACTTTTAAAGCTAAAAACTTCGAAAATTGTTCACTTTTGTTTCTTGAAGTGTCTCAGAGCAGAGAATTTCTTGGATTCCTGGAATGGAAAACATATCTGTAGGCTCTTATTTATTGTGTTACCCTCAACAGTTGTCCTTTCTCTGAGAGGAATTCCTCAGAAAACCTACTAAAGGAAAGATTTTTGTCATTTATTTATAATATATTTTATTTATTTATAGTACATTTCATTTATTTATAATTTATTTCAGCTCACTCCAACCCAAACCATTCTGATTCATGCAGTACATCTTGCTGGACACAGGGACCACCTCAACATGGTCCAGCTAAAGACCAAAACTTCTGCAAAACATCCAAATTCAGGAAATTAGAAAAGCAGGCCAATTGGTGGACCAAACAGTTCTCCAAATCAGCCTCTCTGTTGGAGCAGGAGGCTCACCAGGAGTACTTTGGGGGAAAAAAAAAATCCCAGCAGAAATTACCTCCAGCTGTTCAAAGGTCAAGCAAACCAGCAAGATCTTTTACAGAAACAGACACCAACCAAACCAGAAAATTATTATGAGGTGATTTAAAATAATAATAATAAATAAAAAAAGAGAAATACCTGAGAACCACACCAATAAAAATAACCACGGTCACAGTCAATTTACACTTTCTCCCTCTCACTCCTGGTCTGCCCACAGAGCCCAACAGGGCCACTTTTCTCTCTTTCATCTCTGAAATGCTCCCATATCACACCAGTGGCTCGCAGAGCCTTTGCAGAACAGAACCATGAACATTTCATGCAGAGGGGATGTGATTTGGTTTAATTGTGCAGCTGAGGGGCCTTTCAGCAGCTGTGGCCAATGCCTCAGAGCATCCTGAGAGAAAGGAGCCCAAAGTCAGCCTGGCACCATGAGGAGATGGAGCAGGGAGAGGGAGGCACAGAGAGAGGCTTCAGGCTCTCACCCTGCTCATTTCCACCCCAAGGCTTGGCCAGCCCCTTCCCTGAGAGCCCATAAATGATGAGGAGCAGAGGAGATGGGTTTCAGCTCTCACGGATAAGGGCAATCTGCTAGGAAAACAAACACCTCGGCCGGGGCCGCGCAGATGGTTAACCAGCTTAGGAAGCTGCTCGCACAGCCAAAATAAATGATCCACACCAGAACGCAAACGCTCAGGCAACCTTTTGCCCCAGTTTAACTAAATTGGTTCAAGAGTTGCATCCAAATTCAACGTTCTTTCCCATATGGAAGAGACATTTGAGCGGCAGATGGAGCTGGGGACTGGGGAAACGCTCGGTGGTGCAATGAGATACTCACAGTGCTCTGCTCTGTCTCTTGCCAGCCCTGGTGGGGTTGGATACGTAGTATTTTGGGGACCAGTCACATCCTGCTTCCCTTGCAGAACCTTCAGCCCACCTCTGCCATCTGCCTTGGGAGACATGTACTCATTTCCACCTGTCTGGGGTCCAGTGTTGGGTTTGATCAGTGCAGCCCTCAGAAACAGATTTCTAATGTATATTTCTATTACACATCCATGCATCCATAAGAATATCAATTATCTGTGAACTTAAAACAGTTTCATGTCACAGACATCTTTTATGAAAAATCTTTTCCTTAGAATTTTTCCTCCTGAAAAGCTAGAGGCGTCAGGAACAAAATGTAAACATTGATTATCTGCTGCTGTGGAATGCAACAGGTGCATCTGTGATTGGTCTCATGTGGATGTTTGTAATTAATGGCCAATCACACTCAGCTGGCTTGGACAGAGAGCTGAGCCACAAACCTTTGTTTTCATTCTTTCTTTTTCTATTCTTAGCCAGCCTTCTAATGAAATCCTTTCTTCTATTCTTTTAGTATAGTTTTTATATATATATATATATATATATCATAAAATAATAAATCAAGCCTTCTGAAACATGGAGTCAGACCCTCGTCTCTTCCCTCATCCTCAGACCCCTGTGAACACCATCACAGTTTCACACCCTTCCCCATCAACCTTTCAGGCTGAAGCAGTGCAGTGATGGACAAGCAAAAGAGAAGGTGGAAACCCCCTGGGATTAAGGGCTGAAGTTTCCCCAAATGTTTCCTTAATTGTTTCCTAAACAGAGAGAGGACAGAAGAAGATACATCCTATCATAATCATTAAAATTAACCTCAAGGATACAATACCTCAAACATTTTGTTCTCCTCCAGTTTTGCTCTTCCATCACTTGGTTTTCCCTCTTTTTCATCCTCTGTCAGAGCTCTTTCCGGACTGAAATGTTCAGAAATGAGAGAGATCTCAGACACTTCAGCACAGTCACAAACACACTGCCTTGTGACAGTGCCAAAACAAGCAGCTCCTTTTCCCTCTGAATGAGGGAGATGCCCAAATGACCACCAGCAAAGTGAGGGCAAATCCCAATCCAAAGGCCAGTGGTCACTCAGGGATAATACAAATAATTCTTGGAAGAGACACAAATTAATATTTTTGTTTCCTCACAGCTGGAAAGGACAAAATAGATTTATTTGTGGTGGCACCTGGATCACACAATGTGCCTCTCAACACATTGAGATTTGGGCAAGAAGAAACAGCAACAGGATGCAGGACTTGATACCTTTTTTCTCCACAATTCCCACAAAAGTGACCCCTTTTTATAACTCTTCAATCACCACGAAAAAACCCAGCCTTCAGACAGTGACCATAAACACACACCACAAAGAGCTCAAAGTGGGACATTTGCAGGGTGAAATTCAGAATGGACCTTGCCTTGCCTTGGACCTAGAACCAGGTGCCCCAGTTTGAGAGCCTCATAACTCTCCCTGTTTAGAGGTTTCAGTAGGAATAGAGAGTGTAATTTTTTAAAATCTTCCCCCCAGATATGTTTTAGAATGAAAATCTTAGGAACCACAAGTGCTGGCAAAGAAAAGCATCATCTCTGCTGTCTTGGTCATGAAATATATGAAATTTCTTTATATTTACTGAGTGTTACAATATTCAATTCCTAACCCTAATCAGCTGTGGGGCTAGAAGAAGTTTGAGGGAGAGGAAAGGAAATTACCTGGATTTGGCAAAGGGGAAAATCTTCTGTTTCTAGAATAAAGCAGAGGAAAGCCTTCAGCCACTGTGCTTTTCTCAGCAGTCAAGCTTTCATACAAGGCCTCAACTGTCAACCAGCATTTAAATAAATATTTCTCTAGAAAGCCCAGAAGTATTTTATGTTTGGAATAGTCATCAGAAAAGGATATTTCATCTCCTTTGCAGGACAGGGAATGCACATATTGACAAACTATCCAGGGATAATAAAATAGTGCTGGTGTTGGACCAATGGAGCTACAGGTCAGCATGGAAGCTATTACAGAAAGGAGAGGAGGAGGAAGTTTTTAAAATTTAAATAAAGTTTTCCCAGCCTGCCATAAAGTGAGACTGCAGCCAAGCCAGAGAACCTCTGTGCAAATCACACAGAGATAAATATGTTTGGGAAGCTGTGCTATTTCCCAGGCAGTGGGATGGCTTTGCAAGCCAGGACCTGAAACTGGAGTCTGACATCTCACACAGAGTTCCAGCAGGGCCAGAGCTGATGGCCAGGACATGGACACCTCCTGGCACGGGGTGATGAGCTCTCCAAATGTGCTGCCAAGCCAAGCAGCCTGGCTTAGTTTTGCTTTTACATCCTCACAGAGGGATCACCAGCACCAGCTCACCCTTGGCAGGAAATTCCAGAACATTGCAGTAGATTTTTTCCTCCAAAAATTCACATTCTTGATATTGGTGCTTAACACTTGGTCCACCACCACGATCCATCCAGCTGGTGTTATCACTTCCTTACATTTCTGCAGTGGAAATCAAGGGAGCTGACTCTTCCCACTGGTATGTTTGGGAATCTCATTAGTCTTTGTGTCCCCTCTGCAATTTCTTATTTATTTTTTGAGAGTCTTCACAGACAGCACACAGAGAAATTCTTGGCAGGTAAGAAATACAGATATTAGAAGTTTTCAAGACGCTTACCTTGTGTTTTTGAGGCTCTGCCTTAGGTGCTAGGAAAGATATTTATGAACAGATATTAATGTTAAAGTCACTGCACTTTTAGGTGCAAAACTCAGCTTCAGCTGGGATCCTCAGCATGCAGGCACACATTCCCCATGGACATCCCCCATGTCCTACAGCACTATCCCTCTGCTTTTTGAGCATTGTTAAAATTATGCTAAAATATGTGAAAAACATGCAGGGGGCTGCAGCCCCAAGCCTGACTGGCCACATTTTCAGGGATCTGTGAAATCCCAGGGGGATGTGGCAGTTCCCCCACAAGGGATTTGCTTGGCTCCTTTCCCACTGGGAGATAAAACCCATGCACATGGCAGAAATGACCTTCCCAAAGCTCCCATAACTTCCCAAACCTTCCAAGCCTGGAAAATGCAAAAGCAGAGCAGTGGCACCTTTGACAGAGAAAATTATACTGGGAAAAGATATTGATGGACCTGGAAAAGTCTCCTAGTCTTTGCCCTTCTGTTCCCAAGAAGATGGTGAGGTTTGCCTCACTACCTTCTTTTATTCTCCTCTACATCGGTCATGTCTTATGATATTCCCCACTGAGTTTTACTATAAGCATCACTTTACTCCAGAATTTTAACATTTTTTGTCATTGCCCCAGAGTCTTCACATTGCACAGGGGGACAGGACACTCATACCTGTTCTCCCAGACCATTGCGCAGCTGCTTTTCTCAACAAGAAACTGTATTATTTCCTATTATTTCCTATTTTAAAGGCTTTTTTTCCCAGCTAGCACGTAATTCACCTCCCAGTGCTGCCTTTCAAAGTACCTTCAATGACACTCAAGGTTGTGGTGTCCCCAGACTGATTCAGGTACATTGGGGCTTCTTCATAATTATTCTGCTCTTCAAGCTGAGCACTGAGAAGATGAAAAAGAGAGAAAAGATATTTTTTTTTTCCTGTTCCATTTAGTAGTATGAACAAAAGTTATTCATCTTAGGGACAAGGAAATCAAGAGCTTTGATAGTGAGCCTACAAAAAAGCAAGGTGAAATCAGGGATTCCTCGGAGGGAGAGGAGACCTGTGGCAGATACAGGGCTCAGCTGAACCTTCCCACTGCTCATCCTTTGGGAGGCCAGGCTGCATTCAGAGGGCTCAAAGCACATCAGGAGACTTCCTACCAGGGTTAGAGCCTCCTGCCTACAGCAATCCTTCAAGCAGAAATAGAAAAAAACAAAAACCAAAAACCAGAAAACAAAACAAGGAAATCGAAGCGCAGCATTTTTCAAGCCTACTCAGGTACTTTGAAATTGATAAGCATTCCCAGTTGAACTCTTTGGCACGTGGGTTCTCATGGAAAGGATCATTTAAAGGTGCTGTTCCTGAGCTTATCAAGCCACGCACTCCATGCCAGCACTGTGAGTGGCACGTGCCAGCCATGGGAGGAAGGGAAGCACCACAGCTCCAGCACCCCACAGCCCCAATGCTGGGCTCCCCAGCCCCAGTTCCCACCTCCCCATTCTCCTTTTTCCTTTCCTCCTCCAGAAATTCACATTAGAGCAATCTGGGAGAAGATGGAGGGGTAAAACCCCAGCATTCCTGAATTACCCAGGCGAATCCACCGGCCCTTCCCCTCCGCCCACAGTGAGGGAATTTTTGGCATTTTAGGAATGCACCAGGAAGCAGCAAAAGCACAAGACAACGCTTGTAACACACGTGGGGGACAGGGTAAGGTGGGGAAAGAGCAGAAGGGAGAATTCTAGCAGGAACTTCCTCCTTCTAACAGTAAAAGCCCTCAGGGAGGGTCTGTTTTTCCTGAATCACCTTGCTGTCACCACTCAGCTTCAACAGAGAAAGGACGAGGGGGAAACCTGAGCACAAGGAACAAGAAATTCAAGGTGCACTTTGACAGCAGTGGAATCAGAGAAGGAAAAGCCCCTAAAGTGAAGCAGGGGGCTGTGCTGATGGCAGGGGTGTCCCCTGCAGCCCCCAGCCACCCTTGTGTCCCATAGAGTGCTCCTCATCCCACACAGCCCAGGAATTGCCAGCACCACAAACTGTGCCAGCGTCTCCAAGAGACCACACTCCATTCCAGGTGAGGCTTCGAGGAGGGGAATTCCTGTCCCCACACTGCTGTTATTTTGCTTTTATGCCAGAGTTATTTAAGTAATTCCCCCTGTTATCACACAGTTAATATTTAACAAGTGACCTACTGTAAGGACCATATCACAAGTGTTGGAGCAGGACAGCTAACCCTGCTGCATTGCATTGCCAGAACAGCTTTGGAGGAGGTTATTTTTTGACCAGTTCTCTTCTGACAAGCACAGGTTAAAAGTTAACACCAGCCCACACTGGCAGGGGCACCTCATGATGTCAAGAACAACTTGCTGTGATAGCTGGAGGAGTTGTTTGGGCACAGAAAGTATTTTAGGAATTCCCCTCTCTTTGCTTTGGTGCAGCTGATCCATTTCCCCTTTCTACACCTACAACAAAACCTGTGTATGAATATTTTCCCCCCACTTTTGCTGCTCTTGTACAAATCCCAGGCTGCTGCACAGCCACAAGTCAGAGACCAGAAAAGTCAGGATCTTCCTGCATACAAAAATAATTGTGTCTGCAAGATTTTTGAGCTGTTTCAGACAAACTCAAGTGATTTTGGACCACCTCACCTCAGCTGTGGAGGCAGCTGAAGGGCTGGGATAGGCAGGGAGGGCGGTGGCTCCTGTGCCCTGTTGTGCTGGCTGCACAAACACAGCATCACAGAATTGTACAGGAATAAAAATTCCTTTGCTGCTGGCAAAGAAACCCCCAACACCTTCTGGCTATGCCAGGGCTTTGTTTCAGCAACAACAGTTTCCAAAAGCATTTCTGTTCTAAAATCACAAAAGTTGAGTACACAGCAAACAGGAAGCAAAACTCACACACAGGGTGGCGGTGATGACTGTGCAACTAAAGCAGTGGCAGAATTCTACTCCCCACCAGCTAAACCAGACCTAAAGACATGGATATGGCTCTCCATGAGGTTTTAAGAGCCCTCAAGAGAAAAGAAGGATGAAGTTTTCTCCATTAGGAGAGGGCCCTCCCAGCCACATTTGAGCTTGCCATGTAGCTCCATCACACACAGAATCCTAGGATGGGTTGGGAAGGAGCCTTAAAGATGATCCAGTTCCAAACCCTCCCTCTCCCACAAGCAGGGACAACCTCCAGTAGATCAGGCTGCTCAGGATCACATCCAGCCTGGCCTTGCACTTTCCCCTGCCTTGAGCAGCCCCTGGAGCAAGCTGCTCATCCAGGATGGGCCATTCCCTCCAGGCTGAAGGGAAATGGGATGGGGATGCTCCCATTGATGCCTCATGTTTTAGCTTTTCTATTTTTCAGATTCTGTGCTGCTTTAGTGTGTGGGTCTGAGCTTCACATGAGGGAAGGTGAGCTCTGTGCACAGAGCAGGGAGACAAAACAATTCCTGCTCCAGCTGGGCACCAAGGACAAATGATCCAAATCTCAGCCCAGGAGCACAAACACCATGGGCTGGAGAGAGAAAAACAAGCAGGGTGGGACTGCCTGGGCTAAAGCTGGAATGGGACAATGAACTGCAAGGTGCAAATGGAGCAGAACTGATCCCAGGGACAGAGCCCGTGCCCCTCGGGCATTTTGGGGCCATTTTGGTTCATCTTGGGTGCAGCCCTGGCTGGGCTCTGGTGCTGCCCAAGGTGCATCCATTGAGGAGATCCTTGGAATAAATCCCTGCTCTATTCTGTCACTCTGTCCAGCCTCTAGATCAATCTTCACAGGGCATCCCCACCCCCTGTGAGGCACACCTTGCCTCTGCCCAGGCTCACCTTTCAGGGGTCAGGTAATCCTCTTCTGCAGCAGCTGCACACAAAGAACAGAGCATTAGTGATGGAAGGCAAGCCCAGGATCCTCCAGAGCACACGGGAGGGGTGACAGGGACAGCCCTTCCAGGGACAGCCCTTCCTGCTGCACACCAAGGCAGCCGTGACACAGCACTGCCAGCACAAACTGGGCACCTGCCTCTGTTCATTTGGCATTATTATTTCACATTTCCCGCCTACAACCTCAGGCTTTCTAGAGACAGATAATATTGGGAGGGCATGGAGATGATGGCATATAAATATAACTAGTTCCCCCCATCAGATTAGTATATTTAGAAAAGTCAGACTAGAAAACAGTGTCAATGAAAAACTCCCTCTCGTTCTTATCAAAGCCAGGGCACACAAATAAGAGCTGGCACTGTAAAGCCAAAGAGGCTTTAGCAGAGCCCTTCTTACAAAAGCAGCTCCCTTTGAATTCATCAAAAGTTGTGCCTAAAGATCTGGCTGTAATTAAGGCTGTATCTATAAAGAAACACCACTTAGCAGCTTACTAAGTGCTCCAGAATATTCTATTATGCGACATCAATAGGGTTTTATTATGGGAAACTGAACTTTTGCATTTCTTGATGTCGGAACACTTAACGACATTGCCCTCTGTTGTATTTAAAACAGAAGTGGGGGGGATTAGCAGACTGTTCTCTAGCAATTTTATTGTGCCTTCCCACAGTTGTGCGCTCCAGAGTGGAGGCATTTCCCATTGAAGGGGAGTGATAAAGATCAGCTGGGCTCACAGGCACTGCTGCTGCTGCTGCTTTACAGCCAGCTGTAAACTGCTCTCAGCACGCTGCACTTGGGAGGGAGCCGGATTTCTGGAAAACCAGATCCCTTCTCCAGATTAAGAGCAAAAATCAGCCCCACTGAAACTGCTGGGCTCTTATTAATGTTTGAGGAAGAAGTTATAAACGAGTAACAATGTCTGATTTCTGTGCACTGGAAATCAGCTGTCAATAAACTGCTCATTTTAATTCATTTTCTATAAAACAGATCTAGGGGGGAAAAAAATACTAAATATCTCTTACTTGTTTCATTTCCTCTGTGGAGCAAAGGCATGATGCTTTGGAAAGCACTGAGATCAACCTTTGGGGGTCTTGGAGGCTTCCCAGGGGCAGGACCCAGGGATGCAGCTGAAGGCAGAGGTTTAATCCTTGGCCACTTGCTCCCAGGGCTGTCATTCCATTTTCCTGCTCCAGGCTGGCAGAAGGGAGGTTCTGACTCTGCTCCAGAGAAGCACAAGGACAGGCAGCAATTAGCCCTGATTTAAGCAAAAATCCACACAAGATCATTAGCTGTTGTACTGACATTTCTAATCAGCTCTGCCTCCTCCATCACCACACCACCAGAATGGCAGGACAAGTGGAAATGCCCATTTTTACAGATTTTTACCACATGAACCATGTTGGGGTCTCAGCTCTTGACAGCTCCCTTCCTCTGGATTGTAAAATACCAGCCCAATTTTCTGCCCTGGTAACAGTTTAATCCAGCAGGATTTAGGGCTGTGGCTGTTTGCAGTGCTCAGTCCAGGTGAGGTGGCTTTCCTGGGTAAACAAAGACTTAAGGTTTTCAGTGCCCTATCACCCAGTTACCTCAGCAAGGCGAGCTTCACAGCCTCTGAGTCTCCCAGCAGCATTTTCTCTAAGAAATATCTTCTCAGATCTTAAATATGACCTTATGCAAAGCTGGGAGGGTGCAGAGGTGGTGGTGGTGGTGGGGATTCAGGTTTAAGCTCTTTTAATTAGAATTAAAGTGTCTGTGCAGACCAGCCTTTCACATCTGTGTGAAGTCACATTTGCCTTGGGAATGCAAATGTCCAAGGCACACCAAAATTAAGATAGTTTCCTGTTTTCAATTTTCAACCTACCCTCAAAATGTGAGCAATTTCTTAGAGTGAGTTTTTAAAAAAATTGTTGGATATGGGGAATCCTCCCCTTACCCAAGCAGAGCAGCAGTTTGAGACCCATTTCTTATCTTCAAGACCTCCAGAGCAAGCACAGAGCATTCTAATGGGCCAGCCTGGCCTCTTGTTTGAGGGTCCCAACCCTCAGGAGCTTTTCCCTCCTGCTGCCATACCCTGCACTTCCAGATCACCTATACACTCATATATCTCCATATTCAGTGTTTAGAATACACCTTTCCATACCAGCCCTTCACCTCTGTGTGAAGTCACATTTACCTTGGGATTGCAAATGGCCAAGGCACACCAAAAACTAAGATGGTCTCCTGTCCTCAATCTTCATCCTACTCTCAATATATGGATAATTTCTTAGAGTGAGGTTTTAAAATAAATGTTGGATATGGGGAATCCTCCCCCTACCCAAGAAGAGCAGCAGTTTGAGACCCATTTCTTGCCTCCAGAGCAAGTACAGAGCATTCCAATGGGCCAGCTTGGCCTCTTGTTTGAAGATCCCAACCCTCAGGATGCAGAGCCTCTGCTGCTGCCATACCCTGCACTTCCAGATCACCTATACACTCACGTATTTCTACATTTGGTGTTTATAATACACCTTTCCATACCTTTCTGGAGCTGAGGCGAGTGTCTGGGTGCACGATAACCTGGCAGGCAGAACGCAGGTGCCACCACACCCTCAGCCCCTGCTCCATCAGAGCTCCTGTGTCCTCTGGGAGCCTGAGGAAGGGCAATCCCTCTGCCATGCACAGCATCCTTCCTCTGGGCACGCCAGTCCAGCACAGGGGAGCTCCCAGAGGCTGCCATCCTGGCACTGCCTGATGCAGCAGAAGCTGCGTTGGCCGCCCGATGTGTTGGACTTGTTTTCTCCTTGCGGGATAACGTCTCTTCCCAGATCTGTAGGACGTGCTGGAAAGAATCTGGGAGCTGAGGGTCTTCTGGAGCTGTTTGGCTTGATCCTTGCTGGGCAGTGGCACAGGGGAGCAGAGGATTTTCTGAGCTGCTCTTGGGAGGACCCAGCCCTTTCTCTGCGGTGCTGTCCTTGCGCTCCTTGCTGTGCCCCATCTGCTCCCTGTCACCCCCAGGCTGTGCCAAAGGGCTGTGCTGGGTGAGCACAGGGGCTTGGGAGGTGGGATGGGCAGGTTTGGGCACTTTCACCTCTCTCTTAGGCAGGGGCAGAGGGCTGGAGGTGCTCCCTGCAGAGTCAGGTTTGGGGATGATCTCCTTGGGAGGTTTCTGCTCCGGCTTGTTGGCCGAGTTGGAGTCATTCTGAAATCTTGCTCGGAGGGCTTTGAAATCAGTCACACCTTCCTGGGTGAGGGGAGAGAGGAGAGCACAGAGCAGCTGCTTACAGAGGTGGCAACATGCAATTTAAACAGTCATCCTGTTTTCAGAGAGAAACAGGCTGCACACTCAGCCTTGGTCACCAAGGACATGCCGATCCTGCTGAAAATTTAAAAGCAGCAGAGGAGAATTTGCTCTTTCAAGGGATCCTCCAAAGGCTCACAAATCACTTCTGGTGAAGACAAAAGAGCTGAAAACAGGGGGAAAATGCAGGAGCACAGCATGAAAACCAAGCAGGAGCAGCGTGGCCAGGGGAAATGCCTCCTTCTCCCCAGTGATGGAGAATTTCCCTCGGGAGGATCTGGCAAACCCTGAATTGAATGTTAAAGCTTTCCTGGCAGGGGTGCTGCAATGCTGTTTATACACCTGCTGGGTATGAAAGCTGCACTATATTTTCAGTACACAAGCACCAAGCAGGGGAGAGGCCAGTGCTGCTGCAGAGATGTCCAATCCATCCCCACCCTCCTTGAGAAAACCACCATGAGAAGAGAAGCACCAAATATCCTCCTTGGTGCTGCACTCCTAATAACCTCTGGGACAAAATGCTCTTCCTCCAGGGTGCTGGTTCAGCTCAGGGTCCCTCAGGTCATCCAGGACTCTTTGGGTGCCTCTCCCCTTGTCTTTAATGCCACTCCAGGAAACAGAACACACAAAACCCAAACAGAGCATCTCCCACTGTGGGTGATGGATGCTGGCCATGACACTCTGCCCCTCTCCCACACAGTTACCAGACTCCAGGTTCTTGAAGAAAAGCAGCAAATCAGTGATAGTGCAGTTTAAAAGAGCACTCAGAGAACATTTTGTTTCAGTCCCTCACTCCCCTGCATCCCACGCTGGAGAAAAGGGAGCACAATTTTTGCCTGCAGTGTCGTGGCTTAAATTCAGCCCTGAACTGAACTAGGGAGAAAATATGAAGAAAAATTTATGAGCTACTTAAGTCCTTGAACTGCTCTATAACTTTTTATATGCCATGATTACATTAGGTGCTCTGCTCTGGCAGCTCAGTTCAGCGCAAGGCTTCACGAGAACCTGTCTAATGAGGAAATTGGAAAAAATTATCTAGGACAGAACTTCGTTATTCTGAAAAAAGCTCCAGCCTTAAGTGTTAAGACAGAACAGATGAATAGCATACTGAGGTTTTATTGCATTTAATTGCACGATTTATTAAACACTGACAATTTCTCTTGAATAACCCCTTTCACTGACTTTATTACTTTCACAGGGTAGTACATGATGTAAAGAACCAGCCCTTGGGGGAGAGGTTTGAATTGCTCCAATTATATTTCATATTAGTGGTCAGCAGCCTGATGCTGTGTGAGCTGCCCAGACAGGCTAATCTAGCAGAGAGCCTTGGGAATGGGAGCTTCCAGAGGCACACAGAGGATGAATCAGGTTTGGGGGGGAAAAAAATTGAAAAAAAAATCCCTCCAGTGATGCCAGACAGGAAATAAAGCAGCGAGCTGCCCTAATGCAATTGCAGGGAGCTGTGGCACGTGCTGCAGCAGTGGTTGAAGAGTTCAGAGCTGTTTACCTCCCCACGCTGATTTTCTTTACCGGAGCAAACAATTCCTCATCAGCGCCGTCAGAGACAAAGAAAAGAGAAAGGAGAAGTACCTGATTGTCTCAGTGTGCCTCAGGTGAGGCAGACATGGGGATTTTGGTCAGGTCTCTCCCTGGCACTGGCTGTGACAGAAATGGGCTGTGACAGTCAGGAGCTTGGCACTAAGTTTGATTAAAGTGGGATGGATAGGGGCTTTCATTCCCCCCCTCAAATTGTTATTCTTCTTGCCTTGAAACGGCAGCTTCAGCTGATTTGGCTAATTAAGAGGGAGATTATCTGTGCTCAATGCCCCTCACTAGGATGTGGTTCCCCCAGAGTGCAGCCTGATGGATGCTCTCAGAAAAAGGGACAAGTATGGCCCCAAACACAGAGAACTGCTGGGGTTAAATTGCCACCTCCTGCACACCCATACCCAGCTGGGCAATCCATCCCTCCCCAAAAAATCTCCTGAAAATGCTGTTTGCTTGCACAGGGCCCAGCTTAGCCAGACCCTCCAAGGTGCAGTGAGTTCTCCCAGTCTCTGTAGGGATAATTCTCCACCAGAGCCGGGGCTGTTTCAAACCACAAAGCCATCCAAGCAGCTCTCCTGTTTGATCCACACACCTTCAGGGAGATGCTCAGCCTAAACACGGAGCTGGGCAGGTCACACGTGGAGCCCCAGGGTCCCAGGGAGGGCTCAGGCCCACTGAAAATCAGAGCAGCGGACAAGCAGGGAGAATAAACTCATAAATTTAAAGGCCTGCCAAAAGCTCACAATGTGCATTACAGCTACATCTGGCCAAATAATTGACTGTGAATAATGCTACATTTGGCAAAAGCCCCTGCAAAGATGAGAGGGGAAGAGAGAGAAAAAAGGAAACAAACGTCCACTGGCCGGAAAGCTGTGAGGAGTCAGGGGACAGAAGCATTACAGAGTTAAGGGGCAGAGAAACTTCCCATATTTTCTCCCTAAAAATAAAGTGCTCTCCTAACATCAAGATCAGCCTAGGAAGCAGAATAAAGCTCAGCTTAAGCCTGTGATAAGGGTGGCTTTTAGCAGGAGGTTTGTGCTGATAGTTTGGATTAAACAAAAGGAATCTGAATTGCAGAATCCCAGAATGGTTTGGATTGCAAAGGACTTTAAAGATCAATTTCTTCCCACCCCTTGCCATGAGCACACCCAACACTGACCAGGTTGCTCATAGCCCCATCCAATCTGGCCTGGGACACTTACAGGGATGGGGCAGCCCCAGCTTCTCTGACCAGCCTCTTCCGGGGCCTCTCCACCCTCCAAGTGAAGAATTTCTTCCCAATATCTGATCTAACCCTGCCCTCTGTCAGTTTGAAGCCATCCCTCTTATTCTGTCATTCCAGGGCTTTGTCAGAAGTCTCCAGCTCCCCTGCAACTCCTTCAGGTACTGAAATGCTGCAATAAAGTCCTCCCAAAGCCTTCTCTTCTCAATTAATTAACTAAATCGAACTAATCCTCATTAGTTTCCTGTAGCTGCTTTTCTAAAAGGAATCAACCCAGGAAAATAAACCCCAAATAAACCCCATTCAAGACGTGGCACGCTGGACAGCCGAGAGGAAGCACTGCCTGTTCCCCTGCTGGAATTCCTCTGGCTTGTTCCATCCTTTATCTTGATTCCCCAGGGAGCTGTGGTGGGTAAATGTTTAATCTGTGCTGCCCTCTGCCCTGGCGTGGGGCTGCTGGAGCCAGGCCAGGCACCCCGGACAGGCTGAGCAGAGCACACTGCAGATACCATCGACTCATTAACCACCAGCTTCTCCCAAAGTAAACCAATAAACCCAACTCAGCTTTTTGTTACAGCAAGAGGCACAACTGCAGTGTCAGAGTGAGAGGGGAAGACAGCAGTGCTGGGAGCCCCTTTTTGGGGCAGCAAAGCAGTTTTTGTGTGGTCTGCACACAGAGCAATGAGAGAACACCTCACTCCCTGGATTAGCTCCATGGAGAGAACAACCCCAAGCCATGGCTCAGCAGCAGAAAACCGAGCAGAAATCCTTCCCCCGGGCCAGCTGCACAAGAGACAGAGCCCCAGCAGTTACCAGGTCCATCCCTCGCTGCTCCAGGCCAGCTCCAGGGTTCATTCAGGCCAGCATGCTCCGTGTGCCCTCCTGCTCTGCTGCTCTGCTCCAGCGCAGCCAAGCCAGCCCAGCCCAACCCAGGCGGAGCCAGTCCCGAACACCAAACACACCTGGGCTGAGCCTGGCTCTGCCCCCGGGGCGGGGAGAGCCTCACCTGGGCTGGGCTGAGCCACAAATGACAGCACAGCACAGCCTCATCCGTGCCCTTTAAAGTGCACTGCAGTCCAAACCATTCTGGGATTCTGTGGATCAGATTCCTTTTGGTTAGTCTAAGGTATCAGCACAAACCTCCTCCTACCCTTATCACAGGCTTAAGCTGAGCTTTATTCTGCTTCCTAGACCACGGCAGGCTTGGCATGGAAAGGGATGGGAAAGGCACAGGTCAGGTTTGGTGAGGGAAAGGGATGGGAAAGGGACAGGTCAGGTTTAGTTTGCTTTTTGAGGGAAAGAATGACATCCGTGCCCTCACAGCACAGTCTGTGTCCATGTGATGCCCATGTCTGTGGAAATTTATGGGATCTCTGAGTGGTTTGGTAAGAAGGAACAGTAAAGATTGTCCAGTTCCAACCCCCACAGCGTGTTCTCAGGTCCCTTCCCACACTTGGTAGGCAAAACTGAGCAGAGATGAGGATTCCTACAATGTCTAGCAGTAATTCTCACCCCAAATTTCAGGTCTCCCCATAGGTGACACCCACCTGTGACCATGTTCACAGGGGTTTCCAGATGAGGGAAGAGATGAGGATCTGACTCCATGTTTCAGAAGGCTTGATTTATTATTTTATCATATCTATTACATTAAAACTATACTAAAAGAATAGAAGAAAGGATTTCATCAGAAGGCTGGCTAAGAATAGAATAGCAAAGAATGATAACAACGGCTCTGTCTCAGACTCTCTGTCTGAGCCAGCTGACTGTGATTGGCCATTAACTAGAAACATCCAACATGGGCCAATCACAGATGCACCTGTTGCATTCCACAGCAGCAGATAATCAATGTTTACATTTTGTACCTGAGGCCTCTCAGCTTCTCAGGAGGAAATATCCTAAGGAAAGGATTTTCCATAAAAGATGTCTGTGACATCCACCCTTCTGCACCAAGCCAGCCTGCACCCTGCTCTTCCCCACAGGGACCTCAGAGTGATTAAATCAGACATTTCCCCAGAGGAACCAAGAGTTTCCTTCATCTCTGGACAGCAGAGCCCAGCAAACCCAGCCATCCCTGCTGCAGCTCCTCTCCATGGAGAGACGTCCCTCAGGACAGCCCAGTTAAATTAGGGCAAACAAGGCTTCTCCTATCACTGGGTGTTTCTGCCCTGGAGAACAGAGTGAAAGCATCTGTCCAAACACTGAGTCCATGTTTTTACAGAGCATGTCTCCCAGGAAAAGTACGGCTGGTTAGCTTGGCGAGAACAGAGCTGAAAGCCTCAGGACTTGCTTTTTCCCTCTGGTAACTGGTCAAATATTATTTCATCTCTCTCTGCAAGAGAGCTTGGTGTTTTCCTTGGAGCAGGGGCAGCTGCTGCACGGAGCCTGGGTGCTGGTGGCAGTCAGAGGTGACTGATGATGGGGCTGGGAGGGCAGGACCTGAGCCTGATCCCACACACCAACACTCAGCCCCTCTCCTAGAGATCATTCCCAATAAGATGCCTGGAAAATAAACTTTAAAATCATCCAATTCCACTGCCCTGCCATGGGCAGGGACATCTTCCAGTATTGCAGGTTCCTCCAAGCCCTGTCCAGCCTGGCCTTGGACACTTCCAGGGATCCAGGGGCAGCCACAGCTACCCTGGGCAACCTGTGCCAGGGCCTCACCACTTTTGGTAGTGAGAATGTTGAAAATATGGTGAAATATGAGAATGGTGAAAATATGCAGAGAATATTTTTTTCCTAATATCTACCCCAATAAACCTGCCCTCTTTCACTTTGAAGCCATTTCCCTCTGTCTTAGCCCCCTCTGCACATGGACATTGAACCAACCCTTGCCTTGAGCATCCCCAATGCCTCCAGGAACTGATCCTGCCTTCCAGAGCCAAATGTAAGGGGAGCTGGAAAATAACAGGAAGAGAAACTGAGGGAAAGAAAAAGGCTTATTTGTCAGGGACATGACTGGAAGCATGAGTCTGGCTCCTCACCACATGAAAAGCCCTGCTGCTGCTGCTGCCTGGAGGTCTTGGAGAAGAAAGGGGGATCCTGCTGAGCTGGAAGCTGGCAGGGAAGTCTCCCAGGGCAGTGCTGGAGTCCCAGCACGATGGGAATCAATGCCAGCTTTGTGCACAGGTAGCTGGGGAGGATTTATGACCCGCCCAGTGGTGTGAACGCACGCCATGAATTAAAGCACTGTTGGGGAATCAGGAGGTTCTGACTTCAGAGCTGCAGTCCCGAGGAAAAGGACAGGGTAGATTCCTCTAAATGCACTCTAAAATTTAAAGTGAAATGCCAGAAGTTTCTTTAAAACATGTATTTTGTGAGTGCTGGCCCCATCAGGGCTGCCATAAACCATACTGGGCTACAAAACTGCACAGGGGGCACAGGGAGTGGTGGGAACACCAAACACTGCACAAGGGGAAGAAAAATCTGTTTTTGGTGTCCCAGAAAAGAGAGTGACCCCTCCTTCAGGCAGAACCTTGGGGCTTGCATCTCAGAGGCACCAACCCAGGATGGGAATTCCCAGTTTAATTCCCAATGGGAACAAACCCAAACATCACTACTGAGAGGAGCAGCCCCAAACACTCCCTGCACATGCACAGCCTCCCCAGAACAAACCATTTCAGCCTGTTTAGGTTTAAATTTCATTTTTTGGGGTTTTTTCATTTTTTGTGGGTTTTTTTCCCCCTGCAGTGAAGCATTTAGTACATTATGTATTTGCATCAGCCTGACTTTTCTTCCCTGAATTATTCTTTTCAGCTACTTAGTGATGCAGTTTGTATAGAAGTCTGTTATAGAGATTTGGGAATTTTTTTTCAACATTTTTATCCTTTTTGGATTTTACAGACGTGCTGCTAGAAGCCAAGAACAACAGCAGATCTTCAGAATTTATTCTTAATATTACTCTTAATATTATAGTTTCCTAATATTCCTAATATTCTTAATATTATTCTTAATATTCTAATTTCTTAATATTCTTAATATTCTTAATACTATTCTTAATATTCTAATTTCTTAATATTCCTGATATTCCTAATATTCTTAATATTCTAAATTTATTCTTAATATTATTCTTAATATTTCAGCTTATTCTTAACATTTCTTAATATTCTTATTTTTAATATTTCAGCTTTTTAGGAAGGTAGGTCAGTGTGCCTGGTGAAGATGAGGCAAATTTTGGGGCAATACAGTCTTTTTTGCAATATAACAAAATGTAGGTATTGCCCATGACATAACTGGTGATAACATCAGTGTCAAGATATTTTAGATTGGGGATGGTCTGACAAGTTGTTTTCCTTTGTCACAGCTACTGGCCCCACATCAACACTGGGAAAAGGCCGTAGGGTCCATATTGCTGAAAAAAACCACCTCAAATGCCCCAAAAATAGGGGGAAATGGAAAGCAGACACAGCCTTGTGCTAGGGAAGGATTTGGCTCGGGTTTAGTGCCTTATTCTGTCCCCAGGAGGGCCAGGACACTTCCCCCAGAACATTTCATGGAATTCTGGAATGGTTTGGGTTGGAAAGAATGCTAAAATTCCCATCCCTGCCATGGGCAAGGAGGAGGATGGCTGGAATCTCATCCTTTTCCTGCCGGGAGGTCATATCGTGGTTTTCCAGCAGAGGGGGAAATAGGATCACTTGTTCCAGCGCCGAGCTGCTTGCTCTGTCTTTCACTCCCGGCAGGAACGAGGGGTTTAGGAAAACGCAGCATTATTGATCCTTCCATTCCAAAACCCAACTCTTGCTGCGGCTGTTTAGGAGCCCAGGGAGGTACCCACATCAAAAGTTTGAGTCAGCCCCATCAACGCACTGTAGGACCCAAGAAAATGAATTTAAAAGCCTTGCAAAGTGTCAGGTATTTTCTCTGCCCAAGCCACGAGGTTGTCTCTGCAGTGTGGCCCTGACCCCACATTTAAGTGCATTTCTTTTAGCAATATAGCCAATGTACCTTTTTTTAGAAATATAGCCAATGTAATCCCCTGTGTGCTCAAAGCCAGGGGTTTACTCTGGTGGAAGATCCCTTCCCAGAGCAGTTCTTGTGTTGGAACCCAGGAAATTCCTCTGGCTGCCCTGGAGGGCTCCAGCGGACTCAGAGGCCTCAGCACAGAGCCCAAGGCCCCTGTGCCTTTGATTTCGACCTGTGGAAAAAATTACCAACCTTTATAGGAAGAATTACAAGTGAAGAAAGTTTCAGTAGAATGATAGTGAATTTATCACGGGGTGAAAAATAGATTTTTGGGGTTTTTAGAATGAGGGTTTAGGGGGAAAGATGGAGGAATCGGCATGTCCAGCCTTTCTCCTTCTTCTTCTTGGCCTCCGTCTTCTGCTGTGATGTTGGCACTTTCGGATTGGTTTAGAGTAGAAGCTCAGTGTCTAACATAGGTGATAGGTATTGGGAAGTAATTGTAAATATTGTATATGTAGTTTTTTGAATGAAAAGATAACATCACCCCCTGGGGGAGGGCAGAGTGCCTCTGTCTGTTGCAGACGTCTTTTATGGAAAATCCTTTTTTAAGGATTTTTCCTCCTGAGAAGTTGAGAGGCCTCAGGAACAAAATGTAAACATTGGTTATCTGCTGGTGTGGAAAGCAACAAGTGCATCTGAGATTGGCCCATGTCAAATGTTTGCAATTAATGGCTAATCACAGATCAGCTGGCTCAGACAGAGAGTCCAAGACACAGCCTTTGTTATCATTCTTTCCTATTCTATTCTTATCTGCCCTGATTTTAGATATGATTTTAGAGTTGCGAGTGAGGAATTGTGTGCGTTTTGATTCAAGGGTTCTTCAGTGTTGGGGAAAGAGCTCTGTGGTGGAACAGCCACAAAGTGAGGATATGAGCTCACAGACCTTTTCCCATGCTCCTGAAGTCTCCATGGCTCATCCTCCTGGAGGTGACTCCATCACCATGGACAGCACAGCCAGCACTGCAAGCCAGAGGTCCAGAGGCTTAATTCAGGTTTGGAGTGAAGGATCCAACACAAACATTTCAGACACATCCAATTCAAAACGTTCTAAATGGAACCATAGCTTTTATATGTACATATATATATATGTAACTCACTTTTGGAACACATCACCTCTGAGAAAGGCTCTTTAATTTCACCTCTAACGTGGAGTGCCTTGCTGGCTGCTTAAATCTCTCCCCCAGACGACCTCACCTATCAGGGAGAAATTGGTGTTGTGCCTGATTGCACAAACCAGCCCAGCCTTTTACCTGAGAGATGTGCCACAAATAACTTCCATTATATACAGGGGGTGTTTCTGATGCTGCTATCAGGAAAAAAAAAAAAAAAAGTAGATATAATGCTTCGACAGCCTTCCTTAGATGCTGAGGAGGCACTTGGCTGTGCAAAACAGCCTTTTGTATCACAGGACAGCCCAGGTTGGGATGGAAACCAGTGGGGTGCATCCCCACCAGACATCTATAAGCATGGACAGAACCTTTTTATGTCCTTCTGTCTTTCCAGCCACCTGCAGAGAGGCTGTGATGTGCAATGGGGAGCTGGCATCGCCTCCGGCCAGTTACATTTCCCTGCTTCTTCTCCCAGGCTAAAGCAATTTAGGTTTAATAGTATATTAAAAAAATATTAAACCCCTTATTGGAGTTCTTCTTGCACAGGCAAAGAGAGGAGAAGGACTTTCTGAGCCCATCTGCAGTGCATTAGTAGGTAAAGGATTGCATTAAGGTATTCCCCAAGGTCACACAAGGGCACTGCTCATTTCATTTCAACACTGAGTTTACCCCCCTGTGCTACATTTCTTAGCAAAGACAAACCCCAGGGTCATTTTGAACTTTAATTACATGAAAATAACTTGCTAAGAGGTCCTTTCATTTTGATAATTTACAATACCAGCCATTGAAATGAGCTTTGCAATTGATTTGGGAAATACACAAAATGACACTTCCAGCCCAGCCTTTTGTGGACACAGGACAATTCACTGTCTATTTAACAGCCATAATAGCCCAAGACCAGACTTTCCTACAATAATTACACTTTCCCTTGTATTTATTGAGGTTCAAACTTCCAGTTGTCTGCTGGGAACACTTCATTTATACACAAAGCATCTCAGGCTGCTTATGCAGAAGAAAAAGCAGGGAAGAACAGGCACTTGTTTGAACACACAAGTCCTCATAGATCTCTTACTCTCCTTTTAACTGATACCTAATGAAGATACAGATTCTGGTGCATTTTTGTGCCTGCACAGGGCTCTTAGGGGAATTTTGGAGGCTGTGAAATCTTGAAGAAACAGCTGTGAGGCTGTGGTGTTTGTGAGGGTCCCCAGGACGAGGTGAGAGATGAGAATCTGACTCCAAGTTCTCAGAAGGTTGATTTATTATTTTATGATCTTATAATAAAGAATGCTATACTATAACTATACTAAAGAAAGAGAAAGGAGACATCAGAAGGCTTAACAAGAGTGATAAAGAAAAACCGTGACTTCTCAGAGCCTTGACACAGCTGGACCATGATTGGTCATTACATTAAAACAATTCACATGCTGGATAAACAATCTCCAAATCACATTCCAAAGCAGCAAAACAGGGAGAAGCTGAAGCTTCCCAGGAGAAGAAATCCTGGCAAAGGGATTTTTCAGAAAATATCATGGTGACAATGAGGCAACTTGGGCTGTGATCAAGTGTCTTTCCCACGGCCATTTTTATTTTCTTCTTACACAACAGAACTAAATATTGTTACCTGGTGACTATTATCTTAAAAATAAGTATCCTGTGGTGTTCTTGCTTTCTGTAGTATTGCTTTCCTACACTTGTGCACATCCACTAAGATTCCACCCAGCTAAAAGCATTAGAGCCACCACGAGCAGATGGGTTTGCACAAGGTGTCCACAACAATTTCACATGTAGGGGATGTCTCTCTCACCCAAAATCACTTTAGAAAACAAGGAATTTGATTTTCACGTTGCAGTGGCTGTGTAGGGCCATCCTAAAGCCAGGTGATCACTCACATCAGCTTTAGAGGTGGGAAACAGCCTCGTGGGGCTGGCGAGGGGAGAAAGCTGAACTGACATTTCCTTCGTGTATCTGCAAGGTACACGTTCCTCATAACACAATTTTGTGCTAATCTCCAATTTGCTGTACTGGGAAGCTTTTCCCTGGTCAGCAACCAGACACATCAAAATTACAGGGAAGTCACAGTGGGAAATAACACAAGTTTCCTCCTCCTTCAAATTAAAAGGAGGGCGCAGGCTGGGTAAGAATCACACTGCTGCAATAGGATTGATTGACTTTAATGTGGAAACAGTTGCACAGTTTAATATATTTCCTTGCCAGAAAACTGGGAATTTGTTTCCAAAAGGGCAAAGGCCTCTGGGATGTGTCCTGATTCTTTGTGATTGGATCTGTGCTGCTGTCAATGATTTACTGCAGCATTTTGGAGCCTGGTGGGCTCCATGCTCCTTCCAGCAGTCCTGAAAAGTTGAAAGCTTTGTTTTGCAGCTGATCTGCAGCAAACATCCACGTATGGCAGAGCAATGTGGTGGGGTCTGGCCCAGCTCTGTGCCTGGATCCTGACTGTATGCTCACTGGCTTTGACACCAGCCCAGGTGTGCAGGGAGCTCCAGGCACTGCCTTCCCACAGGTAAGTCTGGTCCCTTCCCCTCTTTTCCATGCAGGAATTACCAGCACATCAATCAGCCCATCAGTTTGGTCCTGACTCGAGGCATGTGCACAAAGCTACCAGGGAAAAAAAAAAAAAAATTAAAACTTGGCAGATCTCCAAAGCCTGAGCATCATAATTCCTTCTTAAAGGAACTGTTTGCACAATGATTTTCCTTTTACAGATGACTATTAAGCCTTCTTAAACTTCCTTACCAAAATTAGCAGGCTGGGTTTGGGCACTTGAAATGAATTCTCTATACAGGATGATTTATGAGTTAATATTTTTCATATTCTTTTGCATTCTAATTATTTTACACTCGACAACACGAAGCTAACAAGTGCACGTGAATAACCCAGTTTTCAGTCCAAGCCAGATCCTCATTCCTCAGGTTTTTTTTTTCCCCATGAACAATATTATTAACCAAGTGTCACTTGGGCTTTGAAGGAAAAGAATAAACAAGTTACATTTTTTCTAAAGCTACAGTGTCATAATAGGAAAATGGGTGGAGGGTTTTTTCTACAGCTATTAATTTCAAGCTTGTTGTAAAGGCAAATATGATTTAGGAGGATCAAAAAAAGGTATCAGTGATAATTGGAACATGGAGACAAGGAGACGGCAGAAAGGAAAAAACTGTGGCAGTGATACACTTAATTATGAAGGCTTATTCCGATAATCCCTTTTGAAAATGAACAAAGACAAGATTTTTGATGTTTGATGAACTTATCAAACAAGGCAGAGTAATGAAGAGGTAAATGTAAAATCCAATCAAAGGTGAGCCAATTAAGTACTTTGGGAAGTGCTGAAGGATGCAGCCCACAAATCCTCCTGTCACAGCAAAAAGGCATTGATACCTGCATGTCCCCCAGCCCTGGGTTCCTGCAGGCTCTGGGTTTTCACCTCACACAGGATCTGCACCCACAGGCTCCCTTACTTGTTCAGTAAATCTCTCTTGCCCAGCCTCTGATGAATCCCCCATGAGGTCCACACCTCTGCTTATTATCAATATTTCTCTTTGGACTGCAGTCTTGTAAACAAAAAAGACTGCTCATTAGTTAATCACCAAAATTATAATAAAAATAATAATGTTCTGACTTGAATAAATCTTTAAAATGGTTTGAAGGCTGTGGCAAATGCAGGGTTGTGTTTGCATGGCACAGATTGCTCCTTAAGACAAAGAAATGGCTCAAACAAATGAAGGTTTAAAGTAGAGGCAGAACTAGAGATTGTAGTGGCTGGGCTGGGAGGCAGGAGAAGTGTTTTCTGGCTGTTGTGTAGTGATATTCAGAGTATGTGCAGAGAGTCCGACCCAAGAGCCACTACAACACCATACCTTTGCCCTTTTCTCCTTTCATAACATTCCTTTAGTGATTTTCTTCTCAGAATTTGTATATTTGGCTTTAGAAATACTCAACCAGCAAATTTCTTGGTCAAGGTCCTTTGTACCTTGTTCTCACAGCACAAGGCACTGTTGGTGCTCTAATTCCCAGCTCTCCACCAAGCCCATGGAAAGCAGGATCTGATTTCACATTGGCCAGGAAAAATCCTGACCATGAGCCCACATGGGTGTAAAGAAAGTGACATCAAAACAGGCTCAGTAGTGATAAACATCCCTGCTCCTGGAGACTGTGATGTGCTTCTGAAAAGAAAGGCAAAAAAATTAGCTTTTCTCTAAACCCCGTCTCTTCACAACATTGCTTCTGTTTACTCAGGATGATTGGTCACATTTAAAAAAACCCAAAAAATATATATATATTCTTTTAATTGCAATCTACCTATTGGGAAGGGCAAAGATGTCTTGGGAGAGCATGAATCCCAAGACAAAATCCCCAGGTGCTGCACCTGCTCAATTCTGATGGTGAATACTTGGATGGGACATCTTGGGTTTCTTCCCATTTCCTACAAACCAGCTTCCTGGTGGAAAAACACACACACTGAGATATTTTTCCCCCTTGTAGCCTTCAGTCCCTCTCAAAACACAGCTTCAAAGACCTTAGAGCACTCTTTCTTCCCCTCCCTAGAAGAAGCAGCAGAGATGTTAATTCTCCAGCTCCTGTTGACTGTCAGCTGAGCCAGTGGTCAGGATGGACTGATTGCTTCCCTTGCCAAGAGAAAAAAGTAAGGATCCGCTGTAATGTATTCATTTATCTTCAGATGTGTCTGTGATGAGGATGTACACACATTAATTATATATATTATACATATTCATCATTCTGAAGCAGCCAGTAAACTCATCCAAATATGATGGAAATGCTCCTCTGCTAGAGAGGCTCTTATTTACCCTGGTGTAAACTGGGGAATAAATTCATTGGAGGCAGCAGAACAGGAAAAGCAAAATCAAGGCAAATGGTGGAAGAATCAGGCCAGAATACTTGCCCAAGACTTTCTTCCTTTTCTGTCTCAGATTTAATTAAGTATCCCCTGATTCTTAATGCAAATAGTCCAGCAAAAAGAAATAAGAAGCAGCCTTCATGCATCAGCTCCTGTTCTCATATTTTTATAACATTTCACATATGTCTTCATAGTTTGAGAATTTATTTTCACATACCTGACATAATTTTTTATCTTACCCCTGCCTTTTTGTTCCTGTGCTTATAGACAATATATTATCTGTAAATAATATGGCTTTTCTCCCTTTCTTTCCCCCCCCCTTCCTAGTTTAAAGAGCAGCAATTCTCATTAATAATCCATCAAAAATGTTGCAGGATCAGTGTTGTAATTAGTGTCTGTGTCCATCTGAGCCTGGTGCACTGCAGGACAAAGCATATGCAGCTGGAAAAATGCCATATTTTTCCAAGGTATAAAACAGAGAGATACTTTTTAAACAGCCATTCTAAGTTCACATGTACGAACTCCAGGCAAACCTGATCTCTCAACTCTCTGCTGACCTTCCTGCCTTTATCACGCACGAAGTCTTCAAGCCACACACACACATAAATTAGGATTACCTATTGAAAATGAAATTTTTAACATGAATAGCTGTTAAAATGATTGCATTGTGGCCTGTGGAGGGGATGTCTGTGTGTCACACGCATGGCTGTGTCCCTGCAGCACCGGTACCGGCGGCTGGAGCGGCCGGCAGAGTTCGGAGGGCGACGCTGTGCCGGGCACCTCTGGGATGAGCAAGCCTGCCGAGCTGAGACACCCTGCTCAGGGCCACCAGGGTGTGGGCAGGACTTCCAGTGCAAGGAAACAGGTGAGTGACCCAGGCACAAAGCCCTGACAAAGAGGTTTTGATCCTTCCTGGGGTCTCGGGTTGTTGGTTGTTAATTGCAGCCCCGAGATGTGCAGGATGTCTCTGTTTCGGCCTGTGCATCTGAAGAACGAGTCAGAGCTCTTCAATTTTTGGTCTTGAAGTTGTTTATTAATTCTTACCTATAAAATTTTCTTTCTGCCCAGCCAAGGTCTGCTCAGCAAGGCAGCCACAGGCAGTCTGACCGCCCTCAGGGTGGTGTTGTCTTTTTATACTACAAACTACATATAACATATTTACACTTAATTCCCAATACCTATCACGTAGGTTAGACAGTGCACTTCTACTCTAAACCAATCCCAAAGTGCCAACATCACTGCAGAAAATGGAGAACAAGAAGAAGAAGGCAAAAGGCTAGACACGCCCAAGTTCCTCCATCTTGTCCCCATAACCCCCATACCAAAAATTCTAAAATCTACATTTTCACCCTGTGATAATTTTATTATTACACTATTTAAACTTCTGTGATTTTCAGATCCTCATACAAAGCTGGTAACTTGCTCCAGGGGTCATAATCAAATCCCCAGGTGCTCTGGGCTGCATGCCAGGGTCTCTGAGCCCTCTGGTGGGGTCCTTGGCAACTCTGGGCGCCCGGAGGGATGTGCTGAGTTCTGACACTGGGGGTATCAGCCCCCTCTCCCGGGCAGCAGGAGGGTGAACCAGTACAAGAGAAAGCAGGGAATTTCCCCTCTTCAGTGTTTTTTCCCCCCACTTTTACAGAAACCCATCCATGCTGCACTCAGATTTGGGTAGAAAAGAAGGCTGTGTGGCATGGAGAATGTGAATGTTTCAGTGGAACAAAGAGAGTAGGAATATTCTGCTCTAAGTGCTGTGCTGTGTGCTCACACTCCCCTCCGCTCCCACAGCACGCCACGTTCTCCCCTGCTAGAGACAGAGTTCAGTCATCAATCCAACCAGCAATCTGTTGGGGTGATTTAGTTATTTTTAGCCACCTCCAGCTCTGAGGATCAGGATATAAAACGGCTGTTCTCTGAAAGTTTGACTAGCCTTGACAGGTTTTTGTTTCTACACAAATGGCTCAAACTTCCTTCCTGAGCATTTAATGAAAATTCGATCAAAATTTGGAGCCACAGGCCAGCTCTGTGACCAGCTCGTCAGCTGGAGCAGGTTATCATCACTCCACTGGGGTAAATTAAGCAGTGCCAGTGCTCTCCTCAAGGCTTTCTCCACACTCCCAGAAGCAAAAGCCCTTCCACATTGCCTTTCCTGCAAATATCCATTCTTGCAATTAATTATAGCAATAAACTCCCCAAGTGCCTCCTGCTATGGGAAGAGGAAACCTTGCACTTTAATAAGATGGAGTTGACATCCTTAAGCCAAGGGGTGAAGCTATTCCTACAGCAACTTTCCAAGAGTGTGATTTTAGAAAATAAAGTCAGGGCAGGGAGGTGACCTCTCCTTGATTCTCACCTGACAGAAGCCCATGGGAGTGGCCAGCTTGGACTCTGTGCTGTGTTTAGGTCCCAGAAGCTTGGAAAAGTCAATTCCCCATGGAATAACGCTGTGCTTAACACGCAGCATAACTTCTTGTGGCCTTGAGATGTGGGTGAAAAACAGCACAATCAATGCAAGCTGGCAGCCAGGATTTCTGGAGGGGGGATAAGCCACCGCCTGCATCTGTGCACTTTAGGGCGCTGCATTCAACGGCATCTCGTGTGCAACGGAGACTGGGACTGCAGAGATGGCTCTGATGAGGATAATT
The DNA here is from genome assembly GCF_047830755.1 of Zonotrichia albicollis. NCBI lineage: Eukaryota > Metazoa > Chordata > Aves > Passeriformes > Passerellidae > Zonotrichia > Zonotrichia albicollis. Next base: position 4,624,001 of record NC_133826.1, on the reverse strand, counting down.
GTGAGGATGAAGATATTGAAAGCCCTTGTGAACATCTGTTCCCAATCCCGGGGGTGGAAAAAATAGTCCAAGGGTGAGTAATTAATCAATAGCTGCTCCTCTCGCAATCAAAACAGGATTATGTTTCTTATATTGCTCTTCCTCACTGATAGCAGTGATCCATGGATAGCAGTGATCCATGAATTGATAGGGGGCTGTACCCAAAGGGGAGGTGCTGTCCCAAGTGACCATGGGTGGCAATGAGGGTTCATTCCAGCTTTTATTTCAATCCTCTGTCTCAGATCTATTGCCTGACCACAGTGCTTGTGATGCCCTTTTTTACTCCTGAAAAAATAGATCCCAGTTATCTCACAGCTTCCTCCAGTTGTTAAAGGTAAGAGACTAAAGCGAACAGCAGACTTTGGAGATGCAGCACCCTGCTGGCATTCACCCTTAAGGAGATTGAGCTCCAGGATTTAGGACTTCAGAGCACAGATTCAAGGCAGAGAGCCTGAGCTCCACACGAGTATATGTAAATACTCCTATCCATGGAAAATGTTTCCCTGCTCAGTTTCAAATTTTGATTAGGTAATACAGGCAAAAGATAAATCCAGAATAAAATGGAACTGAAAAACAAATTGTGACTGTGACACTTCTGTTGAAAACCTTGTATTTTAACCAAGCCCAGTTTCCCTTGGAGAACACAGCCCTGTCTGTGGCAGAGGGATTGGAATGAGATGATCTTGAAGGTCCCTCCCAGACCAAACCATTCTAGGATTTCATGAACATGGGCTGCAAGATGAGGATGGAGCCAGCCATTGTGTAACTTTCCCATCAGCTCAATCCAGCACTCTCTGGGGTCCACGAGATAAATGTCACCCTGGCCCAGGGCCTGGGAGGGTCCATCAAAAGTTTTACAAGGCATGCATTAATTACCACTGAGAACCCTGTTTAATTCTGCTCTCTGGAGTGTTTCTCCTGCAGAATACACAAAAGCAGTGGCATTTGCTATCTTAGTCCTAAAGATGGTTCCCTGTTGAGAAGAGCAGCGCTGCTGCTAGTTTGAATAAAGCTTTCACTTTGGGCCATGCAATTACATGGAATACTAAGTAATAGGAGGGATTTCAGAGGGCAGCAGCTGTGAGGGCTGGAGAGCAGGAAGAAGGAGGAATAAGGAAATAATAAGTGACAGACTTGGCAAAGCACAGGCTTCATGTCTAGGGAGGGTGTTAACTACCCTGAGAAACGGGACCATTATTAAAAAGAAAGAGATTAAATTAAGACAGAAAATAATTGCAGAGAATGCCAGGAAGCACTTTGTGACAATGAGATGCATTAGGCTCAAGAGGAACCTGGAGGAATTCCAGGACTTTGGGACTTTCATAGCTGTGCTTGCTGGGAGGGGCTGGGCAACTTCACTCATTTCTTCCATTTCTTGCATGTGAGCCCAAAGGAATGCCTTGGAAATAAAATGGCTGTCTGCCTCCTGGTAGCTTTGGGAAGGAGACAGCAAGGAGATAACAAACCCCACCCCGCCTTAAGCTCTATTCCAGTTCCTCAGGAGGCCTGAGGATGGATAACCTGGTGGTGGGGGTATCAGTGACAGGAGAACCTGTGACAGAGACCAAGGCAATAAAACCAGAGTGATGGATAAATTCCTTGTGAAAAGCGCTCATCACTTGTTTTTAAATTTTTTAAAGTTAATTAGTAAAAAAATGGTTATAAAACTAGTAATTTAATTAGAGTAATAATAATTTGGACTGTTTGGATTAGGACAATATGAGACAATAGAAATAAAGAGTTATGGAAGTCCAGGTACCTTTTTCTGGGCAAAATAAGCCCAGAAAAGGACACACATTAACAGAGGATTAACCCTTAAAAGCAATAGCCTGTTGAATATTCATGCATCTCATACATGATGCATAAATTCCATTCAAACAAAGGATTCAGTCTTGTCAGTGTCAATTTCTTCCTCTTAACCCTGACGGTGTCTTCATGGCTAAGCAAGGCAGGAAGAAGTTCGTTGCTTCTGATAAGAGAGCAATAAATTCTCTTTTTCTGAAAGATTTGGATGTCCTGTGGCTATCTGGTGCGAGTACCTCATTCTTTTCTTAAAAAAACATCCCACATACATAGTTCCTATTTTAACTACAAAACTACATTTGCCATACTATTAAAACGTTAATACAGCCCTACTAATCAACACAACATAATACGTATAGAAAATATCTGCGTAGAGCCATATAAAATGCACTTTTCACACTCCTCTCTCCAAGGTACAACATCCTGACAGAGGAAGGGAGGCAGAACATTTATGACCCGGGGTATTTTGGAGGGTTCTGTGAGTACGTGTACAACGGGGAGTGGCGGGAGCTGCGCTATGATGCTGCCTGCGAGCGCCTGCACTATGGGGATGATGAGAAGTATTTCCGCAAGCCCTACAACCTCCACCTGTACCAGTTCCTGGTGAGTTCCTGGTCTGCAGGAAGCCAAATTTAGCAGCAATTCCTCAGCAAAACAGCCAGACTTCCTCTCGGGATTTCTGCTGGTCACAGTGACCCTGGGATGCGTTAGAAAGTCTCTTTTCCCAGCCCGGCTGTCAAAGAAGGAGTCAGAACTCTTCTATTCTTGTTCTCAAGGTTGTTTATTGTTTCTTATCTATAAAATTCTTTCTCTGGGCTGCCAAGGTTCATTCAGCAGGACAGACAGAGGCACACTGGTGTTATCTTTTATTCTAAAAACTACATGTACATTATTTACCATAACTTCCCAATATCTATCACCTATGTTAGACAGTGAGTTTCTCCTCTAAACCAATCCAAAAGTGCCACCATCACAGCAGAAGATGGAGGCCAAGAAGAAGAAGAAGGAGAAAGGACTGTACACACCCAGATTCATCCATCTTGCCTCCTGAACCCCCGTTCTAAAACCCCAAAATTCTACATTTTCACCCCGTGATAAATTCATTACCCTTCTACTTAAACTTTCTTGACTTGTAATTCTTTATATAAAACTTGGTAATTTTTTCCATGGGTCAAGATTAAAGGCACAGGGGCCTTGGGCTCTGTGCCAAGGTCTCTGAGCCCCTTGGCAGGGTCTCGAGTCCTCCAGGGCAGCCAGAGGAATTTCCTGGGTTCCAACAACTTTCCACAAAGATATCAGGTACATTCCATCTCCAGTTCTCTTTAAGGTACCCCAGCAGGCACTCGATGTGTAAATGTTGGTTTATGGCGCCTCAAGGAATGCACATGCTGTGTCACCCAGGCATCCCCACTGCTTCCTCTGGCCCAGGCAGAGCCAAGTGAGAGGTCTAAATTTTTCTAAAAATTCTGCTAAATTTTCTCTAAATTCTGCTATTATTGAGCTGTAGAGCTTGCACCTCTCTAGGGACTGAGCTGGCTGTGTGTAAAATGGTAACAATGCTGCTGGTTCAATCTTTGAAAGCATTTTAAGTCTGTGGCATGGCATAAATCTGAATTCTGAGTGAGACAGGGATCCTGCAACCCATCACCAGGGATCACAACACCTACAGTCTGTAAGGTCATGTCTGATGTTGGACACTGATCCAAGCAGAGCAAGGATTCAGTTTGGGTCTCCCACATCCTAAGTGGGTGCCTTGGACACGCTGTTAAACATTTATTGTGTTTTTTGACAAGAATGAATGAAAACACATTATTCCTGGGAAATACTACTCAATGCAAGTAGTTTTCATGCCCTCGCAGCAGGCAGAGTCCCTTAGTCCCCAGTTTGAAAATGGGGCTGGCTTTTTACAGAGCTGGCAAATGACAGAGCTCAGGCTCAGCAGAGCTGCTCGATTCCACGTGCCAGCAAAGCAGAGCTGTCAAGGAAAAGGTCACTTCTCTAAAACACAGGCAAAACAATGTTTGTTTTCTAGCCTTGCCATTGTAAATAGATGTTGAATTTTCCTTTTCCTAAATAAATTCATCCAGAAGCAGGCTGGAGAGAGAAAAAAAAATGTTCAGTCCAAATTATTAGGATTTGGCAGAGCTGTAAGGAACTGGAAGGAAGGTTTTATAATGAGAAGTGTCAGGCTGTCTTAATAGCTACCATTACCAGCTCTGGCTTTGAGTGGCTAAACACAGACCTTTCCCCTGCTTGGAGATGGAAGAAGCAAAATGCTTGGCTTTATCCACATTTCTCACATATTTCCAAATGAAATGGCACAGGACTTAATTCCTTCTTCCACACTCACTGAAGTCAGTGCTGGTGCTGTCAGGAGCATCATGGGCTTTAACAGTGGTATTCCTTCAAGAAATAGAGATTAAAAAGGAAGGGAAGCCCCTGAAAAATTAATGTCTGCTCCTTTCATTTTAGGCTCATGCTGATTCTGGATTTGCTTTTGAGTTTTACGACGATTCAAAGGACCTGCTCGACGCCCTTAAAAGTGATAAATCCAAAACAACAGGCTTCAACATTGGAATTGGGCCTGGAGGTTCAGATGTCATGCTAAACCTAGGCCTCACTTTATCAGGTGGCAAAGGATCCCTGAAGAATTTCACACAATATGATGCAAAGGTAATAAAAAACCAAACCAAGCAGATCAGTGATGCATCTGCTCCAGTCGTATCATCTGTGCATGGCATGGTCTGGCTGTAACTTATGTCAGTTTATTCTCTCAATTGCATTTTTTAACACAGGGTAATTGTACCTTAATTTGTTCATGTAATTGCAAATGTATGATCGTTAGGAATCCTGTTTGCTGTTCTTGGTATGTTTCAGCAAACAGGGAGTGGGAATAAAATTGAATTACGGAGTGCCACGGCACATGTCATCTCACCCCATCCTGTTTCATGGCTACATTGAGCACATAAATAAAAAAATGCTTGAAAGTGACAATGAGGGAGGAGGGAATATCAAGATGCTGATCAAAACAATTATCTTCAAGGAATGATCTCTAGTAGCAAATATATCTTGCTCAAATTAATACGAGCTGCCTCGTGACGGGGAAATAGGCTACTTTTAACAGGAGGTTAAAATACCACACTGAAAAAAATAGCACCTGATAATAGGGTGTACTTCTCACAGAGGGCTTGCATCATGGACTGGCAGGGATGACCTCTTTCCAATCTAATAACATGAGTGCTGGTATTTCCCACATTTACTGTGCCCCATCTCCACTTCTCTCCGGGCTGCTGACAGAAAACAATAAAGAAGAATTACTTTGATGGTGTTCCGAGTTAAAATGCCCTTAAAAGCTGTTTGAAATGAGTACCATTATAGTATTTACTGTGCCCTTGTCCAGACTCACATGATGTTTGCAGCTAAACAATGATCAGTTATTGGAGGAATCATTTAAAGGGCTGCTCGTGTTGCACAAGGGGAGACTTGTGCAAAGCAATGGCAAAAACAGAGGTGGAGCCTTGGAGCTGGTGGTATATCCAGGAAATTCTCCCTCCATCAGCACCTTTCTGGCCAAGGAATCTCCCCTCTGATGGGCTGGGCTTGACCCCTGTTCTTTGCTATTCATTTAGTTTGTGAAATAAGTAAAAAAGGGAATAAACATTATGGAAAGGAAACTGGAAAAAGAAGTTGCAGAAACAGAGAATGGAGGGGAATTATGTGGAGCCCAACTCTGATCATATTCACACATCAATAAAACACCCATAGTATCCAACCCCCCAAGGTCCTCCACCTCCACAGCAAATCAGAAAGAGATTTTAAAAAAAGAATTACCATTATTTCATTTAAATCAGGCTTGTTTTCATGCATGCACTGACAGTGAGAGACTCAGGCTTTCCCCTGCAAGCGTAAAGCCTAGAAATTCACTTGTTTAAATTCATGTTGACTGCAGCTCCTCTCTCCTTTACCTGCAGGAGGTTGGGTTCATTAGAGCTGTGACCAAGGTGCAGACAGCCCGCTTCAAGATGAGAAGGGACAACATAGTTTTGGATGAAGATGTGCTGCTCTCCCTGCAGGAGCTCCCAGACACCTACAACTATGGCATGTATGCCAAATTCATCAACGACTATGGCACCCACTTCATGACATCTGGTACCATGGGTGGTGTCTTTGAGTACATCCTTGTCATCAATAAGGAGGAGATGCGAAGAAAAGGTCAGAAAATCAAAATATATCCTCTGTTTTCAGCTTTAAACCTGGTATTTCCACCCTGGTGGCATTACTGGCCACGTGGCTTGGGATTACCTTGAGTGTCACCAAATGTGGTTCCTGCTTTGATTTCAGAAGTGTCTGGGTAAGGGTTTGGTCATTAAGGAAGGAACCTGAGCATCATTTTCTCCATTTCTTGCTAATCTTCTCCTATTTCTTGTTATCTTTGTTCACCAGGAATGCTTGAAGGCTGCAGAGCCACCCAGAGATCAGTAAATCAGCCCTCTCACATTTCAGCCTGTTCATAGCAAGGGCCACAATGTTCTGTAAATGGAAATACTGCACTGCACTCAGCAATAGCTCTGCCACTTCACTCTGCTTAGTGCCACATCTGGAGATTAACAGACCCCTGTTAGCTCCAGTTCTCAACAAATTGGAGTGTATGAGGCTGGAGGGCCCTACCTCTAAATCTCAGTTAGACAAAACACCCACTGCATACACCGAGAGCCTGAGAATTGCCATTGCTAGCAAGTCAAAAATGTAACATTTTTCCTAATCAAAAAACACGGGATATAGAACAATAATATGGGATTTTAGCTCAATAACCAGGCTGTCAACATTTGTAATGTGTCAACAATAGATCCCATTTTCCCTAAGGGCCATCACTCTGCTGTGCTGAGGGTGCCACTGCCTTGGTAACTCCAGGCCAGACACTGATGAAGAAGGAAATTGTGATCTTGGACAACAGGTGCAAATTGCTGTAATTTCAGTAATTTCAATAATTTTCATGGTTCTGTCCCAGATTCTGCCTCTAGTCTGAAATGGTTGGGCCACATCAGCATTAGGATAACTATGCACTCCATATTGCACATTAACCATGCCAAATTTTCCACAAGAAATTACTGATTGAGAGAATTTTCATCAAGTTCCTGAACCTCCAATGTTTGGAAACATGATGCCTCTTCAAATTACTCCTTCACTTTGAAGGGTGAGTGATATAGAAGTGAACAAGGTCTTGGCAAGCAAGTCTTCAGGAAGCAGACTGCCAATTTCAGAGGAAGAATTAATCAAGAGCATGTGGAGGCAGGCTATTATTTCACTTTATCTTGTGCTTGCTGTGTATATAAGGAGATTTACTGCTACAAGATGCCTTATCTTAGGAAAGAAGGATACTGAAGTCCAGCAAAAGACAAAAATGCACCCCAGTAGAGATGCAATTTTCATTCTAATGCAGCACCATTCTGTAATTTTCATCTAATCCAGGCTCTGCCAGAAAGTCCACCCTTACAAAGCCAGCAGAGCTCTGTGTCACACAGTGCTGACCCAGAAGGACCCACCTGCAGTGTCTGATATGCCACTGTCTGAAAGCATTTAGCAAAAAAAGCCCTGATTTCTCTAATGTTGATCACAGCCATGCTTGGAGGCTGTGTTTGCAAGAGGATTATCCTCCTTCCCTGAGGAATGGTTAGGATCAGGATACAAGTGCTCAAGTCTTAAAATCAGAGCTTCCTAAGATGAGTCTGAAGCTCTGCAGATGCATCACTGAGCCCCCACAGGGCTGCTTTAGGTCAACCACTGCATCCTCAGGCTGCTTGCTAAAGACTCTGGAACACAGAATATTCATTTTTTTAATACACCAGTGACTAAAGCACAAACTCAGGAGAAAGATCCCTTGGCTGAGTCCTCCCTAAATGACACACAGCTCAGGCGGTCACTGAGCATCTGGCTCAGACTTTGAGCATTTAGGGAACCTGAATTTTGAAAATGAAATCACCTCCTGTGTTTAGGTATCCACAGCTCAGTGCAGAGCTCAGGGCTGCAGTTTTGCTGCCAGACCCATTCCCAGCTTTCAGGCTGCAAGGGCTTATATGGATGTGGTCATGAGTGAAATAAATACATATGTCAGAGCGAGGTCCCTCGTTGCTCTGCCATCAATATTTTTCATTACTTGTTTTTAAAATAGATTGTTATGGTTCTATTATTTAGCAGAAAACAGTATAATGTGTTCACACATTACAAGAACATTTATGGGAGGAACATTATGCATGGAGTAAATTAGAAAGAGTCTTCATATATTCTGATTAATTCAAAATGCAGCAGTAAATCTTATCACTCGAGCACATTTAACTATCGCAAATTATATCATATAAAACAAAAAAAAAACCCTATCAGGGCTCCCCCCTCAAGCACTAATATTTACTGAGGCCACCCTTTTGCAGTGATAACCACTTTTCATTTATCAAGACTCGATCTTGCCACGACCAATGGCGAATGGTATCGACAGCCCCTCGCTGAACATAATTACTCAACAGGAACCATGGCAAATCAATTAATCAGGGTGTTCCTCAAGTTTAATTTTATGGCACTCCAGCACCAAGATAAGCAATCACTCATGCTGCTTTGGGTGAGTGAACTTTACCCACTGTGTTTACAACTGTTGAACAGTTTAGTACAAGTAATTGAGTGCTACACGTTTAATCTTTCTCAAGGGCCCAGTTTTGCAGTGGGATGCAGTTCCCAACTCAGGTCTGGAGCCTGTTTCAGCTCTCACCAGTTTGCAGGCCTTTTCTCAGGACGGTGAGCTCCTAAGCAGGGTTTGGATCCACCAGGCCGAGGAGCAGATCTGTGTCCCAGTGAGCCTCTCCTGTAGGGAGGGAAGAAGGGAACAAGCTTACAGGTGACACCCAGAGGGACCTGGGCAAGCTCTGGGCCCTTGGGAACCTCATGAGGTCCAGCAAGGCCACGTGCAGGTGGTGGAGGGGATTCTGCCCCTCTGGTGAGGCCCCATGTGCAGTGTTGCATCTGGGATCCCCAGCACAGCAGACATGGAACTGGTGGGACAAGTCCAGAGAAGGCCACAGAACTGATTAGAGGAGTGGGGAACCTCTCCTGTGAGAAAAGGCTGAGGGAATTTAGGTTGTTCAGCCTGGACAAGAAAAGTCTCCAGTGAAACCTCACTGCAACCTTCCAGTGCTTAAAAGACATTACAAAGACAGGTTTTCATCAGGGCCTGTTGTGACAGGACAAGGGGGGGATGGTTTTCAACTAAAAGAAGGCCAATGTAGATTAAAGAAGCCACGTTTTACAATGAGTTTGGTGAAGCACTCTTGCCTGTAGAGGTGGTGGATGCCCCATCCCCAGACACATTCAAGGCCAGGTTGGATGGGGCTCTGAACAAACTTGTGTAGTTGAAAATGTCCCTGCCCATGAGGGAGAGGGGCTGGACCAGATGGACCTTAAAGGTCCTTTTTAACCCACACCACTCCATAATCCCACAAAAACAGAGCCATGAGTATTTGGGCAATATTTTAAACACAACAAGGCACGGCCCTGCTCCCCAGTGCTGAGGGGAGGCTGTTCAGCACACAGTGCTCCAGGGTGGCACTTGGACACAGGTTTCAACTTCAGACCATCAAACCACAACACACAAACACCACTGACCTCTTTCAAAACCACCCTATGCATCACCAGGCTTCTTTGGAAAACACTTTAAGGTCCTCTTGACAAAAAAGAGCAATATAAAAGTTACCTGTTATTTACAATACCTGCATTTACTGAAATCAATGGACTTTTTAACTACTAAAGAGGACGGCCTTATATTTGCAGCACACTGAAGTGCTTACATAAAACCAGGCTGTATGAAATATGCACATTGCTTACCTTGGTGAAACCACCTCATTAGTTCCCTTCTCCCCTCTGCAGTTGCTTCATGGCTCTCCAGTTACATATTTTCATGATGTATGTGGTGGTGGAGCTGGCAGCAGCAGTCAGGAAAGCTCTGGCAGCTCTCAGCACACACACACCTTTCCTAAGGTACTCCTGAAGGTGCTGCTTAACCCATTAATGATCAGATTCCTAAACTGATCTGATTTTTAACCATTAATGATCTGATTTCCTAAATTCAGATCCCGAATTTAGGAAAATTAGTGAGGATCTATTGATTTCAGCTGCTGTTCCTGGCTTTAGTGATGAGTTAGTCTGTGAAAAAAACCAAAGTTTGTTGTTAAATATATAGATCAAACAGTGCCTGAAGCCTTAAGATTTTTACTTTCTTCTAATATTTTCTAAGGAAAATATTTTTACACTTCATATATGATAGGTCCAATATACCCCAATAAAATATTGGGGTTTTCCAGTGTCCTCTGCCCAAAATACCTTTTGACTTCAAAATACAAGCCATGAAAGTAACTGAATCTTTTCTTCAATGATAGAAAAGAGAAGCAGGAAAAGGAATACCACGAATCACTGGATTTACCTGTCTGCTTTCTGCTTTGCAGCCATCAGCATGGAGCAGATAAGTGCCTGTGTTGGGCTGTCCCTTGGCATTACAGCCAGCAAGGAGAACCTGGATCTGGCAGTAAGCCTGAAACACTCTGACTGCAAACAGAAAGGACTCCTGAATACTGGTACAGCAGCAGGGCTGGGGTCTCCTGAGGCTCCTTGGGTCACTTGTTTTGGGCACAGAGATTTCTGTAAGGTCACACAAGGCGTGAGGAAGGGAGCTCTGGTACCATCCCCCAGGCAAGGTGGGACTACAGAAAATTTGGGTTCATGTCTCCAGGAGTATTGATCCCTTCTTAAAAGAGCAGGAATTAATGCAGCAATATATCTGGATTAGAAACAGAGGCTGTGGGGTGGCTAGGAGGCTGCAGTCCACAGCAGTGACAGACTGAGTCAAAATTGACTCTAAAAAATACTCAAAGAGTGCAGAAACCCCCAGATTTGTACATTTCCTAATGAGCTACAGACAGTGTGACCCTTTGCCCATGTCCTACCCAGAAACCAAGGCTGGAGGACTTCAGGTGTTATCAGCTTAGAGGATTTGGGATGCTCAAGTTGTCACCCTGTGATAAGGTGGCAGGGCTCACCCCACAAGCAGGGAGCACTGAGCTCACATCGATCCTGGGAGGCAGCCCCTGACAGCACAATTGATCTCCCCTCCACTGAGCAGTTTCTGCAGCCTTTTTTTGTGGAAACAGCAGCTGAATAATACCTGTGCCATTCCACTCTGCAGATGCTGGGAGCCACAGTGCAGTTGTGGAAGATATTATTCCCCGGATTAGAGGGGGAGATACCAGTTCCAGTGGAGGGCTCCTGAAGAGTTGGGATGGCCAAATGTATCGTCACTGGGGCAGGTCATTAAAATATAATCCTGCTGTTATTGATTTCCAGGTAAGGCTTTTCTGCAGTTGAAGAAACTCTGCTGCTCTAAGGAATGAAAGTGTAGTCGAGCAGATCATTTCGTATTTTTATTGTGATCCCATCACAGAACAAGATTAAATGTAATGGGCCACTGATCTGGTAACCTCTTATTCATTTCACAATGGGGAGTACATCTCCCACTGACTGCATCCACAGGGAGACAGACAAGGAGCTTAATGCTGGATTAGTGCCAGGTTAAGTTTCTGACGTGTTCCCCAACAGCTTCACAATGAATTGTAGTTGTATTCATCCCTGGCATTCTCCCTGATGCTGTCCACCCTCCTGTATGAGCAGGGCACTCACAGGGGGCTGGGGAAGGTGTTTTGTTACCCAGCAAAAGCTCTGCAAAGACAGCCCCCCTCCAGGAGTTCTCTGAGCAGGGAGCTCCTGGCTACTTTGTCAGGTGGGTCCTGCCTTTCTCCACACTCTAAAAAAATGGTCTGTGGCCGTAAAAATCAGCAGGGCTCTATTTTCCCTTTTATTTCACTGGATGCCCCATAAAATGGGAAGATCAGTGAAACATCTTATAGGGCTTCTGAGGGGGAGGAGATGGGTGTAAGCAGAGGGGATGGAAAGGGACAGAAAAGAGTGATCCTACAAACAAATATTCCAGGGCTGAGCTGGCAGAGGCACGAGGGGGCCACAACTCCTCAGCTGTGGTCAGCAGGACCACAAGTACCCCAAGATGCCAAGATTACCAGCCTGCTCCAGGAAAAGCTGTGGAGTGTGAGGGAAGCATCTCTGTCATGGCAGGGACATGCTGCCATTTCTATCCCTCTTGTCTTAATTTGAAAGCAGGTCTGAAAGCTCTGACAGAGAGTGGGAGAAGGGAAAATGGATTTGGGAATTATCTGTGTTATTGGCAGGGCAAGAAGGACTGTGCAAACTTTCCTGGGCAGCAGCAGAAACATCTGATAACAGAGAAATGCTTTCAGTTCCAGCTGCAGGTTATTCACCTTTTTGCACAAGTTCTCATCAACTCTGGGCAAGATTTCTTGCAGTTTTCCAGTAAACCATGCACTGATCTTTCTATTTTCCAGTAAACCATGCTCTGACCTTTCTATTTTCCAGTAAACCATGCACTGACCTCTCCAGAGCTCCCTGCAACCAGAGGGGCCACTCCAGCAGCTCTTATCTGCAGTCCCCTCAGTTTGTCAAACAGGCTTGTGCAAATTTGCCCAAGAGCTCTTCCCAAAGCCCAGCTGATCCTGATACTCCCCCCAAATCACTCTCACAGAGCTGACACCCAGCTCTTCCCTGGAACAAATTCCTGGCCTAAACAGGGGGAATTTGCCCAGAAGCATCGATGGACAAATGTAAATAAGTGTCCTCACACAGTCCCAAGTTTTTAGCTTTAATACTCATTGAATATTAATATTCAGTTGGGCAAGTTATAATTGCTGCCCAGACTGGACTATTTTTGCTGACTGGTATATAGGAACTGGATCTTGCTGCTGGAAAATATGATGAGTGAGTTACATTCCCGAAGCTGTAGATGACAGTATTATTTCATTATATCAAAGGGCAAAAGATATATAGGCAAAATTCCTCATTCTCAGCATTTACTGGGTATTTCACAATCTGGCCACTGCAAGGGATAGGATGGCAATAAATTTTGATGATACCCTCTGTCCAAAGCTCTTACCAAAACATTTTCTTCAAAAAGGCAAAAAGCATGCAAGAATCCCAGGGACTGTGACAGCACTAAGAAATCAGTCCAAAAAATGGGCTTACTGGGGTGTTATAATTTATCATTCCAATCCCTACTAAAACCCCAAAGCATGTCCAGAAAAGCCAATCCCACACAAGCCCCCAAGATGAGGAAGGTTTTGGAACAGTGGGTCCTCACTGGGGCAGCACCACATTTGCATGATGCACATGCAGCTGTCGGGGAAGACAAATGAGTTTTTCCCCGAGTCCTGAATTTATCCAGCAATGTCACAGCATCCCAGTCGATGCCCAGCTGAAATTGTTCTCATGCCATCCATCTCCATCCCTGCAGTTTCAGCCCATCCACGAAATCCTGCGCAGGAGCAACCTCGGCCACATGAAGAGCAAGGAGCAGCACCTGAGGAGGGCTCTGGGTGAGTTCCTGCAGGAATTCAGCCCCTGCCGCTGCAGGCCCTGCCTCAACAACGGGGAGCCCGTGCTGCTGGGGGACAGCTGCTTCTGCCACTGCCGCTCTGGGGACCGAGGAGCCGCCTGCCAGCTCACCCAGCGCCCAGGTGAGAGCCCAAAGGGGTGGATTTCCCTCTCCACGTGGCTAAACCGACAGCTCCTGGCATCCACACGTCAATCCCTTCTGTGTTTTGTGGCTGGGTTATCTTGGGTTGTTGGTTGTTAATTGCTGCCCCGAGATGTGCAGGATGTCTCTGTTTCGGCCTGCACGGCTGAAGAATGAGTCAGAGCTCTTCAGTTTTCAGTCTTGAAGTTGTTTATTAATTCTTATCTATAAAATTATCTTTCTGCCCAGCCGAGGTCTGCTCAGCAAGGCAGCCACAGGCACTCTGACCGCACTCAGGGTGGTGTTGTCTTTTTATACCACAAACTACATATAACATATTTACACTTAATTCCCAATACCTATCACCTAGGTTAGACAGTGCACTTCTACTCTAGACCAATCCCAAAGTGCCAACATCACTGCAGAAAATGGAGACCAAGAAGAAAAAGGAGAAAGGCTAGACACACCCAAGTTCCTCCATCTTGTCCCCATAACCCCCATTCCAAAAATCCTAAAATCTACATTTTCACCCTGTGATAATTTTAATATTATACTATTTAAACTTCTGTGACTTTCAGGTCCTCATACAAAGCTGGTAACTTGCTCCAGGGGTCATAATCAAATCCCCAGGTGTTCTGGGCTGCGTGCCAGGGTCTCCAAGCCCCCAGAGGTGTCCTTGGCAACTCTGGGCACCCAGAGGGATGTACTGAGTTCTGACAGGTTATGTCAAACAGCTCAGGGGATGGAGGAATGGGTTTAAATTGAAAAAGAGCAGAGTTAGGTTGGATATGAAGAAGAGACTCTTCCCTGTATGGGTGGTGAGGCCCTGGCATAGGTTGTCCCATGGCAGTGTCCAAGGTCAGGTTGGACAGGGCTTGGAGCAGCCTGGGATAGTGGAAGGTGTCCCTGCCCATGCAGAGGGGTTGGAATGAGATGTTCCCGTCCAATCCAAACCATTCTGTAATTTGTTATTACTATAAATAGAGATAGTAATAATAAATTTAATTACTGGATTAAATCAAGCCTCTAGAGGGCTTGTGGCATCCCGCTAAGGATGGGTGCTCCAAGGGGAAAAGCACAAACCTCAGCAGGCAGGGAGGGAAGGGGAAAGGCTCAGGTGAAGGAACTGCTCACACAACTCACCATCAAAAAAGCTGTTTTAGTAAAAAACTGCTAGATTTTTTTACATTGCCAGATTTCCCACCCATTCCTGGGATGCATTTTGACTAGAGTGTCTATTTTGGGGTGAAAAAAATATGTATTTCCAAAGTGACAGGCTTATATTTATGTTTTCTTTGTCACTTTCTATACTATCCTAAAAAGTTAAGTGGGTAGCAAAAAAAGCCAGGGTCGGAACAGGCTCTTTCATTTCCAAAAAAAGTTGCAGCTCTCTCTGGATATTTTTGTCCCGATTCATGATGACAAAAAAGAAAAAAAAAAATCTAAATCTCAGCACATGAAGCTGGCAGAAAAATCCATCTTCAGAGCAGTTCCACCAGGCAGAGCTCCAGGCCTTCAGCCGTGGGCTCATCACTGGGGTCTCACCAGTGGGAAATCAAAGCTGTGATGAGACAGGGAGTTGGAGCAGAGCTGGGGAGATGGTTTGTGAGGCTGAATGCCAAAACTTGGCTTCAATGACTGCAAAGTGTTTTTTAAAAAAAAAACTCAGGTTCTTTAAGTAGTCTCCAAATCTCAGGAATTTGCTTGGGAAGCCCAGGACCTGCCACCAAAGCAGAGCACTGGACCAGCCAGCCCTGTGCCCCTTGATTTCAGCAACAGTGGGGACAGGCACATTTCTAAACTCATGGTAAATTTTTAATTTCAAATTTTCAGTAGCAAAACTAATTTAGGACCAAACTAATTTTGTTTTTTAAAAGCACAGTGTTTCAGCAGATGGAAAACACAGCTTCCCAGCCAGCACTAAGTAAGAGCACACACATCCATTTGCACTGTCTGGATTAATAAAGTGCCCAAGCCAGGCTTGAAGGCCAGATGAGTAAATAAAAAACGACAGTAAATGACAGCCATCAAGCATTCCCATCATTCAGGAGCACCACCATAATCCATAGTATCGACCACTCCTGACAACTCAGTCTGTACTGTAATGAAAAAGCTTTGAAATGACCCATCTCCAAAGGGACTTTCCACAACATCCCCACAGCTTTAGGGGACTTCTGTCCCTTTGCCTTGGTCAGAGGCAGGAAGTTGCTGCAGAGAGAGCTGTGAGCTGTGCTTTGGGAAAGGAAAACCAGAGGGTTTCAGATGAGATGGACAAGAAAGAGCTGTCGGTGTTTGGTGGGGTGGTGTTCACAGGGGTCCAAGGATGAGGGAAGAGACGAGAATGTTGACTCTGTGTTTCAGAAGGCTTGATTTATTATTTTATGATATATATTATATTAAAACTATACTAAAAGAATAGAAAAAAGGATTTCATCAGAAGGCTGGCTAAGAATAGAAAAAGAAGAATGATAACAAAGGCTTGTGTCTTGGACAGAAAGTCCAAGCCAGCTGACTGTGATTGGCCATTAATTAGAAACAACCACATGAGACCAATCACAGATGCACCTGTTGCATTCCACAGCAGCAGATAACCATTGTTTACATTTTGTTCCTGAGGCCTCCCAGCTTCTCAGAAGAAAAAATCCTAAGGAAAGGATTTTCCAGAAAATATCATGGCTACAGTTTGGGGTGATGTTGATTCATCTCCCCTGGCTTCAAAGTGCCTTGATCTCAACAGCCTGGGCCTGGCTGCCACAGAGCAGGGAATCGATATCCAGAGAAGCTTCAGCCAGACCTGACATTCCGTTTTTTGTTTGTTTTTCCCTTTCTCTGTGTGTCCCAGGTGGTGAGACGGACGGGCGCTGGAGCTGCTGGTCAGGCTGGTCCCCGTGCCAGGCAGGGACGGCACGGCGCAGCCGGCGCTGCTCCAACCCTGCCCCGCAGCACGGCGGGCAGCCCTGTGCTGGCAGGGACCTCCAGAGCAGAGCCTGCTGAGAGCACAACGTGCCTGGCATGGGGAGCTCTGGAACCTGGGCTGGGCCCGAAATACTCCAGGAATGTGATGGAATTAACCCCTGGGAGGAATCATTGACCGGGGACGCAGTTCTGCATCTGCTGGATTCACCGTGTGAAACCTGACCAAGTGCTCCCGTGGTTTTGCCCCACCAGATGAGATGGGACCTCCACCAGATGTGATGGTTTTGCCCCACCAGATGTGATGGTTTTGCCTCACCAGTGCCCAGCACCCCTTCTGCAGCACAGGAGATGCCACACAACCCACCCAAAGGAGGAGGAGCTGCCGGGTGACTGCCGGGTTGCAGCGTGTCATGAAATAAATTCACTGTGAGTGTTTACACAACTGAGCTTGACTCCCAGGCAGTTTATGTATTTTCCTTTGGGAAACACAGGAAAAGCTCACCATCCATGCAGTTGGTATTGACATATGTACCACGAAACTTTTGTAAGTTGGCACTGTCAGATCTGTAAGTCCAGCATATTGGCCAGGGCTGCCTTGGCAGCAAAGCCATATGCTGCTCTGCATGGAGAAGGCTTCAGCCTAAAGATGCTGAAGCATCCTTTCAGAATGTAAGCTCAAGCTGATGAGGATTTTTAAATAAATAAATAAATAAATAAATAAAGCAATAAATAGAGAGGCTCGAAGGCAACCGTTGGGCAGAGGATGTTCCCACACAAGCAAAGGCTTTTCCTCTGTAAGATCAGTGATGAATTGACTATTAGCACGCAGGCATTTTATCTCCCAGGCACACAGAGCCTGAGAAGATGCTAACAGGCTGCTTGATTTAAGGGGCTTTTTTGAATGTGAGACGTAAATCTCAGCACAAGAATGCACACAGTATTGAACTGTGTCCAGAGAGCAGGGAGAGAGCCTGCAGCTCCCTGTTCTTAATGAACTGCCACAAAAACCTGGGATGGACGGGAGGCCAATGGCACTTCATTTTACTGAGCTTTTCATTGCAGGGGGAGAAGGGGGGGAAAAAAAGCCCTGAGAAGGAATCAGGCATTATGAACAACAACAGCACCAAAACCTCAAAGCACAAAGCAGCCCTTCTGTAGGCATTTGAATGGAGAGGGGGAGCAGAAAGGAATGGTGGTTTAGTGAAAGAAATTGCTCAGGTGCTTGGAAATGCTTGTTTTTCAACTGTGTGTCAGTGGGGATTTACAGGCTGACACTCAGCTGATGTAAATCAGTGTTGCCCCTTCACTGCAGCTGATTTATGGCACCTGAAGACCTGGCCCCATATTTTCTTTTGTGGGCATGTTTGCCAAAGGCCAATTTTTTCACCACTATTTTTTTTGCTTGTAAATGAAACTAGGGGCTGAAAACAACAAACCATGCTGTCTCAGTCCCTGAGATGGATTGTTCTGTGAAAAAATCCCTTTGCTGGGGGGCAAAGCTGTGGCCTTTTGGGCCAACCTTGCTATTCCAGGTGAAGGAGCTGTTCACCCAGAGAGGAATTTGCTCCCAAGGGTTTGAATTTGGGGTCTTCTGTGTTAGGAAATGCAGCAGCATGAAGCATCCATGGATCAGTGTGACTTGGACATCCAAAGAAATGTGAAATGTAGGATCACAACAGGTGGTTTAATGAATTTTCTTTGGCATTAGGCTGCCTGGTTATGTGGGAACATGAGACAAGGCTCTTACACCAAGGACCGGTTTGGATCACAAGCAATTCTTACCTTTACATCGACTTCTTAGGACTCAGGAAAATGCCTGCAAGTAAATGAGTACAAAGTCACCTCAGTCGGAAAACCAAATATGCTTCTTTTTTGACCAGAGGGGAGAAATTAATGAACAGAAAGATCTGATGCCTTGGAGGCTGGGAAAAGATGGGGCCTGCAGGAAAACAACCTGCATCCTCAGCTTTTAGAGCTGTTTCTGAAAGGGTAAATCACAGAAGAACCACCCAAAAAAAAAAAAAAAAAAAGAAATAATAATTCCAAGTGATTAAAGAAACTGCATGCAAAATCCCACCACGAAACATATAAATAAAAGCAGAATAGCTATGTTTTGCCTGCAATTGTTAATTTTCCTCACCTCACAGCCCAAGGCACTGAGACACAAACCCAAGGGCTTCCTCCAAACACCAAAGGCAGGTGGGGAGTGCCCCTCTCCTCCCTTTCCACCCCAGGGCTCAAACATCCACATGCTGAAACCCAGGAGCAGTGAAGCTGAAGTCAGAAGAAAGGAAGAAGCTGCCTGTAAGGTCTAGGGAAAAAAAAAAAAAAAAAGATTATGAGCAATTACACATTTACAATGGCAGTGGAAGAAGCTAATATATCTCATGCTGAAGTGGGCAGCAGGAGAGTTGTGCAAGATGAGATAAGCAGCAAAAATGTACGTTTCTTAGTTAAACTAAAAGCTTGGAGGGTACAATAAAACACTGCAGTTCCACCCAGGTTTTAATGAATGGATTTTCCCCTCTTGCACACTGCCATACATTTGATATAGTTATTTATCCTATATATTTCTGGAGGCATATTTCCCAGGAGACCTTGTTTATCTGGCTCATAAGCACATGATGGATGTGTGGCGCTTTGGATAAATGGTATCACAATCAGATATTTTTATGGATATAGGCAAACTGGGTTATTAACAAAGGAAGGGCAGAGAGGAACCAGCACGCAGAAGAAAATAGGGAATGATTGATGACAATACACCTGAGGTTGCAAGGTGTAGGCTCCAGATAACCAGCTAACAGCAGAGGAGATAAGGGCAGTGCTTGAGACAGAGCTGTTTCCTACCTCAGGGTCAATGTCACATCAGCTGCCCCAATGTCCCTCTGAGCCTGGCAGTTTGAGCAGGCAAAATTCCCTGGCAGGAGCAGCTCAAAAATTGCTGCCTTCCCTTTTTATAAATTGGAATGCACAGGCAGATACAAAACTCTTAATCCCACCAGAAAAACCTGAAACAAAAGAAATTCCATGTTCTGGTGAGTTTGGGGAGGGACTGGCATTGGTGGTGCTGCCCTATCGTGTCCACCACAGTGGGACCTATGGTGCTGCACCACAAATAAATAACAATATCGGTTTATAATGGTAATAATTACTGTATTCAACTCTAGCTTTTTGATTTACAGAAACAGGAGGAATTAAAATGGGATATAAAAGGAAGATAAATATTGCCAGCCAGGGGCTCTGTACAAATCACAAACAGGACAGGACTGCTATGGAACGTGCCTTGAGCTGTTTTATTTTTCAGCATCAGTCTCATTATATGGTTGTGACGATGGGAAGACGCCAGCAGCTCACATCACAGGCAGCAGACCAAGAACTTAATGTTACAACTCACTTTATAAGTTTTGTGACCAATCACACAAAGCAAAAGCACATTGACAGTAGTTCTATCCAATCACCATTAGCACATGTACCTTTGGTTAAAACAATGCTTGCTTATTTTGAATACAATACTTGTAACCCTTAAAATACAACACACAGAGCTCCATTATTAAGCCTTAACCTTCCTAATATCTTGCTAGATAAACTTTTCTGTAGCTTAGAGGGTTATTCTAGACAAGCGTTAATACACAGACCTTTGTTCTATTTGCCCTTGCTTTTCCATAGTTTAAATAATTTTTCTGCTGACCAATCTCATGGCTGCTGCTTAGCTCTAATCACAGTTCTACTGTCTGAGGCCTGCCTTTTGCAGCTTTCCCAAAACCCTCTGATTTTGTAGATTCCCACAGATAAATCTGCAGGCATGATTTGACCTGAAATCTGGCAACTCTTCAGCCACCAGGTAAAACAAGGAGTTTGGAATCTGGGGACTGCTGATACCTCTGCATGGCCTTTCTGGGTAGCTTCCAACAAAACAGCTCAGTGTGGCAGAGAACCTGGGCAGGAACAGCTACATCCATCCACAAAAGTGGGAAGAGCAGCATGATAAAGCAATTTAGCAATGCTGAGTTTGCAAAGCCCCAGCTGCAGCCTGGACGATGTTCCAGCCTCACAGGTGAAGTCTCTGTGTGATGTGACACCACAGGCAGCACATGAATCCAGGCTGGAAAGCACTCCAGCTTCCCACTGCTGAAGGAGATGTTAGAGTGGTGAGATTCCAGCTGTTTTTGTGCTGGGAAAGCTGGATGAGGCCATCACAACTCACCTGAAATACCTTCCTGGGAGTTCCCAAAGCCAGGATAACCCAGCAGCAATGCCTTCAAGCAGGGAGGTACAAATAAATAACAGCCTCTCCATGTTTATCCTCTTCTTTTCCTCATGCAAACTTGTGAAAACACAACATGGGATGCAGAAGAGCCCAGTGAGATGAGAATCTTCAGCAGAGGAATGAGCTGGAGCACTGCTGAACACGTGCCCTCACACCAGGGTTATTAATCTGAACTTACACAGGGAGGGAGAGTTAGGAACACCAGTAAAAGATGGTACCAAAATTTAATGCCAACCAAAATGAAACAATAAAAGCTTCAGCACAGTATTTTTTATTGCCCTCCAGGTTATAATAAATCATTAGTTAGGTGAATCAAAGCACAGAATCACAAGGACAAGATAAAGTTATGTCCTTTATGAGAGGTTTCAAAGCCTACAGGCTGAATATTCAGCAGCTGCTGAACTCACACTTCAGTCAGACTATCCTGATGATCTTGATGATCATCAAACCTCTCCTCTCTTCCTCAAAAAAAAAAAAAAAAAAAAAACCCACCAAAAAAAAGCAAAAACTCAAATATACAAACTCAGGTACTGTCACCACTTCAAAAAAATCTGTGTTTTTCTGGTTTGGGAACAACAGTCCCAAGTCAGGTCACTGCACTTGGCTGTCCTTGCCACAGCAGTGAAGAGAGGCACCACTGCTGTGTGTTTAACCAGCTGGATGATCAGGAAAGGTGGTTAAATTTACAAAAGCCACTTGACTCATCTGAGAAATGTCCTTAATCAGATTACAGCGGTGATTCTCCAGAAGGGCAGGCAATGACACTGCATTTTGTGTCCTCAGAGGTGAACCATGCTCAGGGTCCTCCTCTCCAGAGCTTCTACTGCAAAAAAACCTGCAAAAACCCTTCAAAAAACCTGGAGGAATACCCTCCTTCACACAAGCACTGACCCCTTTGACCATGACCCAAAACAGAATCTCTTGGCAAATTTCCACCACACAAAAGATATTGCAGCTACAGAGTGGAAAAGGGAAATGTTTTGGGTTGGCAGCTAAATGATGAAGGCCGTAATGAGCACAGAGCCCTCTTGTTTTACATATGCAATGTGCTCTGCCTTTCTTCAAGCTGTCACAGGAGCCCTGTGGATAAGTGTGGAGGCGGCATGAGGGCTACAACTAAATGCATGTTCCATTGTTCAGGTGTCAGGGAGCCTGAGCTGCTCGCACAGGAATTGCATTCAGACAACGTCAGTCTGAAAGGAAGGGAAGGGATGATGCCAGCCCACCAGCACCAGCCCCGCTAAAAACCCCTCACAAGAAGAGTTTGACCTTGCAGATGTGTTAGAAGACTCACAGCACTCATGAGCAACTTTGCACTGGTGGAATTGCCTTTTGGAGCAAAGCTGTGGCTGGTTATTTCACAGCAGGCCCAACCAAATGCCTTCACAAAAATCATTTACCACCAATAAACCTTAAGGAGGCAAGTCCCTAGAAGGATGCAGGCTGATGAAATGGTGCACAGTGCTGTAAAGCTCCTCTGTTGTTACACCTGGACTGTGACATGTCGCAGCCATATTTTATGGAAAATCCTTTCCTTAGTATTTTTCCTTCTGAGAAGCTGAGAGGCCTCAGGAACAAAATGTAAACAATGATTATCTGCTGCTGTGGAATGCAACAGGTGCATCTGTGATTGGTCTCATGTGGTTGTTTCTAATTAATGGGCAATCACAGTCAGCTGGCTCGGACACAGAGCCCGAGCCACAAACCTTTGTTATTCATACCTTTCTATTCTTAGCTAGCCTTCTGATGAAATCCATTCTTCTATTCTTTTAGTATAGTTTTAATGTAATATATATCATAAAATAATAAATCAAGCCTTCTGAAACATGGAGTCAGATCCTCATCTCTTCCCTCATCCAAGAACCCCTGTGAACAGGTCACAGCGATGCACAGCCCCAGGGATGGTAATAAAAGGCAAACCAGTTTGTGTCTTTTCACAGTGAGCTCTCTCTGAGTCAGATATCCCACCCTGGGTGGACCCAGCAGCAGCTGGAATACTGGATTTCATGGGACCAGACTTGTTAACCACAGCTTGTCTGGGGCAAGCACAGCTACTAAGGGCAGAAGACCTCAGGGGATGTGCAGACAGCTTTTTCAAAATGTTCCATTTGTCCCAGAGAAGCTGTGGCTGCCCCTGGATCCCTGGAAGTGTCCAGGGCCAGGCTGGACAAAGCTTGGAGCCCAAAGGGATAGTAGAAGGTGTCCCTGCCATGGTAGGGGTGGGAACAGAACAATAAATTGTGAGGGCAGGGTAGTGAGGCACAGTGGCTCTAAATGTCACATTAGATGCTGCTGTGCTCATTGAGATTTAGGCTTTAATGTGCTGGATTTTGCTGCACACGACACAGGAGCTGTGCATCAGTGCACACCCTGCTGCACATGAGATCAAAGTGTCTCCTCTTATCTCACAGGAACCTTCATCAACAAGACAGTACAATTTGAAATCATGCAGCTACCAAATGCAGACAGAGATAAAGCTTGTCTCATTTAGCCCATTGCAACAAACACAGGGAAAAGGCAAAATACTGAGGTCAGTAAGCACATTGAATCCCACAGGACAATGCACATCCAAAGGTGTGGCTCCTGACACCCTCCCAGCTCCCAGGGTCTCCTGGAATGTTTCTGATTTGGGTGAGATCCACGGGCAGAGCAAGGCCAGCTCAGCCAGTGAGGTGATGCTTTCCCAAGCAGTCTGGCCATCAGTTTTGTGTGAGTTTCTGCTGATTCCTCCTAGCAAGGGACAGTCTCAGAGTCTGGCCCTGAGCAGGAGGAGCCACCATTCTGAGGGGCAGGGTTGTTGCACTGTCTCCTCCTCGTCCTCTGCCCTCCTGAACACGGGGACCAGCTGGTCCAGCACCCCCAGCCTCCATTGACAGCAGCATCTGGAAAAGAAACAACAACAAAGCTGGAAAGGAGCAGCAGAAATAAGCAGCTTTCCATGAGAAGAGTTGTCAGCTCCCATGAATTGTATCTGAATTTGACTCTGCCCCTGTCCACGTCACTAACAATGCACCAGAGTCATTAACAATGAGGGATTGTTTCAGAGGTGTTAATTCTCTATTCAGCATTCCTGGTGTTTGTTCAAACTACACTTCAGGTAGACATGAAAGGCAATTAGCTTTATATTTGCTTGAAAGATGTTTCTCTTTGTCTTAATCCAAGCCTAGATAGGAAACAGAGCAATTAAACTTGTCTCAGCCACATTTTGAGGTGGTAGGGGCAGGGTTAGCACTTCAGTGAACAACAGCTTGACTATTCAGCTTTCCCTCCATTGCTTTTCCTATTACACTGATTCTTCTGGACCCTGAGCATGTGAGTGACATAAATTCAAAATACTGAGGATCACGGAGGCAACACATGAAAGGAGGAAATGGGAGCGAGAAATGAAGTTACAGTGTTGACAAATGGATGGATGTGAGCTTTGGGAGGTTTGGATGTGACTGTGAGTGTGAAAAACAGACTGAAGCAAGGTGCCAGTGACTCCACCATTCAAGGCTCCATGGACTGCCTTAGAAACACCCAAAAATTTACCCCCAAAAATTGTTCAGAGAAATCTTGGCTTAAAGTGCATTTCAGCCTGGCTCAGTTTGGACACAGCCATGCAGAATGAGTCCTGGGTAAGGCTGTAAACAAAGCCGGTGATAAATGCACTGCATCAAATTGTGGGCTGGTGCCAGAGCTCTGGGTGCTGGGATCTGGTATTATTTAGCATCTAAATTAATGAGCTGGAAGAAGTAAACAAAATGATTAAATTCATAGATGATCCTAAACTAGAAGGAGTTAAGAACATCAGTCAGGAGGCAGCGGAGACATAAAGTGACCAAGAAGCATTAATAAATGCTTCAAAACAGAATAACAAGATTTTAAGATTAAAATGCATGGTAGCATATCTGGTGGAGAACAGTTTGCAGCATGCTGGCTTTATCAAAGAGAAAAACTTAGCAAACAGAGCTGTTTCCTAAGGAGGAGACCTGAGGCCTTCCAGGGATTGTAAATCAGCCAGGAATTCCTATTTTGATCCAATTGCAAGGCATATACATGCAAAAATAAACCCACCCCCCTCAAGAGGGCACAGAAATTCAGAAGAGGGCAGGGAAAATACATCTGTCCCCTTTGCAGGGGTGCACTGGGCTGGCATCAGTCCCCTGGACACCCTGGCCAGCCCTGGCACAGCTGGGATTGTTCTGGGCCCCTCTCACCTCTGCTCCTGCTGATCTCACAGGCGCTACCCCTGCTGCCCAGGGGACACAGGCACTCACACTCTGCTCCTGCAAGCAAGCACAGCACAGATGGGGGAGTTACACACCTGGAGAGAGACACATTTCCCAGCACTTCTCCCCAGCACTTCATCTTCTGGGAGCAAGGGACAGGGGGGGAAATGGCATCATTTTTCTGCAGTGCTGAAGGGATCAATACCAATAACCAGGGGAGCAGTGGCTGCCCTGCACCCCCTCTCACCTCCCCTGACATTTGTTCCTGAGGCAGCTCAGCCTCAGACTCACTGCTGCAATTCCACAAGCCAGGGGACCACAGAGTCCTCCTTCTCTTCTGCAAAGAGATCACAGAATCCTGGAATGTTTGGGTTGGGAGGGACCCTAAAGCTCATCCCACCCCCTGACAAGGGCAGGGACACCTTACACTGTCCCAGGTGCTCCAAGCCCCATCCAGCCTGGCCTTGGGCACTTCCACGGATGCAGCAGCCACAGCTTCTCTGGGCACCCTGTGCCAGGGCCTGCCCACCCTCACAGGCAGGAATTCCTTCCCAACACCTCATCAAATCCTGCATTCCCTGTGGCCTCCTCTGGACTCATTCCAGCAGCTCCTCTTAGCATTTGGGGTTTCAGACCTGGACGCAGCCCTGCACGTGGAGAAAGCTCCTGATAAAGAACAAACTGCAGCATCAAGAAAGAGCAACCAGGACAGGAATACCCAAACTTGGCTTTGTGGCAGAGGAAAAGCCCAATATCCCAGCTCAGGCTGCCCAGGGATGTGCATCTCATGTCAGGAAACTGGAGAAGAGTTCCCACTTAGGAAAATACATGGTCATTGAAAACCTTTGCTGAGGAGCTCCTAAATGAAATACTAACCTGGAATCAGCTCCCACAAAGTTATTTAAACAAAGGTCACCATGAGACAAATGCTTGAAGTGCTACAATCAGCTGCTGGTACCTGAAGTGATCATTTCTGCATTAAATACAATTTGATGATAACAATGCTCATCAGGACTTTTGCAGATGCAGATTGGAATTAGGCACTTGACAAAATGGTCCCTTTGTTAGAAGCTCTCATCACATCATATATCCCTTGTTTAGGCAGAGCAGTTTTCATTCAATTTATTTTTCCCCTTCATTTTTTAAATCACAGCCTGCTTACAGAGAAGGACAGCTTCTATCAGAAACAGGGGGAGGTGGTGGTGGTGGTGATCACTGTGCTTGGCACTTATATGAGGCTTTTCATCTTCAAAACCCTTTTACAAACACTAATTAATGCTGAGACAGTAGTCGCTTCTCCAGGAGGATGGAAGCAATCTTAAAATCAAAAGGAGGAGACTTAGAGATGTCAAGGATTTTTTTAAAATGCATAACTGGGAAGTAACAAATTTTTCTTTAAACTGATACAGATAATGGTTATTCCCATGACAAAGACACATCCCTTGGCTTTACTGCCTTTACTTACCAGGACTCTAAAAACACAGCAACTTTATAAACACAGAGTAATTCCCTGATAAAGAAATGACAGGAAAAACTGAAGAGCAACTTGCTTGCCACATGCTGCCCACAAATTCCCAACTAATTTCCTTATCACTCTCTACATCCCCCTGGAAGGTGCCTGCGCTCAGGTGGGGTTGGGCTCTTTCTCCAGGCAGCACTGACAGTATGAGAGGACACAGCCTCAATCTGTGCCAAGGGAAATAAAGGCTGGCATAAATTCTGAGATTCTTTATCTTTAAAGATAAAGTTCTGGAATGGCTGCCCGGGGAGGTGGTGGAGTCACCATCCCTGGGTGTGTTTAACAAAGCCTGGATGTGGCACTGAGTGCCAGGGTTTAGCTGGGGTGTTGGGGCTGGGTTGGACTCGATGAGCTTGAAGGTCTCTTCCAACCCAGTGATTCTGTGAATTCTGTGATTCTGTGAATTCATCAAGAGGGCAGGAAAGAGGAGCAGGCCCCTGTACCTCTCAGGAAGGGGATGCCATTCCCAAGGCAGGGAGCACAGCGACAGGAGCTGCTCTCCAGCTGGAACTCATCCAGAGCCCGGCGCAGATTCTCCTTTATTTTCATGGAATCAGCCATGTCAGAGGGACTCACCAGCTCATACAGTGGCTCTGCCTAAAGGGAGGGGAGAAACTGCATTAATTCCCAATTAATTCCCATGCATTAGTCCCATGAGCATCCCGAGGCTGGGTGGTGGCACAGCTGGAGGGAGGAATGGAGGCTGTGGGGCACAAACTCCAGGTTTCCCATTGCTGTTTGCTAAAACCTTGTGAACAATGAGTCCACAATGTCAGGAATACTCCCAGGGATGCTCCCCTTGGTTTCCAACACCAGAGGAGCAACAAACCTTTCTGTGTAACAAAATACAGCAGCCAACCTGTTGGATAAGAAACAGGCTAATTTGAGTTTCATTAAATCCTTTCTCATCCATTTTTCTGGTGCAGACATTTTTAGATCATATTTGCACAAACTTACATTTTCTGATGGAGGTCTTACTCTAATTTTAAAAACATCCCCTAAAAACCATCCACAAAAATCTCCCCCAGCACAGCCAGAGGCACCAATGACAGGAATTCACACCAGCACTTCCACCATCACCTCTCCTGCATTTCAAGGCAGGTTTTTATCCTTATGGAGCCCAGATAAGGGTTTCATTGCCTTCCAAAGGGAGACAATTCAATCTCCATCTGCAGATGGAGTCAGGGAGAGAAGAAAAGAATTTGCACAGTGTAGTAAAGGTACAGAACCAAGGAGACTTTGGCTCACTCATTTATTTTCCTCCTGAGAAAGTTAAAGTGGGGTGTCAATATGGCCAGTGGGATGATAATTCCATGTGCCATGAGAGGATCCATCCCAGATTCCCATCCTCCCTGCAGGGATGCTGCCATGCAGCCCACACACACAGGAAGCATCAAAGATCACCCTCCTGCCAACACAGGCTCACACTACAAGAACTAAAGAATGTTCCAATTAAACAAAAAAAATTCCTCATTTCCTGCTGCTGTACATCCACTCTTCATCAATTATCTGTGATCCATACTTTGCTTTTTGAATTCAGACCATACAAATGAGGAAATACACTAAGAGTGACCTGCCAAGTCCCTCCAGCAGATGATTTATGAACTGATTTGCTTTAGTTTTCCCTAACTAAGCATTCTTGGGCTGACATTTAGTCACACTCCACTGGCACTTTTGATCTTCCAGCCCCACAGGGATATTGGTATGGAAATGAAGATACCAGATCCAAATTACATCTGCCTGAGGTTTTTCACTGGGCAGCCTGGTCAGTGATGCCAGGCAGGACAAAGAACACCTCAGCTCCTCATGGGAGGTTTTTCTGAGAGGGGAATTTGTTCACAGGGCTGCATTTCTCTTCTCTCCTGCCCTGAGACCTCCCAGGGCATTTCTGGAAGGTCAATCTACAGCACAGCAGGGGCTGCAGCAAGTGCCAGATGGGCACTGGGTGCATTTCCAAATTACTGATTTTTGCTTGCTTCACCTTTTTAGAATCCACCTCTATCTTGAGAAACAATCCCCTTTTATAAATGTAAAGATTTTTGCCTAAAATTAAATTTCACCTAAAATTAATTTGTAAATTTAGTTTTTACCTAAAATTTAATTTTGCCTAAAATTAAATTTTAAATTTTTAAGGAGAAATAACTATAAATCAACTTTCACCTCTGCCAGTCCAAACTCCTGTTTAAAAGGATGTTCTCTTGCACCTTTGTACTATTCACTCATTTTGACATTAAAGGTGATGAGGCAGAATTGGTACACACTTCTGATTGCTTTTTTGCATTTCTAAAACTCTCCAGGGATCAAAAATCCTCGGCTCTTCCAAGCCTAACTCCTGTTTTTAAGGTTCAGCTAAGCTGCACAATGAAAATGCACCTCAAAAAATGATCACTGGTGCTCATAGAAATTGATAAAAATCAAGGAAAATAGAAGTCCTTATAAAATATATTATGCCAGATACAATTTTTGGTCAGTTATACATTGGTAAAACAGAAGGTGATTATCTGAATTGCCTGGCAGGCAGCAGGAAATGACATTTGCACAGCCAAGTTAAAGGGTTAAAGCTGTTTACTTTGTGTATTTCCAATCACAGCCCCTTTAAAGCATCCCACCTTTGCATTTCTGAACACTCACTTACAGAAGCTGCACAATAAGATCGGTTGTCACTGACATATTTCATGAAAATCCTTTTGCTAGGACTTTTGAGAAGCTGAGAAGCCTCAGAAAAGAAATGTAAACAACAACTATCTGATGGCTGTGGAATGTGGTCTGGAGATGCTTTACCAACAGGTGCATTTTTGATTGGTTTCATGTAGATTGTTTTTACTTGATGACCAATCATGGTCCAGCTGTGTCAGACTCTCTGTTCAGTCACAAGATTTTATTATTCTTTCCTTTCTAGCCTTCTGACATCTACTTTCTCTTTCTTTGGTATCGTTTTAGTATAGCATTTTTAATATAATATATGATATATGATATGATATTATATGATATGTATAATATATGATATAATATAATATAATATAATATAATATAATATAATATAATATAATGTAATGTAATGTAATATAATATAATATAATATAATATAATATAATATAATATAATATAATATAATATAATATAATATAATATAATATAATATAATATAATATAATATAATTATATTACATTATATTGTATTGCGTATTACTAATATAGTGTAATATAGTGTAATATAATGTAATATAATATAATGTAATGTAATATAATATAATATAATATATGATATGATATGATATGATATGATATGATATGATATGATATCAACCTTCTGAAACATGGATTCAAGATTCTCATCTCTTCCCTTGTCCTGGAGACCCACAAACAACACCACAGTCTGTTATTCCTGATTTTTTTTCTTTTTTTTTTCTAAATCCTGCTTATTTAAACACAGAGCTCTCCCAGGAGCTCAGCTGTTGCTGGAGGAAGAGGAGGGTGCAGTACCTTCAGCGTGATGATCTCAGGGTTGTACCGCACAGCATCTCCCCACAGCTGCATGAGCTGGGCCGTGGGCAGGTCCTTGTGGGCCAGGCTGGTGATCTCCTCACTCGCTCCTCCACGGACCAGCACCTGGAAATCCTCCACAAACTGCTTCCTGGCAGTGCTGTCTGCAAAATATCACTCAGAAAAGTGCCCAGCTGTGCCTTTGTGGGCTGCAGTTATCACTGACACCCAAATTCTCCCATGCAGGACCTGTCCCACCCAGAGGGCAAAGGAAAAAGGGCACAGGTGCTGCTCACCTGGTTCCCTGCAAAGTGTGTCCTGTGTCCCTCCTGCTCCCTGCAGGAATCCCCCATCCTGCACCCTGCATCCCTCCCACGAATTCCTTCCCCGTGGTTTAAAGCTCACAGCTCCTTCTCCAGCCCCATGCTGCTCAATATTCCCTGTTCTCCCCCTGGATTTCCAGGTGCACATTCCTCCTGTGCGCACCCCCAGCTCCCCACAGCACCATCAGCTCCCTGTTCCCCCCATCAGGATGCAGAGAGAGGCTGGGCTGCCCTGCTCAGAGGTGGGGGTTGATATTTAACACAAATATGTGTTAAATATCAACCATCAGGGTGATGGCTGAGCATCCTAGGGATGCTGAGCAGGTATTCCCTCTCTACACAGAAAATCTTGGAAAAACCCCAAGCTCTCAGGTATTTCCCCCTCTGTTAAGCCAGGCTGGGGTTAGCCCCACACTCAAAAGTGGCTGTGAGGGAGTGGGGGAATATTTCAGGCAGGGAAAATGAAAAAACCTTCCTTTCACTATGACAAAGAGATGAAATGGCAGAAGTGTTTCGTGCTTACCTCCAATCTCTTTCAGAAGGGCATTACAGCCAGCTGAATCTACTCCAAGCCCCACAGAGAATTTACCAAAATTCACAGCAATGTTAAAGCCCTTCTGTGCACATTTCTGGACATCACTCAGAGAATAACCTTAAATACACAAAAATTGTAAAGTTTTAATACAATTATTTCATGTTTTATGCTCACGTACAGAGAAAATGTGATTTATAAGTATTTTTGCTTTAGGAAAAGAAAAGAAAGATATGATGAAGAAGGTTATTTTTTGGGGGTTTTTTTGTTACTTAACAGAACTATGTGAAATGAAATCTCTACATTTTACAGAACTCAGAATCCAAGTGGAAAGGAGAGGTAAATGCTGGAAGAGGAGGATTTTCCACACCCCAGCTGTGGGTGGAGCTGCAGTGGGTGGGAAAACAGAGGATGTCTAAGCACAGACTGCCCACCACCCTTCTCCATCCCCAGAATTACTTTAGGAGGAATAGATGAAATAGCTTTTCTTCCTTTTACCACCTCACATCTCCAGTTCTCTGCTGCCAGAAGAGCCTTAAGTGCTACCTGGAAATTTAGATTGGATACCAGGAAACATTTCTTCACCAAAAGAGTTATCAAGGTGGAGTCACCAATCCCAGAGGGATTCATGGGACACGTGGATGTGGCACTTGGGGACATGGTTTAGTGGTGGCCTTGGCAGTGCTGTTAACAGCACTCCCTGATCTCAGAGAGCTTTTCCAACCTAAAGGATTCAATGATTCTCAGAAGTGGCAGATTGGATTCTGTGTGAGAGCAGAGCAGGTACCAGCCATGTCACACAGGGTGGGATACCAGATCTGCAAAAGAAAATTTCAGTTCCAGCACAAATATAATGAGGGATTTGAAGGGGAAAGCCTGAATGCTCAGACTGGACCTACAAAAACCTGCTGAGAACTTACAGCCCAGTTCAGCACTTGTGTGAAAATGTTGTTATTGCTGCAGGGTCCTTGTCTGGGGCAGCAGACATTGAGCATTTTGATGCAAAATAATAATACATTTTAATTCAAACAAACGTGGCTTGTGATGGGCCCACTGCAACAGCTGAGAAATCAGGAAATTCTGTTAGAATGTGAA
Organism: Zonotrichia albicollis; assembly: GCF_047830755.1. Classification (NCBI taxonomy): domain Eukaryota; kingdom Metazoa; phylum Chordata; class Aves; order Passeriformes; family Passerellidae; genus Zonotrichia; species Zonotrichia albicollis. Next base: position 4,592,181 of record NC_133826.1, on the reverse strand, counting down.
TACCTGAAATGTGAATCTAAATTGTGTCCCTCTCCCTGACTGCAGGGTAAGGAACTTCCCACATGGCAGAAGAACAAACAAGCAGAGCATTACACAAAGCAGAGCCCAGCAAATGCCTCTGCAAACAGACAGCAGAGGCAGTTCCTCACTCCCCTGCCAATGAATAAATAATTGAGAGTGCAGCTATTGATTAATGTCACACTGCTCGCTCTGTCCTACACAACAATCATCATTCCTCACAACAAAGGGAGCCAGAGCCAAAGAGCAGGAGCAATGTCAGGCACAGGAGTCACCCAGCAAATTATTTACTGTTTCCTACATGCTGGAAAAGCTCTCGAGGCTAAAGGTGTTCCAAGCCTGCCATTTGAAAGGCAGTGGATAAAGAACTTGGGTGAAGCTTTTCAAAGCTAACAGAAGTGTTAAGATCCACGATTCTTATTCATCTCAACATCTTGTCAGCCTCTAAAAATGCTGTTGTCTAAAATGCTTGCCACAGGGCTTTGTGAACTAAAACCAACCCAGGACGCTGAGCATGCTTTGAAAACCTCTTTATTCACTGCCTCTACTCCCGCATTTCCTGCAGGATTTCTTTGAGATGCTGTTGAGCCCTTCTCCCATCACCTCCCTCTCCCTCTCAGAGCTGAGCCATCCCTGTGTGCCTGCTCAGAGGTTTCCCACCCAAAATCCAGCCCCAAAGTGTTGGAATGTGCCCCCCTGTTGACAGAGTGACAAAACTATCCTTTGTCCCCTTAAAAAGGAAAGAGGCCAAGAAGTTTCTCTCCTCAATTAGGTGAAAAAGGCATCTCATAGGCCTGGGGGACTTCACCTCAAACTTAAGGATAGCTAATTGGACAGGAGCCAAAAAGTCCCACCTGGGCATTTACTGGAAAAAGAAGAGAACAAAGAAACAAATTGCTTTGTGAGGTGTTTTACCAAGAGCAAGAACGTCTTGCACTTGGCTTGGTTTTTCTCTGTAAAGAGTTTATTATTTTGCCTTTTATTAAACCTTTTTTCTACCAACACTGCAACAGAAGCCATCCTGCTGATTTTATGCCTCCAAAGGCAGCTGAGCTATCTTGGGTGAGAAAGGAACCTCCAAGACCTCATGAGACCTGGCTCCAGGAGGCTCCCGTTACTCCAAGGCTCTTCCCCACCATCAGCTGCACATACCTGCCTTGTGGAGCTCGTGGCCGTTCATGACCAAGGTGTACTCATAGGTGCCTCCCAGAGTGGCCTCCTGGATGAAGTGTGTCCCAAAGTCCCTGAGGAGCTCCCGGTACTCCCCGTAGCTGTACTCCGTGGGCAGCCGCCGCAGCCGCCGCAGGAACTCGTGGTGCAGCATCAGGGCCCGGGGCCTCAGCTTGTACACACCAACAGCCAGCTCACAACGGGCATGGAGGAACTTGCTGGACTGCAGGAAAGGCAGGAGAACCCACGAGGAGGGAGGGATGGCATTTGCAGGGCAGTGGGAGTTTGTTATTTGCCGTTAAACCATCAGCGCTGGTCGGGATTTGTTGATTTCACAGTTTCCAACTGGGAATCTTATAACTGGAAACCTCCTAACTATTTTTCATCTCCTAAAAAACCTCACGGAAAACTTTCCGTAGTAAAAGTTCCTGAGAGTCAGGCCATGATGGGATACAGGAAAAGGCAGGGCCCAGGTTCTGCTGTGGCACATTCAGAATGCAAGGACACCTCAGCATCCTGCAGGACTGCTTTACCCCCAGTGAAACTTCATCTCTCACAAGCTCCCTCCTGAAAAATTCTGACATCTGAAATCAGGATTTGTATGGGAAATGGCCATTCTCTGGCTGAGCCAGATTTATATGTCACAGACATAAAAAATTAAGGAAAGAAAACACAAACACACTCTCTCTCTCACACACACATTATTTATATGGCTCTCTGTAGATATGTAAACACAATAATTTTTTCTCTCCCCTTTCTGGCATCAAAGTCTGGAACAGAAAATGTCTTCCATTATGTGCAAAGGATTTAGTGTTCAGTTGTCTGGGCCAGCAGGACAAGCACATCAGGGAGGGATCAGTATAGAACGTTGCAGCTTAAATAAGAAATTCAGGACTTAATATTTGGTTTCTTTATGGGTATCTGTTGCAAATGGTTCTCATCAACCTCTCATCTTGTTGTGAGAAATTCCACTTTTCAGGAAGCACATGCAAGGAATACTTTGTCATTCCTGAGTACACCTTATACTGAAAGGAGATTGGTGATAGTATTACACCACTGATATGAGCTACCTTTGTTTATGGCAATAACAGATGAAAAAAAAAAAACAAAAAACAAATGATGGCAGTCATAGGAGTTACAGATTCAAGTTCAACAGGCATTTCAGTTTCAATTTTTCACTACAAGCATTCAAAGGTGGGTGCCCAGCAGGGCAGTGGACAGACCACACTGAGAATCAGACAATTTCCACAGCTGGAAGGGACCCTCGAGCATCACTGAGTCCTCTCAACAAGCTGTGGCTGATTTCAAAGGCCAAGCAGCCCAGATCCTGGCTGAGAGCTGAATGGAAAAGCTCCTGGGTGCTGCAAACACAAAGGAAGGCACTGTGGGGGCAGTCAAGCCTTGAACAAATGGCAGAATCCAGCTGGGGAAAGGATTTGATTTATCCCAGTCCTGGCTGCTGACCTGAGGAGGAGCCTCAAACCAACACACACACACATACACTTACAAGGAACACATTAGCAGGGAATTAAGTGGAGCAGTGCTTACACTTGAAGAAAATCTTTTCATCCTCTTCATGAACTTCTTGAACCTCATGTCATTTGAGCTGTAACCAAGTTCAAACACTTTTGGTATTTTTATACCGAAGCTGAAGCTTGACTGCGTCGCTTTTGCCTTCAGGACAGTGCTTTCATAATTTGAGTAGGAGTCATATTCAGTCATTGTAAATTCATATTTGCCTTTGGTCTAAACAGAAAGGAAAAACAACACGTCTCATTTCCTGCACTGTGATTGTACACCTGAAGCGTGGGGAAGGAAAGCAGACACAAATATGGTTGTGAATTAATGCTTGCACTTTGAAGATGAAAAGCCTTGTATAATTGCAAAGCACTATTATTATTAACACAGGTACTTCAAGAATACTTGATTTACAGCAGCAGGAAAGCTCCTATCTCCTCCATGCTGCAAGGTCCTCAGGCTTTCACTTAATATGTCAATCTTATGCAAAGGAGGTGAAGTCTTAAACACAGGCATCAATTAAAGCACAAATTCTAAAAAGAAAAGGTTTCCTAGTGGGCAGCACTCAAAACCATCATGCCATCAGAAGCACTAAGGTCAAATATATATTTAAAATACAGCTTTGATGCATGACAGTAACGAGTTTTCACACAAAGCCTGTGGTGTGTTCAACACTGTGGGTATGAGGATGTTCTAGAACAGGGTAAAAATCAGCCTGATCCTATTGGATGTCAAGAATTTTGTGATTTTTTGTACAAAATGATCCAGCAACGAAGCTCTGGGCACTAAATCCATTGGAATATGTGTGTGTGGGTATATCTGCAGGCACATCTGGCACGCACCTCTGGCGTGTAGCTCTCCACGTTGTAGGGCTTCCTGAACCTGGTGTCTGTGATGTAATGGGGAGAGCATCCCCCAGCATAGTACCTGTGATCAAGGACCAGCCCCTCCAAGCTGTTTGTGAAGATATTCAACCTGCAGGTGAAGCAGAACAGCAATCTTTTATGGCACCATCAGTTCAGAGCTAAACGTGAATGTCATGGCTGAGAGAGACAAAAGATTGTTTTATTTGGCCACAGGCTCTTTGCTTCACACTTCTTTATTCTGAAACCCCAAAAGAAAGCTTGGCCTCTTTCACTGTCCAACCAACCCAGGTGCTGCAGAAGGACCTGACTAATGAGAAAGCAAAAGACAGAGCTGAATTTTGACAATTGATGAATATAAATGGCAATTTCCATCCCTCAGCTGTGAATGACACAGCACTGGCAGTAAAACACACCCTGTGGCTTTTACGGGAACTCTCCAGGAAGAGCAGAACAAACTGGATCAGGCAAACCCTCACCCCACCAGGCTGCTCACCCTGAGCACCCCCAAATACCCACAGCATCCATCAGAACCTTCAAAGCCAGGTTTGCCAATCCACGCCATCAACCCAGACTGATTTGTAAATCCCACTTCTTCATTCTGGTTTATCACCCAAAATCTTTCCCAGGTTGGCCCAGGGGCAGCCAGAGGTCAGTAGATCACAGTAAAAATTGTTGGGGAACAAGAAAGGAGGCACTCAAGCAACAGCTCAAGTAATCCTTGAAAGCACAGGGAGTTTTCCTTTGATTTCAGTGGATGATGGACAGAAACCTTAACCTGTCTGCTCCAGGAAAGGATGCAGCACTGCAGTTTGTGGAGATGAGGAGATTAAACCCCATCACTGGCTTTTCCCATTGCTGCTGGTGGGGCGAAACTTCATCAAAAAAACCTCACAAAAAACTATCAGAGCTCCAGGACTCTGTTGGATCTGTCTCTCCTGATTTTGGGGAGAGAGGCTTGCATGATAATGACACCGAAGCTGTAAAAAAATTAACTCTAATTTTAGAACAATCTGGGAAAAAAACGGGAAGTCCACTAAAAGCAAATTACTGAGCAATTGTAGCTTCAAAGAGATGAGAACCATGTTCCTATAATTGTCCAACATTATTTT